>NC_142112.1:13256549-13568279 GCF_056152115.1 Neolamprologus brichardi | reverse complement strand
CTTTTTCCTGCCTCTAACTCTTTAATTTCAGACAACATCACTTAAACCTGACTACATTTCTCGTAAGCAGTATCTCTGAGTAGTGTCTCCATAAACCTGTTCCCACTTAGCTAAACTGCATTTCCAGTGTTCCGTTGACTGTAGGCCTTTTATTAATTTTGCCTGTATTTTCAAATTTTTGTCTCAGTTAATTGCAAATGAGCTACATTTGCAATTAACACTTGTTAGTTTGGCTTTGGTGCGTTAGGTAGTGTTTCCATAGATATGCTGCAGGATTTTATTGTCTGATTTCAGTCTCATTAAAATGAGTACATTGTATAGTGTTGTTTTGTTTAAAAACAATATTATTGTTCTTATTGATATAAGAAAAACAAGTTTAAGCTCAAGCTACATATTTTCATGTTTGTTCCTGTTGTCACTGGTGTTTTCAGGCAGATGGAGAGTGATATCTGCACAGACAGATGGAGAAAGCTGCTGTAGAGTTCCTGAAGGTAAAGATGCTTGTTGTGCCAGGTCTGATCAGGCTGAATTCTGCAGCCAGAAGGGAAATGATGTACAGCTACATTTGTTTTTGTTGTTTCTTTTTCTTTTTTGTTTTTGCTCATTGGCGTCAGGCAGGTAAATTTCTGGAAACTCCCCTGACCTCCCTGACGGCAGATTTCAAGTACAGACCACAATCTGTGAAATAAAAAAACAGCCCTCTAAAGCTCTGTTGTGGACATGCGTAGCACAGTTTTCCTGGCACTGTGTTTGTTTTACACGTCATGCAGACATTATGAGGTGTTCTGGCTTTGACCTGACAACCAAGAGGGGGACAGGGATGTATGTTTGGGGAAAAAAAAAATCAAATGTCAGCAGAGCTTAGTTCTGATCAAACATCCTGTTCAAACTGATAGCAGCCTGGATGCTGCAGCCGCTCGGGAACTGGCTGTAACTGAAAATGAGCAAAAGAAAATCAAACAAACACCGATGCTCTCATGCATGTCTGATTTTAAAAATGATTCACTAAACCTCCTTTTAACTAACTCACAATTGCACACTTGCACATGCACAGTTGGATATCTGCCGCAGAGTTGCACAAAGCATCGACATCACCGCAAAGGAAAATTAGTAAACAGAGGCTTATCGTTTTCCAAGAGATCCTAAAGGCCTTGAAGCTCAGCTGTATTCCATTTTGAAGACAGAGATTAATTGCCTCTTTTCCACCCCGACAGTAATCCTTGAAACTGCCTCTGCTCGGTGCAACAGCGTCTCGGCCTAACTTGGCGCTTCTCACACAGACCAAGGATGCCACCAGAAAAAGTCAAACAAACCCTCCCTTAAAATTGCAAACAGATTTTCACTACATCACTAATATCCGCCTCATTAGCACTTTAAAGCTAGCATTCAGAATTACTTAAAGTCTTGCATGCGTTTGTAGTATCACAGAGTCGCAGTCGTGAGAGTGGTAGGAGGTTTGGTAAGTGACGATCACGCTTTGCTCGCATTATTCGGCAAGGAATTGAGTTTGTTAATCTCACAATGCAAGCAGAATTAGAAGCTCGGGTACAGCAAGTCTAAGCAGTTGAGGATGGCCAACTCTAATACCTCCTGGAATAAAAACCGAGATCAGGCAGGGCACATTTGTTGTTTTCCTGTGATATTTGCAGGTCTTAAAAAAAAATCCCACCAGCAAAGCGCAGTTTTAATTAATTCCCCCCTCCCGTCTTTGTTCGCGAGACCGTGCTTGTGCACAATGGCAGCATATGGTGCGCTCTGTTTCGCAAATCCTTGAAAATCCAGATCATTGTGGGATTTATGAATGTAACAGATGAGGTTTTGATGATTATGAGGTTGCTGATGGTCATCAGCAGCGGAGAGGTTGTGACTTCGACTCGACAGCGCAGCATATGCTGGGTGTGGTTGGTGAGAGGTCATCCAGATCTTCTGCCAGCGCCGGCCATTTCATTACTCCAACAGATGGCTGCAGGGATTTTACCATTAAAATATCCTCCTGCTGAATCTTTTTCATATTGTCAAAGTTATCAGGCTCGCAGCGCTTCGTCACCGCTGACATTAAACACATTGTCACTTTCGAGTCTCTGCTTTCATGAAAATAAGACTTTAAGTAGTCAAATGAAATCAGTGAGTTTTTGACTAAATGAGCATCGATCTTGCGGCGTGCACATGAAATATTATGTGTTTTAAGATTAATGAGGATTAGGGTTATAGGACGCTTTTCACTGCATTTGCAAGAGATGAATCAAAGGCTGATTGGAAGTCACAAAAAGCTCTCAGAAACCAAATCCTCCCTCGGCAATTAACTTTGTATGCGCTGAGGACGTGGCAGATTTTGATCTTGACTTTGCGGGAAACAGCTGAGTGATTTTTTTTTTTCCATTTTCAACCACAACGGCATCATGTTATCGCTGCATTGGCACTGATTACAAGGCCCCATTGACCAGGGGTGCATGCGTTTCTGTCCTCCAACGATGCCGGTGCATGAATAGGATGTAATCAATCTTTGATCCAATCAGAGGTCGGTGTCTGGGTGACTGACAGAGAGGTCTCTGTGGGACTCTGATGAGGCCAGAGTTAAAGGGCTCTCAGGGGACGGGAGGCCATGACAAAGAGATCCTCTGAGCAGCAGTGACTCACTGAAATGAATATAGTGAGCGCTGCTGAGCATATATCTCCTCTGTCTGTCCAGCTCCCAAAAACCTTTTAAAATATTTTTAAATTAATTAATTCAATTTTGCAACACATTTGTTTCACATAAAAAAATTACTTTTAGTGAATGCAAATGCACAATAACACATAAAAAAGTCTTTCTAGTAAGAAAATACTACTAACCTCACAAGTCCTGCTACAAAGATCATTTAAAGTGCTGCATTTGCTATCTTTTGTGCAAGCTTGCAGCTTTCTGCATTCTATATACAGTGAGAGAACATGGTGATTAAAAACAGCAAGCAGCCAATGAAGCCTCAATAGCACGGTTTCTGCATCTGCTGGATGCTACAAATAGCACCTTTAAATAACACACCCTCCATGCAGGATCCAAAGTGTGTCTGCCTAAACTTTATAAGGCGCTGTTGTAATGGACTAACTATTTACTTTGTCTTTAAATGATGAGAACTTTCTGAGCGGATGCTCCTGGAAACATAGCACTCCCTCACAAGAAAATAACATCCGCTCCCCGCAGACAGCTCTGTAACCGGTCCTGCTCTATCACGGCACCAAATCACTGCAAAGCACCAAGCTGGAGTCGACTGAAAGAAAACAATTTAAATGCAGGATTCTGGTTAATGGTGCAAACATTTAAACCATACAGGGCTTGTCCTTTGAAACTATTTTGACTATAAATATTGAGTTAAAAGTAGAAAATGCTGAGGACTCCATTTTAACTGTGTACTGTTGTGTTACTTTGTGTGTTTACAGTGAATTCATTTTGGATCTAATTTTCCCGCTCTGAACATAATGTTGTGCCCTCAATCAAAGTTCATATTCCTGGTTGAGCCACATGGATGCGGTGGTTGAAAGTCAGCTCCTCCATGTGAACAGTAGATGGTGGTAGTAAACACTTTTATATGTAGCTCAGATGGAGACAGCAGACGGTCACCTCTTTCACATTGTACAGCAGAATCTACTTTTTATTTAGTTCGTGTTTTATTCATTTATTTGTTTACTGAAAGCATTCTTTGGTAATCTAATGAGGTTTAAATAAATGTTTCCACTTCTAACTCACCTTTATTCACATCTGCATTAACGTTTTCCACTGATCAAAGACAAGTGTCATTACTTTCCCTCAACAATCAGGCGCGAAGTCTACACCGTGTTCGACAAAACGCAGGAAGTGAGAGACAGAGCTGCTAAATCCCCCAAGTTAAGCTCCTCACCTCCTCCTCTGAAGCGCTACTCTTTCATCAGCCTGGTTTTATCGCTGCGTCAGAGAGCGTGTTTGAAGTTTCAAGCTTTTCCTCTTCGCTAAAACCGCACATCGAGGTGAGCGCCAGCAAAGATTAGATCCCTGTCAAAGCGGACCAACGGGCTCAGGAAAAGCAGGGTGGGAATTCAGCTGGGCTGTCGTTTGACATGCCAGACATGCGTGAACGTTGCTGGGGTTTGTTTTTTGTCTGCGAAGGTGGGGAAAGAGAGGAAAATTAAATGCATGTGATGAAGCACAGTGATGAAGAGAGTCCGTGTAGTTTGACAATGGAAGGGGAGAAAAGCACCGCCGATGGAAAGTGAAGCTGGCAGATCAATAACTGTGGGAACCAAAGCCCTGTCAGAGACAACAGAGTACAAGTAGCAGACTAAGAGTGTGATGTAGACGTCAAACAAAAATGCAACTTTTTAATGCAGCTGTCCAATTAATGCTGTCCTGCCTGGAGATACTGTTTTGGCAGTTGTTTGAATTTAGGACCACCAATATTAATTAATCATTTAATGAGAAAATCTAATCTTAAAGCTGCTGAAATCTGTATTCTGCAAATAAAAATGACTTTAATTGCAACTTTTATCCAGTCTTCCTCCAGTCACCCCCAACTGGTGCAGCAGATGGCCGCTATTGACTGTTATTGTGATTTGGTGCTATATAAACAAAACTGAATTGAATTAAACTGAGATTAAGTTAAAACTGAATTTAAAACATGAGACTCATAGAAAATAATCAGCTGACTCATGAGAACTGCTTTATTATTGTGGTTTACGTTTATTATTGTGACGTTTACTTCCAAAATCAGACGTCTTTATTTGTGCTTCACAATAAAATACAGATGCATCTGGAGACCTAGCCAACTAGGGCTACGTCTACACTAATCTGGATAAATTTGAAAACGGCGTTTTCATCTAAAAACGCTTGGTGTCCACACTATTGTTTTCAATAGTTTCCGAGCAGTTGTTCATCCACAGTGAAACGACTGAAACCGCTTACGTTCCTGTACTGCGCATGCGTGAAACGTAGGATGATTCGACCTGCGTCATTTCTGTCTGCCGTTTATTTACTTTCTGGCTCTTTGAAACGTTACGGCAAAATGTTACGGAAATGCACCGAGTTTTTTTTAAATGGACTGATAATGACGTGGAGTTTTTGCTGCGAGTAACACGAAAGTACAAAGTTACAAAAGCAAGTGAGAATGAAAGAATTTGAAGAAAAGCTATCTGAAGCATGTACAAACTGATGTTAATCTTTAATAGGGCTGTCAAACAAAACAACTGCTGTATAATGCCCTCTGCTATCTTAGTTTAATTGGTCACATGACTGCATCATATGACTAAAATGCGTCATCGTTTTGGAAAGGCTCCAGGTTCACTGTCCACACTGCGACACAAAAACGGCGTTTTCAAATGTATCCACTTTGGAGAGCGTTTGCAAAACGCTGCATTTTCCTTGGCCAAAAACGCCGGTATTTTTGAAAACGGAGATTTTCTGTTTTCTCCGTTTTTCTCCATTTTCAAATGGAAAAACCTGAGTTTTTGAAAATATCCACCCTGGCAGGCTTTTTTAGAAATCTCTGTTTTCAGTGACCGAAAACGCTGTTTACGTGTGGAAGAAAGGTGCAAACGCATAGAAAAATCTCTGTTTTCAAAAATACCCGGGTACGTGTGGATGTAGCCTCAGTGTGGACGGGAGGCCAAAACAGAAAGAAAAAGATGCGTTTTCAAACAAAAACATATTAGTGTGGACATGGCCTAGCCTACTTCCGCTACGTCTAGCAAGGTCTGGCTTGCAACCACAAGTCAACAGAATCTTTTGGGTTCGGTGTCCCGCCCATTGTACCACCCCCTTCAACTGTCCTGCCCCCGGTCTTCCCCACCTCAGCACTATAAATAAGATTAAACTTTGCTCTCTAATCTACTATATCTACAATGAAAATATATAAAATCATGGGTACACAATCAGCACGTCACACAAGCACCCCTTCCTACAATGTTTAAATTGAATAAGGGCTTGCTACAATGATGTTTTTCTGTGCTTTTCAGTGTGGTGGTTAACATGTTACACTCTTACATGCAAAAGAACCCCAGTTTAAAACCAGGAGGACATATAAACCCAACCTCAGTGGGTCACTATGTCCTCTTAGTGCTGGTCCCAAGCTCACATGACAAGGATAGTTGCATCAGGAAGGGTTTTGTTTGGAGGGATGTAGGGAGGTCTGGACCTGCCCCTTCATTTGGAGAGTGCTCCATCTACATGTGTTTTCCGCAGCCTCCCACTCTTGCTTTGATTTCCTTTCAGTGCATGTTGGCTGATGCCACAAATTCCTAGTTGACTGGAAGAAAACCAGCTGGCTTCCTGCAAATGTTCACTGACGCATCTCAGCCATTGGTAATCATTTTCCTGTTCCCTCACTTCGTACTTCTGTCTTCTCTTCTCCTCTCTTTGTTGGTGGGCTAAGCTTGTACAGTCATCACTTTTTTAAGACTTGTGCCACCATATCTTCGCAACGCTGACAGCAGCGGCGCTCTTTCTCATTGTTTATGAGTCATGACCAATTAGATGAAACTGTAGACGCACCAGGCAGAATGTATGAATTTAATTGACATGTGAATAACTTAACGCATTGTATGTTGCTGAAGAAACCAGAAATCCATTTAACAGACAGTTGCATACAGACATGCAGATGTTGTGGTGGAAGAAGGATTGCTTAAAACTCTTAAAACTGTTCTGCTTTTTCTGTACGTGTTTCATGAAAAGCTAAAGTTGGCTTAACTTTAAATTCTCACGAGGGATATCATCAAAATAGTCCCAGTAAACAAGGCTAATGCTCTTCAGGATGTTCTCTTTAATCTGTAATATATGTATACAAAAGAAGGGCCCAAACGCATCTCGATGCGTGTCTTTGAATTGACGGCGCAGAGGGATAGTGCTCTGGCTGGGGAATTCTTTTTTTTTGCCTCTTTAGTTGGAATTGATTTCTTCAAAGGCGACTGTTGTTTTTTAATTAAACACTGAACTGGCTAATTGTGAAATTGATTCAGGTTGTGTTTTTCACTGTGTAGAGCAATATACGGGTACGTATATCTATATTTATCAGGGAAAGTAAAGCAGCTTGCACTCCCTGCCTGTCTTGCTCTTCCTAATTCCCGTGGCACACACAGATCCAGGAACACACACAGGCAGTTTAGGCCGTTTAATGCTGTAATCCCGCAACTCTTCAAAATGTTTTGGAAGTTTCTCAGTAAGCTATACATATAACTGACAGTATGAGAGTCTTTTACTCACAGCAAACCCTGTAAGCTCATCCTCAAAGTATCCTGAAAGTCTGTATCAACAACAGGATTATACATCGGACCGATCCGAACTTCAGAAGTGATTTGCACTTAGTTTACGTGTTGCTCCTAGGGTGCGTGGACAATTGAGCTATAATTGTGTGTTATGCAGACGCATCACGATAAACCCTTTTCTTTTCCTTTGCCAATAAGATTTATGTCGTGGGTGAGGTTAAATTTGCCTTACAAAATCACATAAACCTCCATATCTGCCTTTCCCAAAGGCTAAAGTTACCTTCAGAGGCTCTATATTTCAGCAGGGCATTTTGCCACTGGATTAATCATCAGTCTTTAAATTATTCATTGCTTATCCAATCTTGAAAAACTGTCCTTAGTTCAATGTAATTCCATAATTTTGCCAAGAAAAATGGCCCAGTATGACACTGCCTACGGCATCCTGGCAATGGTCCACTGGCTCCCCTTGATCTCTGCACAGCACTTCTTCTCCTTTTCAGAAAGACTGTTTAATTCCCCAAAATATGCAAACAGTGCTGTCCAATACTACAAAGTTTGGTATTGATCGGGCCCCAAGTAAATACATGGCCAGTATTGGGTTTTTATGAGACCTGGAATGTAAATGTGTCTAAAGCACTTTGGATCAGCCTTTGTCATTTAAATTCACTCTGTGCTATAAATAAAATAGTGGTGACAGTCAACACAAAAAAAGTTAAAACATTTTTCACCATGAAAAACAATTCAGTGGACATACTGAACTTAGAGAATAGAAACGAATACAGATAAGAGCACTGTTATTGATACTATCGATATATGGGTCGAGTCACTCGCCCCTATGTGAAAATGCTTCAGCTGTCCAGCTGAGGTGGTCTTAAAGCAGAAATAATATCAGTGGTTGTTTCGAGTTCAAAAAGCCCATTTCAAACAACTAAGCAATAACTGAAGGAACTAGAGCCCAGCAGATATCAATTTTCTGAGAGTAAATAAACTCTACCACTGGTATGAGGGCCAGTATTTTCTATATATACTGTATACGTACAGTATGTTGGAGAAAGTGATGGTATCTCCATAGCAGTGTATCTTACAAGCTAGTTAATAACTTAATGTGAACACACTGAGTGTCTGGACAGTGTGATGTTATTCTGTTACATGTGTCGCAGATAGTGCTGAGGGTATTGTGAACCATGGAGTCGACCTGAAGGACAAACTATTATTACACTGTTGTTATCAAGCAACTTAAAAAAAATCAAAAAACAAACATAAAATTATTTTTATTAGGAATAATTACAATTTTCCCTGCTCAACTCTGTGCAAAGGTCACAGCACAACACTGTATATAGATGGTGCGACACTAACCTAGTGTGACATTTGTATGTTAAATGTCATAAGTTTGCTGTCAGTTGACAAAAAACATGCACAAACCAGTGCGTAATGTCTTAAATCCGCGGTCCCCAATGGACCGATTTATGTCCGGCAACATTTTCACGGCCTTTAAGGTGTCGCGAATAAATACAACAAAATAAAATGATACGACCAAGACGAAAACGGTGGTATTTTGTAAATATAAGAATAAACGCGATTTCACTGTGTAATAGTGAGGTTAGGGGGTGTCCAAATTCAGGGTCTGTGTCACTACCCGATCCGTACCGGAAACCCGATCGGTACCCCGCATGCGCGAAAGGTGTCTACTTCCGGTCGAAGCGTTTTACGATAGTTACAGGTCAGAGTATCTGTTAAGATGTTAAGAATAATAAGTATCTCTTAAAATGTTTCCAATAATGAAACATTTAATATAATGTAGACAAAAACGAAAAACAAAAAGATAGTTACGGATCAGGACTCCTTGATCCTTACTACGCATGTGCAAAGTCGGACCATACAAATCGGGTCTACCCGATCCGTACCGCGCATGTGCAGATGTTTTCTTCTTTTTTTGTTCGTTTAATGGAAGTTTACTCCCCAGTGTACGAGGATACTGCCACCTGCTGACCGAGCGAATGAACCCTATTGTAAACTGAATTAGCGTCATTACAAACGTGTGTTAAATTTGATTTAGTGATAGTCGAGTGTGTTTATGCTTGTCTGTGTGGAGAGGATTGATTGGAATAGTGATGATGATGTCCGCTGTCACTGTCAATTGTCAGTAAACACTTAATCTGGCTGCTGAATCTTCACGTGAGATATTACAAAGTCTGTATTATTAACTCTGTCATTAGGCGCCATTCTTCTTATTTTACGGCGCTGTTGTTCAATCGGGGAACGCTCTCTGTTGAGGAGAAAAACATGAATTTGTTTGTAAACGGATTATCCATTGTTTAAATGTCCTGGTAGTCGAAAAGGAGGCAGAGCTGTTGAGAAATGCTAGGAGCTAATTGGGCGCTAACCGTATCATTCAAATATATTGAATGTCGCAATGTTGGCAAAGAGAGGAAATGACGTAAGATTTGCGCATGCGGGGTACGGATCGGGTAGCGACAGGCTGCATCCTCCTGAGGCCGCATTTTCCACCCGATTTGAAGGATGGGTCGGGTGTATCCTTCGTGGTCCACCATATCCCAGAATTCATAGCGCGGCCCAGCCAATTCCAGTTTCCAACAATGGCGGCTGCTACTTAGTTTCAATATTACTCTTATTACTCTTTTTGGGTCACAAAATAAAGTTTTAAGATATTTTCATGCGAGAATGTAGACATCTCGTAGACATCGCATATTTGCAAAAGTGCTTCGACGTTTTCGGAGATCTCTGTTACCCACCAGCTCACAGCTAACTCACACAGTGTTTTCAAACCCCCGCAGTCTTTCGCTACTCAAGTTAAACCTGATGTATAAGTCACTTAGATAAATTAAAAATGTTATTGTTGGGCTTTTTTCAGTGATTAATTTGTTTGTGAGTAAATTGTTTTGGCTGAGATTAAAGTTCTTAGATTAGATAAAATAAAACTTTATTAATCCCCCGGGTGGGTTCCTCCATGGTTTTCACACAGCTGAATAAACGTCGAACGGAAAACTGATTAAACAGAAGTGTGAGATGATCAAAAATTCACCGCAGTGTCCTGTTATATTGTAGATAGCAAAGAGGACAAGCTGAGTTTATTAAAGTCCACCGAGACAGCTCGTGACGTACTTCTGAAGGCTGGACCATCCAACATCCGCTCTGGTCGCTATGATAACGCATAAATATTTCTTTCAAAATAAAACACACAACTACAACACCCAGGGAAACCGAGTTAACGATAAAACCCCTGAAAACCATAACTTTCACACCCGAGCCTCAACTCTCAGGGCACGGTACCAAACGACTCTGGAGTTGGGGACTGCTGTCTTAAATGATCGATTCAGTCTTGAATGCACCTCCCTCCATCCTACTAGGCCGCACAAGGACACAAATTTTTCTGTGGCAGTGACTGGATCCTCAAGAGGAAAAAGCAGTTGAAGCAGAATTCCCGTCAGTAAGCTAATACCCCGTCTATTGTTTTTATTATCCTTTCCCATGTCATGCAAGAATGAAGTAAGAAACCATGAGGGATTCATTTTAACCACTTTAATTTCAGCGTGAGGCAAATGAACCGGCATTCCTTCCGTCTGATGTTTTGACTGGGTCAGATCTCTCGTAGCCGCTGACCTGTTCCTTTGAGAAAGCGCAGTGAGACACCATAGGGTTTACAGTCTGGAGACAGACATGACAGCGCCGTGTTAAAGCTTGCGCTGTTAAATCTGTGGGGAAATAATCCCTCGTTTGTTGGCTGCACACTTTCCTCCAATTAATCACAGCCCCTCTCAGCGCTCGGTTAAATGGTTGGAATTTAAAATAATGTCAAGGAGTCAAGCTTATTTATTCTCGACAAACATTTTAAGACTTCAATCAACTGTCCTCTCAGCTGCCTCTCCCGTGGCGAGAGGCGCACGCGTACAAGCGGAGATGATTTAGTCCTTCCAGTGAAGCATCGTAAATCACCCATCTGAGCCAATGAACGTCTCTGTTTGGTCATGTCTGAACTTTTCAGATTCACCGTTAGCCTTGCTGTCATGTTATTGCGGCGGAGTAATTAGCCAGATGTTGCTGCAGGGAGAAAAAAGTGCCACTGGTGCACATTGAGATCAGTGAGTGATCATTTTTGCAGTGCACAGTGCTGATTTCACATCACTTAAAAAACAAAACTCTTACACATTTACACTCTAGCTCGGCTGCTGTTAGCTCAGTATTTAACTTCAGGTGACTGGGCAGATTTTCTGGCACTTTGATATACCCAAAATTCCAGCTGCGAAGCATGTGAAGAATGATTGAGTAAACACTGAGATTTCATCCCAAACAAAGAGCGAGCAACCACAAATCTCACTGCTGAGAGGAAATCATTCTCACCTAAATCCCACCGAGACTAAAAAGGATTCAAGGATTACAGCGAGCGCCCACTTAGCTTTAATCAAAGTGCAAAGCTGTGCAGGCTACCGTTGTCCCTGTTAGACGTTAAAGAAACGAACCGAGTCCCCACGTGTGCTACTTTAGCAAAGGAAACATCTTCAGATGTATTTCGGCTCGTCCTACATTTCTCAAAACGTTCACCTTTTCTCATCTTTCCCTTGTGAGTCCTTTATATGTGAAACCAGGGCAGGCAAGAATACTCTCCGCTGATCACTCTCCACCCTCGATTTTCTAAGCTTGTGTTTGCGTGTTTTTGCTTTTGGTTGTTTAAAGAGTTTCTGACGTTTTCCTTGTTATCCTGCAGCGTTGTGTACGCGTGTGATCTCCGCACAGAAGGATGTGCATCTAGGCTTGTTTTTTATCAAACGATGAAACACGGTGTATTTATGCACACGTCTCTTCTAGCTGCGGCGTATGTTTTCACGTTGGATCTTACTCTACTACTTCTTACCCCGACATCATTACTCTCCGCTTTAATCCCTCCCCACCTCTCTTTTTACCCACTGTTTCCTCCAGGGATGTGACTTATGCTGCACCGACTCTTTGTACATACAGCACAGGTATCTCTGAGAATAGACGGCAGTGTCTTTCTTGGTTCTTCAGGGAGCGGGGAAAGGCAAAGGGAGCCCTGAAGCTGTCTCACAGGCACAAAACCAGAAGAGGAAAAAAGGTAAATATGGATTATTGCGCGGCATGAGCGCAAATAGGCAGCAGGTAAAAGAATAACACTCATAAAACACAAAATGAAAATTAAAGGTTCACTTTCTAATAACTTGTAATTGTAATTAAGATACAGAGAATGCAAATCTATTCTAAAACATTCAACTGAGGCCAAAACCAGAACTTTTTTGTGCGTATTTTTTGTTTAATTGACAGTGTTTTAAACTTACCACAGGCATAAATCTGGGGTTTGGTAATTGTACGCACAATTACTTTTTAAATTTATTTTCATTGTATTTGAAGGACGTTTGGCATCAGCAACCACTGATTGCAAAACATGATCCATCACGTTCATCATGTTCTTACAGGATATATCATATCACACATCTATGAAAGAGACTAATGGCCAGTGAAGCCGTCTTTTGAAATCTCAGCAATAAAATCATTTTTACACCAGATGATGGAGTGCTAAGTTATCAGCTAAAGCTAGCAAGGATGCTTGCTAATCACAGATACGTAACAGTAAGAAAATCTGGAGCACAAACTTCTCGGGTGGTTTGTTTGTATATGTAAAGGGATGTAATATATGTAATGGGAAATCAAGCAATGCTGTTTGTCAGATAATAGCATTAAGAGCAGCACAAAGAGAGTTGACAGGTACAGATCTGTGACTTGAATTAGCAGAGCTGCTCTCTAGCAGATAACTGTCTGCTGGTTCTTGCTGCCGTGGTCTCTACCTGCTAGTGTCAAAAAGTGAACTGGAGATGCTGGTTTATGTCTTCTTCTCCTCCTGCTTAGACTATTGTAAGGCTTTATTTTTTGTCTGTCTAAAGCATCGAATAATCAAAATATTGCTTTAAGCCTTTCAACGCACTTTCACAAATTCACCCCAGCGTTAAAGCGTCTGCACCGGCTTCCAGTTAGGCTTGGGTATCAGTTTAAATTTTCGGTTCTTACTTTCATGGGCTTATTTCTATGGTCGATCAACTCCGAACGTATTCTCCAAACGGGATCCTTACGTCCACAGATAGAGGTCTTCTTCACATGCCCATCTTCAAACTAATGAGTTACTGTGCATTCCCAACCAGAGCACCAAATCTTTGGAATAATATCACCAACTGCTGACCCTGGAATATTTGAGTCATTCCACGAGAATAGCTAAAATTGGACTTGGATATTTTCACATTTTTTACCAAAATGTATTATTTATATGTATATCCCACATCATTAAGGATATATTTAACTATCAGAAAAATGTATTTTCCCATCTCAGGCATTAGTTTTCTTTTATTATTGATCATATTTTTA
Source organism: Neolamprologus brichardi (assembly GCF_056152115.1). Classification (NCBI taxonomy): domain Eukaryota; kingdom Metazoa; phylum Chordata; class Actinopteri; order Cichliformes; family Cichlidae; genus Neolamprologus; species Neolamprologus brichardi. Next base: position 13,554,686 of record NC_142112.1, on the reverse strand, counting down.
AGATGTAGTGACTGTAATTCTTCAACCCTGTTATGGACATTTTGGAGGCTCTCTGAATATTATCATAAAATGTATTTCTAAAGAAATCAATATGTTTACATTAGTTAGATGTCCCCCATACTAATTCAATAATTTTACATAGAAAAATGACATAAAATCACACATTTTTACCCTTTTAAATCCTGAAATGTAACTAATGAGTGAAAGCAATCTTTTCATTTTTCATCAAAAATTTAGTTTAACTAAGAATTGTAATCTAAATCAATGATCAGATGATAGCGCTCAATATTTTAGACAGAAATCAGCAAACATTAAATTATTTTTTCAACATTTTAAGAAAATTATATATGAAAATGTAGGTGTGACGGGGTTGAGACTAGCATAACAGGGTTGAAGATGGTAACAGGGTTGAAGAGACAAATACAGCTTTACATATAAACAGTTGTTTACTCTTAAATTCAATGTACAGGGCTTTCCATTAGCATTATATCTCACTTTGTAACCATAGGAAGGACACCAGATACAAATTACCGTAGAATCAAGTTTTATTAATCTCAAGTAAAAACAACCACAACAGCACATTAACAACTAGCAAACATTGTGAAGTGAATTGCTCAAATGTAACATAATGCGTGTGTGTGTGTGTGTGTGTCTAGGCATAAGAGAGCCTCATGAGGTGTGCTAAAAGTCACCTCATCCTTGCTCCGATAACATACAATTAAACTTGATGAACTGGTTGAACTAATAACAATAATAATCAGTTAACGATTTCAATGTGTCTGTCTGTATCAGTGCCTGTGTCCATGTCAGAGTGTTTTTGCATGTGTGTGCCTGCATCAGTGTGTCTGTATATAATCATGAATGTGACGGTTGTTTTATGAATTCATCTTGTGAGTCGGTTCCACACCTCTTTCAAGACTTCCACATGGCGCTTTGTCACAGCCCGTGGGGGTGGAATGAGTTCAAGGACATCATCAAACAGGTACCAGAGGATATCATCCTTATGCGGCCAGAAGAATCGGTTTAACCCAACACGATGCATGCATTTGACCTGGACTTGTGTTGTTTGTATGTTTAGAATGATGCCTGGATATAAATCATCATCATATCTGAGAATACACCATTTACCAATCAGCTCTGGACTTTCCTACTGGATTTCTTTTTCTGGATTCCCCCCACTGCCTGTCTGTGATACAGCCGTTTCTATCTTCTGGCCAAAAGTGAAACACTTGGTGTTGAAGCACTTGCAGTTAAACTGCTTCCGTGTTGTGCACATGCAGCTTACATCACGAGCCATCAGTTCTCCTGGAGCTACAGTAACGACCTGGTGAATTCTCATGGTTCCAGGAACAGCTGGTATCTGCTTCGGCATTTTCTCCATAGCTTCCTCAACATCTTCACTTTTCACAAAGAACAGTTTCACACTTGTGTTTGTTTCAGACAAGGCCCTGAATAACTCTTCTGCATCTGGGATGTCATGCCCCTTTGCTACCATCATGTCAGCTGCTCTTTTTAAGGCTCCCCCGACACCATCTGGTGCTCCTTTTCCATGACTAGCCTCAAAAAATTTCCAAGAACCAGCCTTGAATCCTCTTCTGTCCAGTTCTGTAGTGAAAAGGTAGAAGTTTCCTCGTTGTTTGTATTGCATACAGGGTCCGTCGCTTAAAAAGTGCAGCACAGACACTTGTGGATGTTGGCCTTGAAGGTAATCTAGCACAGGATTTAGGTGCTGCCATATTGCTGGAGGGCCTTTATGTCTACTGGGAGAGATGGTGCTAAAGCTCACAGGCTCTGAGAGTCCACCAACATACAACACACCAGTATGAAGGGTGGCCTGCTGATGTGAAGCCCCAAAGTGGACCGCCTGAACTTGAGAACTGTATTTACAGCTGTAGTTTTCTGAGAAGTCAACATGTATCAAAGCCTCGTCCCCTGACATGTTGTTCTTCAGCTCACGGCAGAAGGCATACTGCTGCTTGATATTAAAGTGATGCATTTTAAATTTCTTTACAAAGCTCTGGAAGAGCTCAATGAGGTCCTCTTGTGTGCCCTCCACAGATTTCTTGACTGTCACCTTGACAGTTGCCTTTTCTCCCTTTTTGTCTATCTCCTTTTCCTCTATCACCCACTGGGTAAATGATGTGGTTGCGGTGCTGTTGTATGCACTTGTGATGTGGACAGTTTTGTCCTTGCAATGGGCACACTCTCCATACATACAACTCTTGCTGGATGAGTTGCAGCAAACCTTCTCTATCAACTCTTCAATGTTGGCAGTCTCAATGAGTTTCAACTGACGGAGCTTCACTGCCAGAAAGCTGAGATTTTCATGCAACTTACACATGCATGTGTCACGTTCAGAGAGTGTTGGATTCACAACCCAAAAGGGGCGAAGATGACAGAAAAGGGAATAGGATATCATCTGGTCTGGGTTTTCTGCCAAAAACCTTCTGTGGATATTTTCTATCGTGTCCATCAGGAACCTCTTCTGCATTTTTAATTTGTCCTTTGTGAGTGTTTGTTTGGTTCCTGTGGTCATTCTACTCACGTCATCCCTGAGATAGAACGCCTTGATTCTTTTTTTGAAGTCTTCAGTGAACCTGCTGGTCATCTTTCTTTCAAAATTAAGACTGTCATGATGTCTAAAATTCTTGTTTGAAAATCCGAGGGAGTCACTTGCAAACTTTTGCAACCTGTATTTTTTTATAATTCTCCCTGTCGCAACTTTGGCAATCAGTTGCCTTTCTCTGTCCTTGGTGGCTTTTTTGTATTTATTCCTAATATCTTCAATGAGTGATTCATGGAAAAGTAAGGTTTTTTTTATTTGGGGGTTAACGAAGCAATTTGAAGTGAGTCGTGTTATTTTCGACTGTGGGGAATCCGAAAATTTCTTTGAACGTTGGCACCTTTTTTTGTATTTTTCTTTGCTTTTTCTTTCTTTTTCAAGTTTTTCCTGGAGTTCCGCTATTTGCCTCTTGAGTTTATTTTTTTCTGTTCTGTACTTTTTCCGAGCCACCAGACGTTGCCTATAAAATAAAGCAATAAAAGTTGATTTGGGTGTGGAAAATTATGCCGTTTCCTCCTGCCCTCCCTGTTTCTAAAATGACATTGTGAAAGTGACATAAAATGACATTTTCACTATAACACTGTTAACTACCCATTGCCCTAACCTTGAAGATCTTGGCTGTGAAGGCTGCTCTGGGTGATCTCCCTGATCAGGACTCTGTGAAGGAGTGCTAATGTTCTTGAGCACTTCTTTCCTCTCCTTGCTCCTATGGTAAGCTGCTCTCCACATTTTTCTTTTCTTATGCTGTTCTCTTTTACTCAGTTCATTAATTGCTTTCTTCTTCCCTGCCTCTACATTCTTTCTCCATCTCTCACGCTCACTCTGCAGGTATCTCTCCCTTCTTTCAGGATCAGCTTTAAGGCGTTCCCGATACTTCCTTTGCCTTTCTGCTGCTGTTGTTGGTGCCATCTTACTTGCATCCTTAACATGTAACATAAATCACATTCAGCATGCATGCAGTATAAAAATGGTGATTGAATATAATAATAATTAATTTAAATAATTGGATAACTTAACAACCAAAGTATTAAAATCTCAACCCCATCACAATCTCACAACCCCGTTACAATCAAAAACATAACAGGGTTGAATGTGACGGGGTTGAGATTTTTGCACAAACTGGCCGCTGCTCAATATAGTGAATACCAGACAGAGAGCACATGGCATGCATGAAATTCAAAATCACCATATATTCATGAACTAACAAAAAACGTTTTCATAAGTAATAGTTTTCTATCTTTCTTTCATGTTACGGTGTTGAGTCGTTGAGGTTGACGACCACAATATCACAAGATAAATGACTAAAATAAAGGAAAAGATGGGAGCAACTTGCCTGTCTCTGTGGTCCTGTTGTCCAAAAGACTTCAGTGATGTCACTTCCTGATGTATATGGAATTCTGGATCACACCATTGTATTTATGGGGGTGGGATCATTTGTGTAACGGGGTTGAGGGGTTACTCAGGTACAGAAATAATTGTGATTTTAATGAATAATTAACAATTAAATTTGAAAAAAACAAATAGTAACAACAAAAGAGCACAAATAGATGTTTAGGTTGATATCAAAATTTATTGACTTTTTAAAAAGTTTTATTTGGTATTTTCAAAGTAAACTTTCATCAAGGCCATGAGGGACATGACAAAATAGGTGGTGTCAAATGAAAAAACTGTATTATTTCCCATAAAAAGATAAAAAATTAGTTCATTTTTTTACACTGTATTAAAGGGTACATTTTAATATATATGTAAAGCTGTTTAAATTGAAAGTTTGGCGACCAAATAGATGAAATACGCCATAAGAGGTGAGAGGGACTCAAATTGTGCCATTTTCATGGAATGACTCATTTAGTAATGAGGAAATTTCACGACTGGATTTTATGGACAGCTGGCATTCTTTCACGGCACCACACTGGTACCTGGCTCCTGATAGCGACCTGTACTTTCACAAACATTTGTAGAAGCAATCTGGCCCATGGAAGTGACCGGAACACCTGAATTCAGTGCTTTGGATGGGTGACTAATCCTTTTGGCAATATAGTGTAGGTGAGTCATTTTTGTGTTTTCAGGTGCAGCCATATTGAGCAGCAGTTGTGGCTGGACCTCAAAGCCAAGATCAGATTCATTAAAAACAACCCAGTTTGAAACAATGGGATAATCAGGGCTACAGCCATGCAAGGCAGACTAAATGATCTCTGCAATGTTTCATGACTTAACTTTTAAAGACAAATGTTGGCGATGCGTCTTTAAAAGTTGTAACTTCGTAGCTAAGAACAGCCTATAAAAGCCACCCATTTAATTCAGTGCATTTAATACATACACTTGTGTAAAAGCTAAACAAGTTAAAAGGTTAAGTTCAACTATATTAGCACCATAAATAAATAAATTCTTTAATGCAGAGTCTCCTGAGTCATTTGAAGACTTAAAAAAAGACTCTTAAAAGTTACATGTGGGTAAATCAACTCTCAGTGTTCCCGAGCCTACCATCACCTCTTGGACTCCAGGACATCTCAATGGAGAGAACTTTCTTGCGATCTCTCTCTCTCATTAGCAATAACCCATGACAACGTTTCAGCCCTGAGATTAGGCCCACCTCTTCAAAGGAAGCTGCAGTGGATAGCTGTGCTGAAAGTGATCAGGCTGCAGTGGACAAGAGGATCACTTTTAATGAGTCTCCCCTCTGTTCCCACTAACCAGGAAGCTCCGCCTGAAGACTGCCTCCCAGTCCGCTGGGATGAAGCCTGATGTCCAGCCTGCTGGGATGGGATTGTAGCAGCTGAGGTTTCCTACATATATCGCTGTTTTCTCCCAGAGTGGGTGCAGGAGTTCTCAGTGGATCTCGGAAACTTGTACAATATGTACTCATAGCTTCGTGTACACCTGCAGCTGACCCCCCACAGTTTTGCAGATCATCGCACCAACTTTCTCTGGCATAACTGTAATTATACAGTCATTTATCAGGGAACAGGTGGTTAAAGACTAAACTATGACTATTAAGTTATTTTTATCTTATGTCACTGCTGAAATGCACCAGCACAAAAGCAGATGAGTAATTAGAGTCATTAAAAGATGATGCATTAGGAACCTGATACAGTCTTAAAAATGTAATCTTCTTTTTGTGAGTGTAACATTGAAACAAAGTTTAAAGTTTATTACAAATGACTTTTTAAATTATATTATTACTTATTTATTCCCCGTAGAAACTCTTTTATTACTCATTATATTATTCGGTGTTTACTCATAACATCCTGAGGTGCTAACTACCAGTTAAAAATATAAACCTTACGCTTTACACCCAAACACTGACACTGGGGTTGGAGGTTTGCTTCATAATCCAGTCATTCGCTCTTCCCGTGGCATCACCAATGACTGATATCATGGTCAGGTGGAAGAGGAGCCTACCATTATGGAAGAATATCCACGTCGCCCTTCCATTACAAATTTCTAGAATTCCAGATATTAAGTTATTAGAGTGACTCTGAGCATGAAGCGGCAACAGACACACCGGCATTCCCTCATTCACTACAAGGTAACAGTTCCTGTATTAACCGAGGCCCTCGACTAGAGTTCCCTGAGAGGTGCTACATAAATCTAATTAAAATCTAAGATATTATCCCTCTTTGTGAGGTTGTTACAGTAAACTAAAACTAAAATACAGTGCTCCCTCGTTTATCGCAGGAGTTACATTCCAAAAATAACCCTGATAGGTGAAATACACGAAGTAGCCAACTTTTTTTTTTTACGGTTATTATAGATGTTGTAAGGCTGTAAAACACTACACACTTTATACAGTTTTGTCAGACAGACGTGAACATTTTCACACTTTTCTCTCTTGTTTAAACACTCAAAGTTCAAACCTTCATAGAAAAATATGGGAATAGAGCAGCTGCCAGAAAACTCAACATTAATGAATCAGTGGTACGGATGTGGAGGAAGCAAGAAGAATGAGTTGAGTAAAGTTTGACTTATCTGACTGTTTTGTTTCGCTTAATGTGCCTTATAATCCAAAAAATACGGTAACGTCTACCTTCCTTTAGCATGTCCAGAAGTCCAACTTTCTGTGCGATGGTTAGCATCTTCCTCTGCCTTTTGCTACCTCAGGTGCCTTTGATTGTGCAAAACGTCGATGTTGTGTTTGTTGAGGAGAAAACTTACAAACATACAGTGCAGCACTTCAGAGTCACACGAGCGATCGAAGATTTATGTAAATTTGACAAGCTGAACACAATCTGTACTGTACAGGAGACACTGCACAAGATTGACTGACAATGGTCTACAGCCAATCAGGAGACAGAACACAATGCACTGTAAAAAAAAAAACAATCATGAAAAATTGCACAAAAATATCCGTGAAACAGCGAGGCGGTGAAAGGTGAACCGCGTTATAGCGTGGGATCACTGTAACTAAACCTAGCTCTAACTGAAATATATAACATAGACTTACAGAGACAATAACAGTTCTGTGAACTTGGAAAATTAACAAAAATGTAAAACAAACAAAAAAACAGCTGTGCTCATCAGTTTTCTGTGTTCAAAAATAGTGCAACAACTTAGCTGTACTTCTCTGTGGTATTCAGCTTTCTTTTGACTTTTGTCTCATATTCACAATTGTCCCATGAGCAGTCAGACGATGAGTCGAGGGCCCTGCAAAAAGTGAAGGTCCCAATAAAGCTAATATAATGTATGAAGTAATTTAAGGGTCCTGCAACTACATTAAAACCCCGAATTTTTAGCTACACTTCAGACGAACGCACCATTATCCCGTTATATTTGGTTGTTCACTGGAACCAGCCATTGTGGGAAGCTCACCTCGGCCCTCTTGTTCACCATAACCCTCGACAGACTTCAGCGTGACCTCTGAGGAGTCTTTTTGGTTTTTTTGCCCTGGTTTATTCCCATTTCCACTCTCTTTGCTAAGAATCTTACTGAGAGAAAATATGGCGTCAGCTCGCTCCAAATCTTTGAGCCTTTTAGCCTCTTCTCTAATGCTTACACAGGGAAATTGAACAAGTGGACAGACTGTGCCGCTCCACGAAATTATACACTGTAGAGCAGAAATTCTATTCTCTTAAGCCTCTGCACTGAGGCTGTTATCACCAGGAAGCAGTTTATCAGTCTGCTTTCATCAAAAGTTTTGCTGAATTGAGTTTTGGTATTTTCTGATCAACTGAAAACCAAATAGTGTATGTATACAGGGCTGTAGCAAAAAAAAAAAAGGCACATACACCATTCAAAAAAGGTCATATTGTACAATTTAGACCACTGTGAAAATCATTGCTATTGAAACTAGTTTTCATAACTCTCCATCTGGCAAATTTTATCCCTCTGGCTTTACTCACTAATTGCGCTTTCCTTTCATTTTATTCATCCAGAATTAAATTATGTGAACAGGAGCCCTGAGTGGATAATAGGGACCCGAAGTCTACCACACAGGCTGCTTTAAATGCATTCCCTGTGTATACAAATGACTGGCCTGGAACAGCTACAACTCTTTGAAAGCCACATGGCTGTGAAAGCATGGGATGTGTTGTCTTTACATCATGCAAGAAGAGATCAAAGTAACCGACCAAAACGTGTGTTTTCTGGGTTTGGGGTGACTTTGTAATTAGTTTTAGGGGCAACAAAACAGCATCATCATCCACATAATGCTATAATTAGCCCATTCTGAGTCCGGGGGGCTCCTTTGGGCAGCTGATGACGGTGACGCTGAATCTGCCCTCTTGTTTCATGTTGGCTAACATCAAGCAATTTGCCACCTTATTCGTCTTTTCCTCCTTTCTCATTCTTTGATGCTGTGTCAAATGTCTTCCTCTTCAAAGTCTTCGACGATATGGACCGCTGTACCAAAATTGGTCGCATCCATACACCGCAGCCCTGTTTTTACGAGTCTGCCAAATAGCGAGGGCCGTGATGGAGTAGTACGCCCGATGCAAGGTTGTATGTTTTATCAGGTCTCAAAACAGCGAGCGCGTGGCCTGATTTTTAATCTGAGAAGAGAAAAACCGCTTCATACTTCCTCCTTCAAACAGCATATCTCAAAGTTCTCAAAAATGGCGTCCGTTCACTTTATTTAATCTTTTTGCATTGCTGCCTCTTCTCTTCCCTGCTATTGATTTTGCCCATCATAAGCTGTACTGTAGATAATGATCGGCGTCTATTTGGCTGCATTATCAGCATGCACTTCCCTCTCGGTGCTCCTATCACCTCAGGCTGTCCAGTCAAATGTTGTTCCGGTCCACAGATAGATGGCAGACAAACAAACTTTGCTATGATGTGCCAAACTCTTTTCCTGCCTGCCTTATATGCTTTTTTCTTTTTCTTCTTTCTAAATTATTCTTTGTGCACATTTAGTTAAATACATACTTTTAAACTATGTTGGTTCCAATTTTAATACATAACTGACAAGACTGCAGTGGAGTGCAAAGACACTTTTTCCAAACTATTCCACTCTTTGGCCTCTTGGCTTTTCCTTGTGTGGTACTTTGAGGCTTTAGCGATTTTTCTTGACAGCTAAAGGATGGATTATAACTTGATTGATAGGAGATTTTTGAAGCTGATACTGGTGTTGATCAAACACGAGTTACGTGATAGCGCCGCAGATCTGAAGCCAGGATATTCTGGCAGTGCTTTCATCAAAATGTGGTGAAAACCCACAGGATAAAATGCAAATGACTTCACATTTCCACCCATTCCATTAAGAGATGGCTCACCGAGATAAACAGCAGGTAGCATTAATCTGTTGATTTCATGCAGTCATTTGAGGAAGGTTACAGTCTCCCCATTGCTCCACAGAGGTCCGACGATTCCATCTACTATTTTTCATCACTTTTGTGGAAGCTTCTGTGACCATTTAAATCACGCTCGCGTACATTTTGCTTTTATCACTATGCAAACTTTTCCACCTCAGCCAAACGTAAAAAAAGTTTGTATTTTCATTTAAATCGTAATAATAAGATCAGAGTTTTTGTTTGTATACAGCCAAATACAACTAGATCTGTAGGCTTTTGGACTAAAACATAGTTTTTTACCTGTAAACACAACCACACTGGTTTTTAATCAAGTCGTGATTGAAGTGCAGCTTTAAGCTTTAATTTAAGGATTTAACTGAAGATTTGCATTAACTGTTTAGGAACTGCAGCTACTTTTATTCATAGTCCCCCATTTTCAAATGCTCAAAAGTAATTGGATGAAAAATAAATATATTTTTAAATATTCTTTTAAATAGTTGGATTAAAATGGTTTGCAGTCAGTGACTGCTTAAAGCCTGGGACCCATGGACATTAAAAATACTATGATTCCTCCGTTTAGATGCTCTGCCAGGCATTTACTGCATCCACCTTCAGCTGCTAATGGTTGTTGGGACTCTGTCTTCAGTTTTGTCAGTCTTGTACACTTCAGACTCCATGATGCTACTTCGATGAAACAGTAGGGACCTAGTTTCATCAAGAGCTCTACAGGCTAGATGTTATGAAGGGCTTTTTCTTATTCAAGGAAAGTATTCTGTGATCATCCTCTTTAGTCAACACGTTCTCACTCCCAAAGCGTAACATTTTAGGCTAGGTGACAAATCGTCAACATATTACGTTTTCAGCTACCCACCACGTTCCTAAATGACGACCTCGGAAAAATGAGGAAAAATGAGAACTGTCTGGACTCAATCTACACATGTTCGCTCTTTTTCTTCAAATCGCTTAGAAACACGCTATTTAACGTCATTAAAGTCCTGGTTAAGGTCACGAATAAGGTTATGGTTAGGGCTAGGGATAAGGTTAGGTTTAGGGCTGGAATACAGGGCTGGAACGTCTATTACCGCGGGAGCGTCATTGTACTGGATTTCAGCCATAACCCGCCGCGTACCATAAGAACGCCGAAAGTCTCCTTTTGCGTTCCACAGGAACGCAGCGGGACGTGACAAAACGTCGGCATGTTATGCCTCGGGAGTGAGAACGGGCTGCTTTAGTTGTCTACTGTGGTTTTGAGGTTGCTTGGAGTTGGGCTAACCATTGCATTCAGTGTCTTTAAAAATATACCAGATTGTTGTTTATTTGGGATTTTCAGCCTAATGGTGACCTCATTCACATCCAACAGTATCAGGCAACGCCAGTGATTGTCAGTTATTGGTCCAATTACTTTTGAGCCTCTGAAAATGAGGGACTGTGCATAAAAATGTCAGCAATTCTTAAAAATTAATGCAACACTTTTGTTAAACCGCTTAAATTAAAGCTGAAAGTGTGCATTTCAATTACATTTGATTATTTCTTGTAAGATTCTCTATGGTGGTGAACAGAAGCAAAATAAGAAAATAATATGTGACTCTGCAAAAGCCTACAGACTTAACTTTAGTGTGCAGGGGAACAAAGTTGTGATTTTTACAGTGAAATATCTCAACATCTACTGCACAGATGATCTCTGGCACTCTGCGTTGATGAATCCTAATAACTCTGGGAATGGCTCGTCTTTTCTAGAGTATCACTGGAATCCTGTGGAATCTGGCACACACATTATTCCACCACAGGATAAACAGTGCAAGGATCAGATCAGAATTCCTATTTGCTTTCTTGACTGCAGACTCTCAGTCTTCAGTCCCACATACAGTTTCAATATCTTGACTGATTGATTCGTGACTGCTTCCAGGAAGAGCCAAAGTCGGTGTCCCCTATCAGTGATAACTCTTTTATCCATGCCACTTTGCAAGATGCATTATTTCTGTTGCTACTACTTAGAATTTATTATTTAAGTGAGAAGCTATCAGCGAAGCGGCAAGCAATTTGCTTGTCAAAATACATTGCAATGTGTGGCTTGAAATATGACTGGAGGGGTCGCTCTGGCCTGGAGCCATCTGCTAAATTATGAATATCTTCCATCCTTTCTTTTAAGGATACTTTGGATCCTTTCAGCAAGACTCCCCTGCTTGCCTTTTCAGAAACGTAAACGTAATATTCACTCTTTTCATTTGGCAGAACGACGCTTTCTTTGATGGGTACTTATGCAGGTATACCTGCCATTAGCGACAAATCCAGAAGTGGCTGTGATTCACGGGGAAGATTACTGCCAACGCCTAAGAAACTTTTTTTTCCCTTCTGCATCTGTCAAGAATTTAATGCTAATCTACCTCTTCTTGTTACATCAGCTATTCCCTCCTCGAGACTTCTCTTATTTTCGCTGAAGCGGCTTTGATCCCCCACAGACCCAGGTGATCTTCTCCTCCGCACCATTTTGGTTAAGTGCTTAGGCTGGATTAGGAGGAATGGATAAGGAAAGGAGGTAAGAAGCCCCCATCTGTGCTCTATTTACCCTTACCCCTATAGGGAAAAGGCAACATCCAGCTGTGCAGATTGACAGCTTGCACGATAGCACCCCGCCACCAAAGATTAATCTTGTCTGCTACCTGGTACAGGATCTACCCATCCCCTATTTTTCTCCCCTCTGTCATCTGCCTCTTTAGTTTGTGCTTCCTCATCTGCCACCTCAGCCTCCTGCGACCCTCACTTTAGAGGATTAAAGGCACTCTAATTTGATTCATGAGATACATCTAACCCTTCTTTGCTGGTTAGAGGGAAAAAAAAACACTCTCACACCCCAGAGAGTCGATGAGAGAGAGAGAAAAAATTACCTAATGGAGTTTTTGTTTCTGTGTTGCTAAATGGCTGGCCTGCTTGGTGCCTAAGTCTAAATGAGGACTGTCGTTTAGTCCCTGGTGGGGTTATCTTTTTCCTCTCTACCCACGCGCATCGCCCAGGCTCTGTTGGCTGCTACCCACTTGAGAGAGCAGGCTAGATGATCCGCTGCTGCATCGCTCGCAGCAAATCTAACACAAACCAAAGAACCTTTCAAAGTTAAACAAATCACCCTTGGGCGTTGTGTCCTTCCACATTTGGCTCCAACTGTTAGAGCACAGTAATGTTTGCAGACTGCATAAACAGCTGGACGGCACAGAAAGCTAGAGACAATAATGGACAATAAGGTGGCATTATTCATCTGAAAGTATTGCTCAGTGCTGAATACTGGCTGTAAAAAGCATTTATTGTTATTAATGGCTGCTGCTACAAACTTTGGCAAAAAAAACCCAACAACCTTACATTACTGACATTAAGGTTAAATTCAGAGCCAATTGTTTTACAATTTGGCTCTTATATTTGGAGCTGAGATCATGTTAGAGTTGAAAACAGGCCAGTAATAAAATCAAAGCTCACAAATGTTTGAAGTCAACATCTTCTGCAGTTTAAAGAGCCAACTTGTGCCAACTTTGACCACACACGTCAGATCCTGTGCATGAGCGTGAATGTTTGACAATGACATCAGAGGTGCGCTTTTACACAAAACTTTTATTTAATCCTCTGCTGGATCATCAGCTATCCTGAAAGCTCCATCTCTCCAGTCACTTAGTGTCTCAGATTTGGATCTTTGTCCCTGAGAATACTTGAACTTTCTCCCTTTTTTGTGCAAGTAGCATCCTTGTCTCATGGTTGTCTCATGAAAGTTGTGACTGACTCTTTGCTGTTCTTGTGTTTGAATATGTCTGTTAAGGTTCTCAGTCATCCAGGTCATCATAGTCTAAGGAGCTTGGAAAGAAAAGCGTCTGGACTTCTTTAGATTGCTGGTTTCAAGCAACCTAAAGAAGTCCAGACGCTTTTCTTTCCAAGCTCCTTAGACTTGTGTTTGAATAGTGTCATGGTCTCCTTTGCTCTGTGTGCATATATGTATCTATACCTGTATATGTATCTCTGGAGGTAACAGTGGCCCCAGTGGTAATCGGAGTACTGGGTTCAGTAACTTCCAAGCTATGTGAGTGGCTCCAGCAGATCCCAGGAACAACATCCGAGATCTCTCTCCAGAAGCGTGCAGTCCTAGGAACAGCAAAGATACTGTGAAGGACCCTCAAGCTGCCAGGCCTCTGGTAGAGGACCCGAGCTTCAAGGGTAAAGACTACCCGCAGGGTAAATTTCATCCTTGTCTCCTACACTTTGGATGACCAGTGTCATGGCCTCCATCCATTTCTGCCCTTGTTTCCTTCCCTGTTTGCACAGTATCCTTGTCTTCTTCCCTTTGTGTGTACAGTATCTTTATATCCTTCCCTCTTTGAAAAACATGTCCCTGTCTAGTTTCCTCTGTGTGAATGGTGTCCTTACTTCCTTATCTTTGGAGGAAATGTGTCCTTGTCTCCTTCAGCCTCTTTGTGAAAAGTTTCCTGAAGTTCTTCCATTTGTGTAAATTGTTCTTTTGTCCTTCCTTCTGATCAAAATGTGTCCTTGTCTCTTTCTTTCTGTGTCACTAGTGTCCTAGTCACTATCCATATGCATATTTTTTCCTTGTGTCCTTCCCTCTGTGTCAGAAGTGTCCTTGTCTCCTTCCATGTTTGTGAAAAGTGCTCGTGTTTTTGTGTGAATGGTGTGATCGACATGGCAACTCTGTGCTCTGGAGGGTGCAACAAAGAAACAATGCCAACATTTTTCTCAGTGCAATTTCGTGTCACTGTCAAATGTGGAAATGGCATCACTCAGGCTTGGGCTCTAATATTTCTTATTTAGTACTGCCTTAAATCTACCTCTAAAATCTATGGCCTAGCACCTTCCACATAACAGTGGTGCGCACATCAACAACTGTGGTACTACTGTTTAGTTGCAGCATGCAGCGTAAATACAGAACATCATTGCTGTAGCACCAGGATAATGCCTCTGTGAAACAAAGTGTAACTGTAATGTAATTGTATCTAGCTTGCTCATTATGCTGCACATTCTGGCAGTGTAACATTTTCTTTCATTATTAAAGCATTTTTGCGGGATTTAATGCAGTTGATCACAGTTGATCTTCTTTCTAAACTAAAGACTTTTAGCTTCCTTTACTATCCCTGTAAGTCAGCTTTCTTCTGATTGGCTGTTCTTCCCATACAATAGATTTTGAACAAGCAGGTGTGTGAGCCTGACCATCTGGAAGGGTCACATGTGCACACATGCTGTTTTTATTTTTAATGGCATAATGGCAAATCTAAGCACATTTGCACTTTATGTGCAACTTTAATTCCCAAGCATAGCACTCACCTGTCCTTCCTTTGCCTTTGGACAAATGTGGTTGTAAGGGTTTCCATGGATGGGATAGAGATGGGTTTTTAGCATTACATTACTTCACTGTAAATGCCGCAGCTAGTTGTGTAGCCATTCAAAATTTAAAAAGTGAAAATAGTTTAAATGCCATTCTGTAAATATGGACCCTTTATGAAGTGACAGCAAAGTGAAGCTCATCACAGCTGTATAAAGAGTGTGTGTCTGTGTGCTACCACATGACATCCATCCAGTCCTATCCCAGCTACCACAGAGTGAGAGGCGGTCTGTCACAATGCTAACACATAGAGACAGACAACTATTTAAACCTACGGGCAATTTAGATTCACTGATTAACCTACATCAAACTAACTGCATGTGTTTGGATTGTGGGTAGAAGCCAGAGTACCCAAAGTCTACATCCACACTAGCCCGGATAGATTTGAAAACGGCGTTTTCAGTCGTTTTCACAGAGTTGTGCATCCACATTGAATCCACATCCGCTATCTTAGTTTAACTGGTCACATGACTGCATCACATGACTAAAATGCGTCATCGTTTTCAAAAGTCTCCGTTTTCACTGTCCACACTGCGACGCCAACACATTCACACAGGGCCAGGTTTAAAAACATCATTTAAAAAACATATTTTGCATTTACTCTTAGGCTGATATAAAATTTGTTTCGTGATTTGAAACATGCAAGTGTGACAAATCTCTCATTATTTGGGAGGTCCCTTTTGAGAAAACCACTGACAGTATGAAGGGAAACCCCATTAAATATTTGATAATCACAAGTTGCTATCATTTATATTCTCTTTTTATAGAGCTATTAGATCCAATATAACATGTACAAATATATTTTATAAATATACATAATGAAGCTCAGCTCCAGGCTGCCCAGGACCAGATGAATCCATCTCCCTACCTAATATCCTAATTGTTTGTTAACAAGACAATTATAAGATATAATTTCATCCCTCTCCTAGAAGAGGTATCCTTTCAAGATACAAGCCAAGTAAGCCGAATGATATGAATGTAATAGCGTGTTTGGACTGCAAATCTCTGTGAGGCACATTTTTGATAGGTGATTCTGGTGATGCGAATCCCAAATAATATTATCAAATTAAATAAGTTTAAGCCACAGGCTACAAATCTTTAACACAATATCGACATATTTAGTTAATTCATGAAGGACCGAAGAGAACTGTAGTGTTTTCTACATGTATTTGTTTCTCGCTCTACGCTCTCCCCTTGAAAATCTACCATCATTTAGTGAAAAGGCTACAGTTGAGATATCATACAAACATCACGGTCATCAGCAGAGGCCATCTGCCTCTTCATTATGAATCTCCAAATGTGTCACTGGTGGGTTTTTCTGCAGTTTGCCAGCAGTAGGTAGGTGGAAGTGAGTCAACTGCACCAAACTAACAAAGATATCAAAGTACTCCTTACAAATCCTTAACACAACAAATAAAAAGCTAAGAGAGAAGATGCAATGTAAAATATTATCGAACGCCTATTGTTCTATAAATTCTGTGAAATTACTATTTTTGTCTTGCTTTTGAAAGATAGGAAGAAGAAGATATTAAAGTTAATACAAAGCACATTTATAGGAGCGATTGCCGCGTCTATGCACATCATAAAGGATCATTATGTTGGGTACAAATACTTGTGTCTTCACAGCATCATACTCAATTGCTCTAAGAGCTCGGCGATTACAGTTATTTCTGACGGGAACGACGCGTGGTAGAACTCACAGTGAGACTCTTAAACACTATTATCTGACAGCTATTCTTCAAGCTGGGCAGCGCCAAATGTGTCACGTCTGAAAAGGGTAGACGTATTATCTTAATCACAGTCAGACGGTACGGTACAAAAAAGTACGCGGTTGATGCACGTCATAAGATGCTTTGACTAATAGTTCATGAACCGTACACTGGATGTGTGGGTTGTGTGTTTTGTTTATGCAGCACCGATTCAGCGAGATCCATGAAACTCAGCTTGGTAGTTTTTTATTTTGATGATGACAGACGGTACTGAAAAAGTCTTGCCAGAGTGTCAGTAAAGTCTACACCGTCTATCCACGTAACGGTAAAAGAAGTCAACTCATGTCTGGATTGTTCATAATCTGCTTCTACTTTATTTGCCCTCTGGAAGCTCCAGTTTTTAACTGCAGTGTTATCACCCATCCTCTGAGGATGCTATCAACTTCAGCTCCTGAAATGGATACTTATGCACTGTTACAGTAAGAGCATCACATCACAAATGTTGATACAGAACCAACATGCCAAAAATGTTTTTAATTTTACTTAAACTATCAGCTGTTACAAAATAATACCTGTAGAAGTCTTTTGAGGTTAGGTTTATGTGCTAAAGGTATGTGGGTAAAGCTTAGAAAACATAGCTGCTGTTAAAGAGGTATCTCCCTGCATGAATTCACAATAGCTGCATGCAGGACTTAAAGTCAGGTAAAATGTAAATTGCCTGTATTTATATAGCGCTTTACTAGTCCCTAATGACCCCAAAGCGCTTTACATATCCAGTCATCCACACATTCACACACTGGTGATGGCAAGCTACATTGTAGCCACAGCCACCCTGGGGCGCACTGACAGAGGCAAGGCTGCCGGACACTGGCGCCACCGGGCCCGCTGACCACCACCAGTAGGCAACGGGTGAAGTGTCTTGCCCAAGGACACAACGACCGAGACTGTCCAAGCCGGGGCTCGAACCGGCAACCTTCCGATTACAAGGCGAATTCCCAACTCTTGAGCCACAATCGCCCGCTGTAAATTAAATTAGCAGTAAATCTGCTGCATGTAAATCAAAGCCCTCAAATATATTTCACTGTGCAGACTCATTCAAAAGGTCATAAGTTAAGAGTGTTTCCTGCAGCATACATTTATGTTTCTAGGTCAGGAACCACTTATTTTTAAAATCTCAGTAAACTTTTAACCACATCAGTTCGTCAGTCAAAGATGTGCAAATGCTTCTGTTTCTTGTATGACTTCCTGTATGTATTTCCAAATGTCATAAATCTTTTGAGCAAACTTGCCATGAAACTAAACGATACTTATTAAAAAATTGGGTTCCAGTAAAATGAATTGTTACATACTCTCTTTTTTTTTAATAGAGTATGTGATCAGATATCTATGGGACTGTTTAACTTAAGCCTGGAGCGAGTTTCTGTTAAAATACCCTGAGGTATAAAACCGCGTTACAGTGAGCAGAACTATTTACCTTTGAAAGGAAAGGAGACCAAAGCAACTCTTTTTCGCCTCGTTCTGTTTCGCCCTCTTTCTCTCAGTGTAAGAATGATTGATCTCTCCATCGGCGATAAGAAGCTCTTCTCCATCATGCGCCTGCTGCCACCTCCGTCCCACTTTCCCTGAGCTATCATAGCGGGCCTGTCTGAGAGGCCCGTGATAACGACAGGCCTGGGACACAAAGGTAAATCAATCTCAGCGAGGGGAAGCAGATGGAGGACTGTGTGTGTGTCTGTGTGTGTGTACATCAGTGTATCCTGCCTTTTCAACAGCTGATATGTAGATGTTACCAATCCACAAATCTGCACAAACATTTCCATGCGATAAGAAACATAAATCGCAGTGCCAGTTACATCTGAATAAATACTCTATATTGCAATGTGCTGCAGTATTAAATTTTCTTTAGAAACTAAAGAAATCATGCCTATAAGTAGAAACTGTCTCAGCATTAATGGAAAAGCCAAATAAATCCAGCGAATTTACCAAATAGGATCACTTTTAATTATAATTATGACCAACTTGGAGTTAATTAGGAGGCAAAAATATCCAACATTCTGGACTTTTAGGAAACTGGACTTCGTCTTAAAAAGTCTCTGATAGTGAGGACTACAATCTTTTTCAGACCTACTTTTGCACCGTATATCCATAAGAGTGAAACTGTCTGCTATGTTTGTACACTATATTGCCAAATGCACTCACTCGCCCACCCAAAGCACTGACGTCAGGTGTTCGACTCACTTTCATGGGCACAGGTTTATAAAATCAAGCACCTAGGCATGCAGACTGCTTCTACAACCATTTGGGAAAGAATGGATCGTTCTCAGGAGTTCGTTGAATTCCAGCATGGTACCATGATAAGATGCCACCAACAAGTCTAGTTGTGAAATGTCCTCATTACTAAATATTCCACAGTCAACTGTTAGTGATATTATAACAAAGTGGAAGCGACTGGTTATGACAGCAATTCAACAACAAAGTGGTAGGCCATGTAAAATCATAGAGGAGGGTCAGCAATGAGGAGAGGTCGCCAACTGTTTCAATTGCTACAGTCAACTGACTCTTTTAATTGCTACTCCAAACTTCACGTGGCCTTCAGATTAGCTCAAGGTTAGCGTGTAGAGAGCTTCATGGATTGGGTGTCCATGGCCCAGCAGCTGCATCCAAGCCTTACATCAGCAAGTGCAAAGCGTCGGATGCAGTAAATGGTGAATGGTAAATGGCCTGTATTTGTATAGCGCTTTTACTAGTCCCCCCTAGGGAGCCCAAAGCACTTTACACACCCAGTCATCCACCCATTCACACACTGGTGGAGGCAAGCTACAGTTGTAGCCACAGCTGCCCTGGGGCAGACTGACAGAAGCGAGGCTGCCATATCGCGCCATCGGCCCTTCTGGCCATCACCAGTAGGCGGTAGGTGAAGTGTCTTGCCCAAGGACACAACGACCGAGCCAGGGCTCGAACCGACAACCTTCCAATTACAAGGCAAACTCCCAACTCTTGAGCCACGATCAAGTAGTGTAAAGCAAGCCGCCACTGGACTCTAAACAAAAGGAGAGGTGTTCTCTTTAGTGATGAATCACACGTCTCTGTCTGGCACTCCGATGGACGAGTCTGGGTTTGACAGTTGACAACGATAATTGTCTGACTGCACTTGGCCAAGTGTAGAGTTTGGTGGAGGGGGATTATGGTGTGGCGTGGTTTCTCAGCAGTTTAGTTCCAGTGGAAGGAGCTCCTAATGCTTCAGTATACCAAGACATTTTGGACAATTTCATGGTCCCAACTTTGCAGGAACAGTTTGGGGATGACCCCTTCATGCTCTAGCATAACCGCGCTAACCAGTGCACAAGCATGGTCCATAAAGACATGGATGAACGAGTTTGGTGTGGAAGAACTTGACTGGCCTGCACAGAGTCCTGATCTCAACAAGATAGAACACCTCTGAGAAGCATTAGAGCAGAGACTCAGACTGAGCCAGGCCTGCAGATCCAACATTAGTTACTAGTTACATATCTCAAAAATGCCCTTCTGGAAGAATGGTCAAAAATTCCCATAAACACTCTTAAACAATGTGCAAAATCTTCCTAGAAGAGCAGCAAAGGGTCAGCGTACATCATATTAAACCCTTTGGATTAAGAGTAGGATTGCACTTTAGTACATGTGAGTGTGAAAGTAGACGAGTGAATACTTTTGGCAACATACAGTAGTGTGTACGTGTGCTTCAGTGTGTAGCCCAGGTGCTGTCAGAGTGAGTACTGCCCCTGACAGAGACAGGTCACCATGAACACTGTAATTCAGGAGCAGTGATGTGATCTGTGAGATTTCAGGGGGTGGAGGATGAATAATTAGACCCTGTCCTTGTGCTTGATTACGGTCTTGTTTCGACATAAACTACATCTACCCAGGGAGGCCATGTTAACATTCCCCCAGTGCTGCCTGGTTATGTGAGCGAAGTGGTAAAAGCGGCACTTGTTTTTATTCACCTCCCTGTGCTCTTGACAGCTAAAATATTCTAAACATATTATATGTACACTGTTATTCACACGTTAGTATAACAGGAGCTGAGAACATCACTGAAATCTTGATTCATACAAGAAAGTTTAAGCTTATAAAACACTATTTTTTACAGTTCATATTAAATATGTTGCAGGGTGTTCCCATGAAACACTGCATATTATGATTTAAAATGCCGAAACTGCCTCTGCAATCAGTTTCCAAGCTGTTTTATTACTAGGTAAAGATTTACAATTCCAGACGATTCCTTGTACATCATTTTCTATCCTTTGCAAACAGCAGCAATCAGTTTAGTCTTTCAAGCTACAGGCTGATTTGCACAGTCAAAATTCAACATTTGTTTTGTTTAATCATAGTTTTCTTAAATTTTCAACTTCTTCTGTCTAAAGGTTGGAAAACTCCACAGGTTGGAAAACTAGAAATGTGAAAACTCCGGGTTTAACATCTAAGACAGAAGAGAGAGGTCAAAACCAAGAACCAACAGGTTAATTAACAACTATGCAAATAAACTTGCACAGACTTGCTTCATTAGTCTGATTTCTAAGTGCCAAAAAAACCAGAAATAAACTGAAATAAAGGGGGAAAATGCAGATATAAGCTAAAGCAACTAAAGCCAAACACTGCCCTGTATTATTGTTAATCCCTCCCACAAGACCTTTGCCAAATACAAATTCTATTAAGCTAATGTCCTGGTTGATCAATCAGCATTTCACACATTCATCAGTACATTGATTTGTTCAGTAAACAGGACACCAAGTGCCTGCTGCTGCCTGGCAAATTATTAGTATTAATTATTATCACCTAAAATCATTTGTTCTAATACTTCCCTTTAAATCCAGCTCCCCAGCTGCTTCCCAATTGTAGAAAAATATGAGTCTCTGCTGTCCCCAAAGTCAATTTGATGTCACACACTTGAAAACGAGGTAGAAAAAAAATCAATATTTGATTATAAAATGTATATTTCTTATCTATGTTGTGACTATCGGAACAGAATCTTGTTATCTTCAAAAGCTCGACCTTGACAAGGTTATATGGGATTTAGAAATGGTCGCTGCAAAAGCTGTACTGTTTGACAGGCAGGTTTGAGGGTTCAGAATATGGTGGGGAAACCGAAAGCACAATAGATGCTACTTCTTAAACGAGAAGCCCTTTTGGATTGTTCTGGATGTGTATGTTTTTATGGGTGGAGTTAGTCTTTAAATCGATAAAGAGTTGCAAACAAAATGTGGTTCAAGTGCTACTGAAGAAAAAAAATTAGCTGCATTTTCAAAAGAGAATAATTATGAAGGCTGGTAATGGTCCTGTGAATGTTTTGCTCCTTACTACTAATACACCTTTGTTGTTATTGTAATGACTTTGATAGAGGACTATGGTTTCTGGGCATGGTGAAGCAATATGGCGGTATAATAATGTTAGTACTCTACTTAGGCTTAATGTCTTAAATGAGTAGTTGCACCATTTGGACAGTGATACAGATTATTATAGGAGATGATTATTACTTTTACCAGGTATGTTACACTGAACTGATAAACAGCTACAGACGCAGACAGCTTTTAAATGGTAAATGGCCTGCATTTGTATAGCGCTTTTCTAGTCCTTAAGGACCCCAAAGCACTTTACACTACATTCAGTCATTCACCCATTCACACTCACATTCACACACTGGCGATGGCAAGCTACATTGTAGCCACAGCTGCCCTGGGGCGCACTGACAGAGGCGAGGCTGCCAGACACAGGCGCCACCGGGCCCTCTGACCACCACCAGTAGGCAAACATGGGGTTAGTATCCTGCCCAAGGATATTTGGCATGCAGCCAGGAGGCAGCCTGGGATCGAACCACCAACCTTCTGATTAGTGGCTGACCTGCTCTGCCACCTGAGCTACAGCCACCATCTTTTAGATGTGCTTGTGGCTATGGAAAGAGTAAGATCCATAATTTTGACAAAATTAAAATGTCTCAACATAAACTTGGGAGGACTATTGAAATGGACAGTGAAATCTTGTTCCATTAACAAATCAGTTACTTAATTAACCCAGTGAATCAGATAGCTGCCCATCAGCCATCTGGCATTCTAGGAAATATTAACATGCTAACTTGTTCAGGTAAGCTAGCAAACATTAAGATAGTAAGGAGCTTTATCAATGGCTAGCAGCAAAAAAAGTACAAAAGCACAGCCTAAGAGAGCAGCTAGCACAGCTGCAGTGTTACCCATTTTGACTGTAAGACTGCATCAAGTCTCGCTTTTCACTTTCACAAATTACTACGATCTAATGTGTATGAAACTGCCTAACCTAGCTAGGCTAGCTAAAACAAAAAGCGTATTTACATAGATAATGTGGCTGCAGTAAACATGCTAAACTACACCCCTTGTAAGATTAAACTTCTTATTTATGCCACAATGCACAGAAATTTGTTGCAATTCAGCTGCGGCCACAAAAGGGTGGTGTTTGTAACACAGGCTTCCAAGATAGTATTCGGTGAATATGAGTGAATAAGCTAAGATATTCGCACATGCTTCCAGGTAAAGTGATGAGCATATGTGTGAACAGAAGTTTATGTTTTAATGTGTTTTTACACTAAATTAAATTTACGCATTTATGAGTAGCTGGTTATGATGGCCAAAGGCTGCTGATGTAAATTCTGCACTGCTGCTTAATTCATGCCTGAAATCAGAATGTTGGATGCTGTACGGTGGCTACAAGTGACACCTGCTAAATATCTAAAAGCTAATCTGTGTTTTACAAAAACAAAATATTACCAATTCATTCTAAACTATTAAAGCTATTAGAATGAATCCCACAGTGGGATTTCTTGACTATATAAAAACTTAAGGCTTCAGAGTGATAGCAAAGGCAACCTAGTTAAAAGAAAGTGATAGACACTGAAAACTGACCTGTTTCAGGTTGTCGAGCAAAAACTTTAACAAGATGTCAGACTTGTAATTCCAGGAGCATTTATTAAGGTCAGAGCTGGTAATGAAGTTGCATGTGGTTGTTTTTATCTACACACAGAAAATCAAACTTTTAGTAATAGAAAAAAGAAAACAGCAAAAAGCAGCAATTTCCCATCCCCATTGTCCCTTTTCTCCCTTTGGCTACATAAAAGTGAAGACAGAGGTTCTTGATTTCGAACTTCTTTGATGATAATCCATAAAAAGAACAACAATGGGCAACATCAAAGTGGCTGCATCGTACATAGTATAAGTAAGACAGATGGTCTGAAAAGTGAAGCAAAGACAGAAATGGATAAAACCTGCATTTTTTCCCCCTCATGTCCACCCAAGGGGTGACCCCTGTGCTTGCAAAAAGACTTCCGGTTGTATAGAAGTCTGTGGGGGAAATGGCCCTCATCTCCCTTGCTCTGTTAAACACATTCCTGATGACTTTATGGGCTCTTTCACTAGTTTAAGATCCTATAGGATAGTCCATTAGGTCCATTTTGTAAATTACGGTCATTAAAGGAGTCAGAAAGGGATTATCCAGGATACGGGTCACTGGCTAACGACTTGTCAGTCACAAGTTGTTAGTCAATGAGCATTTCGTTTCATCTGGGCGCCAATGGTAAAAACGCTCAGCTCAAGGTTTCATGATGAGACTTAACAAACCACTGGTGACTACATCCGTCTCTCATATGGCGTCTATGGCATTCACGGGATCCAGTAATCCACAGTACTGACTGTCATCGATGTTTTGGCAGTACTTACTGTCTCATACAAAAATCACTGCTGTTGTATAGTTTGAGTCGCAGTTCTGTGCGTCAAGCAGAAGCTCTTACAGTTGTATTGATTAAAAGAAGAGCACATCTACTCTGTCAGACCTGTGAGACAGATGACTGAAAAAGCCTCTTAAGAAGACACTATTAGTCTTGTGTGTTCACCTGAGTCCTGACGGGAAATGTAAATAGAAAGAGACAAAGCTGTTTTTACTGCTCTGGTGTGCCATATCAGACTCTATGGGTAGCATACGTTAGGCTATAATGTGCCTGAAACAAGCCAAATCTCATTCAGAGGAAGAATTCAATAACTTGGGCTTTCTGCAGATTATTCAATTTCCAGGCTACTCGGCCACCATAGCATTAAGTCATACGTGCAGTTTAATGTTGACGGCCGCTGCTGGACCTCGCCGCCTTTTGTTTCCAGCACAACCGCTCCCCTCCCTCCTCTCGTCACAATGTAACCCCTCTGATATCAGGTCTGCGCTGCAGTATCAGTATTCCTCACCTCCGAAAATTAAGAATACAATTACAGTGGCACAAAAGAGGAGGCGATGGCTTGTTCTCCTCTGCACAGCTTTATGATAATTAAGCGACAGGAGGTCAAAGACAGTATGTGTAAAAGTAATCATCGAGTCACACTTTATGAATTTTAAATGACCAGATAAAAGGTGAGGTTTGGGGAGTGTTAATGCTGAGGGGAGAGGAGGGGGGGAGGAAAGAACCTGCGCCTCTCATTTGCACAGAGGAAATCTAGCAGAGGGATTTCAAACATTTTGCAGTTTTCGGGGGGACGTCTGTTTGCCAAAGATACCAGGAAGTTCACAACCGGGTCGGAGCGTCCGCATGAGGCTGGTATTCATGTTGAAAGAGCTTTGTGATGCCATTTCCATCCATGATGAGCCGCCTGCTCTCCTGATTAGCAACAGACGCCAACTCAGCCTGCCCACAATTTACACCGCTGTCTTTGTTCCTGAATAATGTCTCAAATTGGTACCCGAGAAAATAATAATGGCGAATTTTGTTTGGTGTAATGTGTCCGGCTTGATAAAGTCAACTTAAATTATTTGCTTAAACCCAACACAGGAAATAAGGAGTAAATATTTGGGCCTGTGGCAGCAATGATGCAGTTCATCAATTATTAATTTCATTTTACATTTACACCATCCTGGAGGGGACACGTCTTCATTATTCAGCACAGGGAATGTCATTATCTTTGGAAAGTAGACTCATTTTTATATAAAGGGAAATCTTTTTCGGTTTGCTCGTGTACTCGCGCCTGAACGTCTCAAACGCTGCACAAACTCAAATGTTCCGCTATACCTGCTGTTCTGTTTATAGACGTTTTATTGACCTCGTTCTTGAAGTTGGTTAACACAAATGAGCTTTTTCATATCTAAATCGTAATTAAGTGGGAAAAATAAAACAAGCTGAAACATTTACTGGCAGCATAACGCATTGGTTGAAACGACTTCTGGCCGCCTGCCTGCAAATACAAATTTCTCTCATAACCTTTGCAAGTTTAATGCCTACCTTGGCTGCTTTGAATCGCCACCAGCGATTTTAGTATGCAAGCAGGAAAAAAGAGCTAAGTCCGACTAATTTGTTACTCTGCTTAGATTTACATTCCCTGGCCCTGGGAACAGCCGCTCGCCTGCTCCGGCCCATTTGTTCAGCACTTAATAAATTGCATAGCAAGTTCAGAGAGGTGATATGATTGATCACTGGATATGGAGCTCCCTAGCAGCAATATTTGTCTGAGGACGCAGGGAGAATTAGCAATAACTATGTATTTGGGAAATTTGACTTTCACAGATGGCATAACTAGGGCGATGAAAGTGCTTTTTTATTAAATGCAATGAGGCTTTGCTGTGTTTCAGTAAAATAGTTTAAGAGGACCAAGGAGTCACGGAGTGCAGAGGAAGTAACGCTCACTCATCAAATACGGTAGAATAAATGAGTCTGGATGGCAGTAACGTTTAGTTTAGCCGATCATATTCAGATTGTCCTGCGTTACTTCATCAAATGGATTAAATTTAGGCCTCGATCACAGACTGTTTAATGAACACCCAACTCGGTTTGGTAGTAATATGAGGAATAAATGAATTTCACCTTAGTCATTCAAATGAAGGGCTTGGTAATCAGGGTAATTGCAGATAATAACCCCGGCCTACACAGTGGGGTCTTGGATTTGAGTCTTCCCCTCCCTTCGCATCCCCCCGTTTTCACTGCTGTTGCCATTAACAGAGAGGGGCTCTGAGGCATCTCCCACTGTTCAGCATGATTAAGACAGCCTCTGACTTTTAACACACCACCCAGGGAGGCATGTTAAGTGTCTGCCGTGAATTTTAACTCCATCACTTTATTGATTAATGTTGTTTTTAAGTTACAAAAATACAATTTTTGGCGATATTTGACGATACTGTAAGGATTGTATGTATCACCGTAGCCCTGTCATGGCTCATCATCTTCTCAGTGTGTTCTTTCTAGCCGACTTTAAACTGAAACGTATATGAAATATATCAGAAGTAGTCATAATATGTTTGTTGGCTCAAGTTTGCAATCACACTATTAGTTTTCATCCTCTGCTTTAACCTCACCATTCGAGCAATTTACCCATTACTTTCAGCAGTTTATATAATCCATTTATCCATTAATACATTATCCATTAAGGGCTGACCATAATTGTTAAACGCTTACATTTATCTCTCTGTTTTTACCATCTGTCCAGCATTTTCAGCTGTTAAATAATTCATCCATTGCCTCAAGTCAAATATTCAAACCCTTAATCCACCAGTTTCAACCATTTATCCACTGACTTTATCTTTAATGTGTCCATTTGTTTCAATTTTGATCATTTATTAAATAACTAATAGCCATCAAAATAAGTCATTTATCCAAAATCCAACTACAGCATCTGTTTTTCCAGCTTTAGCTATATCAGTACATCTGTTAATTATTTCAGCAATTTATTTGTTTTAGTAGGTATTTATTACCCATATCAATCTATTTTATCTGTTTTTCTCTTACTTGAAAGTATAGCTCTCCATTATCTTTACCTAAATATTTGTCGACTTGTTTTATCTTCAAACTAAATGTGTACTTTCTTTTTTAAGGAAGAATTTTGGCATTTTTAGCCTTTAGTATGACACCACAGTAAATCAGGGATAGAGTGGAAGGAATAAAACTAGTGAAAGGGACAGATTCAAACCTAAGACCCTGCAGTAGAGATCAAAAGAAAGATGGCTCCCACTCTTAGACTACGTCCACACGTACCCGGGTATTTTTGAAAACACAGATTTTTCTATGCGTTTGCACCTTTCGTCCACACGTAAACTGCGTTTTCGGTCACTGAAAACGGAGATTTCTAAAAACTCCTGCCAGGGTGGATATTTTTGAAAACTCAGTTTTTGCATTTACGTGTGGACGAGAAAAACACAGAAAACGCAGCGTCAAAGGTGTGCGCCTTTTTAGACGTCACACTGTGCGCCACATTATTGTTTCGGTGAAATGAATTTCTACAATACTGTTAATGTTAATTGTTCTCTCTGCAGTGTTTAAATACTTACATATACACACCCAGCTACTGTCCCTCCACACATTTGACTCGGTTTCGCTTCTATGCCCCAGCTTTGTTTACTTTTTCCCACCGAGGCTTCTAGACTACTGATTGGCCAACATTTCTGCACGGTTAAGAATATATCGCCACCTGTTGCTTTGGCATGTTCCTAGCAGCGTTTTCCTTCATTTCTGCGTTTACGTGTGGACGGGATTATTTTTTAAAACGAAAACGGAAAATCTCCGTTTTCAAAAATACCCGTGTACGTGTGGACGTAGCCTTAGCTCGTCAGATATGGATTCTTTGTAACTCAATTAGAACAATTTCCAGTAGAGTCTTGAAAAAGATTTCATCTGCAGTTATTTATATTTGGAGATATGGTTCTGTTCTTGGATCTGCGCACCCTTCCATATGCATGAATGGAAAGATAATGAGAGGACCTCTTGTACAGAATGGAGTTAACATCAGTGACAATCAGACACATGAGACGAGGCATTGGGTTGGAGGTGGGCTGCAAAGCTGCTTGCAGATTGCAGGAACTGTGGATAGATTAAATATATGAGATTTTCCAACTGGCTTTATAGAGCGGTAAGCTAAATGACCAGGATTTAGCAGCGCTCGACTAAATTGCCTGCTTAAATTAATACTATACTCTATACTTCGTATACTGCGCGCTGCTATAAATACACAGTACATCACCTTGACTTAATCACTGAAAGGCCTTCCAGTAAAAACAAGAAAGCAATACACTTATTTGCTCATATATGTAATTTCCTTTCATCTAACTCGTAGGCAGCACATCAAATTATTCCTTTAAGCAATTATGTGAGCTGTCACACAGCACTCTACAATTCAGAATCACTTGTCTGTTCTTGCCATTTAAGACATCAGCCCACCGGATGATATTTGTCTGGCGTCTTAATGTTCAGATCGCTGTCTCTTAATTGATGTTATTCTGCAGACAGGAATATTGATGGTGCAGATCAGCCAGATTGGCAGCTGCATGAATCGTTATTAGCCAAGGCAGTTGGACACCCCGGTGGGCTGGGAGGAAGTTCAATAGGCTGGCCTCTGATACAGCGTCATGCTGCTGAACCCCGGGGGAGGTGATCACGGCTCAGACAAGAGATAATTAACCATCTGAGGCTGGCAACCCACAGGCCAGCAGCCAGGTGAGGAGGTGAGATGGATAAAGCCACAGGACAACACAGAGAGGAAAGCAACCCTCTAGTGTACTAACAGCACGCAGGCAGGCGGTGGACATCAGGCTGGACTGACTGTATAGGCATCAGACAGGATAATATTGGATGAAACTGTAATTAGATCTTGGGGGAACTCGGCTGTTGCTGCAGCAAATAAAGACAAAATGCTAAAAAACAACAACACAAGAATTTTTATTCTCGAAATAGTGACAGCATAGAGGATGTGGGGAAAAAAAGGAAATGTTCAAACCTTTATACGTGTTTATAACAAAATGAAAAGCAAAAGAGAGCAGTGTGTAAAAAGTAAAACGCTGCTTTATTTAATGTTTTTGATTCATAATAGTGAATATAGTATTATATATAATCTTTGTACCTATTGTCAAAGTCAGAGATAGAGAACTGTAGCTTTGACTGTAGATACTGGTCATGACTACTGTCTACTATTTATATCCCAATAATGATATATACAGTATTACAAATAATTTTACATTTTCTGTAAATTCTGTGAATTTGGCAGCTCGACTTGCGTGAAGTCACCTGATGTATATATTATACATATAATGCTCTTCCTCTATTCCCCCCATTTTTGCACAAGTCGAGGAGCGTGTCAGGTTACATTTCACTGTGTTATACTTGTATAACTATGCATGGGACAAATAAAGAACCTTGAAGTGTTTTCAGCTGGGCGTCGTGTACCTGGAGTCGAGTGTTTTGCATAAAGCTATACATTTTTAGATATGAGTTGCTGCAGTTTTTTATGTGAGTATTTATTACACGGTGTGCTGCGGGGAAAAGCCTGTTGTAACGTTTATTCTTTAGCACCCGACGCCTCTTTTTATCTTCTCATCCGTAAACACTCTGCATACTATTTCACGTAATTCAGTTTATTTTGAAAAACCTCAACAGGATCTTCAGCTTTATTGTGAAAGGTTTATGTGGAAAATAAACAAGAGAACGGCGGAGCAATGGTGTTACCGTCGTTGTTGCTAACGACAGCGCATAAAAACAGTCGCTCAACCGTCCGTAGTGTGGTTATATTAAATATAAGAGAAAGTGAGAACTTTAAGAAATAAATTATACAGTGACCATCAAAATGATGAAAAAACATTGCCGTAAACAGTTTATTTTGCGACACCACGAAACAGACAGTAGCGTAATAGCACACGATAGACGTTTTCATATCGTCATCCGATATATATCATTAAATCGAACAGCCCTAGGGAAGTATAATAAAAAATCTATCTAATACTCAATAGTTACTAATACTCGTTGAGGGAAAACCTACCTTAATGCTGCTTTACTTGAGAAATGCTCTTTATTTATTCAATAAATACAGTTACTGGTTAATTTACAGGTTTTTGTCCTTGTTATGGATTAAAACTACACAGTAAGAAAAAGTAACTTACAGTGTGTGTTATGAGGATTTATTTTGGATGTTTAATGCTGATATTTCTTTATGCTCAAATAACAGAATTAAATACATTTAAATAAAATGCAGTACAGCATCTTTATAGAGGGGGAGTCTTATCTTTTCACTTTGGGCTTTTCAAATTTCCAACTGTATAATCTAATTTTTTAAGAGCAGTATTGCAAAGCCCTGCAAAACTTTCCCACTGCCTCAACCAGCTCCCATCCATTCATGTCTACGACATAATTTATCATTTTCACAGGATATTTCTATTAATATTCCATCTACTAGCACAAAGTAAAAGCGAACTACTTCTCAGACCCCCAGATGACAGGTAATTATTAACCTGCTGCACTCCATGCTGATGAACCATGCACCAAACCTGCATACCACTGGAGAAGTGAAAAATGTAATCTTTTCCTCATCTGTACTGTACTTCTCTGGTCAGGGAGCTGACTGCACATGAAGATGAAAGACCTGAACGTACGCCGCTTTGCTCTGGTCCCATACCGTCCCGCTGTCGATTAACATAAACACCCCGGATCTAGCTCAAGGACTCAATTTGTCCTATTTTTGCCAAAGATTGTCAAAACCTCGCTAATCCCAACTTTACATAATAGCTGCTTTTTAATCGCATTTGTCAGGGAAGTGAGACGACGATCATCAGACCAACTCACCGTAAGAGCTGTCACGTTTCCCACTACTTCTGCCAATTTTAGCTCTTTGAAAACAAGTCTAGGAATGGCTCTTGCTCGGTCTAATCCATATAGCTTTTGATTACACGTTCTCTCTCACACGAGCACACCGAAGCACACGCGGGCTGAGTCTAATAAACCCATATTCGTTTTGCAGGTGCCTCGAGGCTCAGGGTGGAAGGTAAATTGAACAGAGGCTCGGGCAAAGCAATGTGATGGAGCAGACAATTGTTGTGGACACAGGATTAAACACCGTGTTCATTTTGTGCTCAACACAGATATTGACTTTCTGTTGTCCTACAGTCCAGTTCATCCCCTCTCCACACAGCCGACACGTTGACTCACAGTTTGACGCGTTACAGTGACACTAATGTGGTGGCGAGCCAGCACCAAACGTCTGGCACCCTCCGCAGTGTGTCCAGTCTAATTACTGAAATTACCATTTGGGCCCATTCATATTCATTAACCATACTATTGTGGTTAAAAGGCTCTTTGATGGTAAAAAGAACACCATCATCCTTGGTGTTGGGTCCTCTATTGTTTAAATGGTAGCATTTAATCAATAAGTGGAAATAAAGGTCAATCAGTCACTGGTGAATAAGCACAAACTTAGAGGGCATCCGTCTTCCCCTGATGTCAGACATGTAACTTCAAGTCAACACTGATTTGCAAGAGAAGCACTGCTATCTTTGGTCACACAAAACAGGACGTCTGCTTATGATCAGCTTCTTCTTCTTGCACACACACCAAAATGCACTCAAAATGAAGGTTTGGATACCCACAGCTGCTATTTTTAAAACGGTTCAAACCTAAGCGCCACGTCGACACGCACCAAACAGAACGGCAGCATTTCAGGCCGGAGTGAGCAACACCTGCTGCTCGGCCCTCTCCAGCTCAGGCCAGTGGGACTTGATTAATCATAGCATGACAGCCCCTCCACCAAGATACCAAATTTAATTATGAAAGCGATAAATAACCTTTTCTAGGAGTGTATAGATCATCTGCTGCTTGAGATCCACAACAGGTGAATTATCTTCCAGCGGGGAGCGTCCCATCTTTGGGAGTGGGGTGACAGATTACCGACACAAGGCTTCTGAGGCTGAAAAATGTATTTACAGCCGTAGTAAAATGCTCTCATTATTAATGCGCTGCGTCTTCAAGTGAAATTATGATCATTCCGACTTTACTCATTAAAAGAGCGAGAATAAATGAGCGCCGGATGCTTGATGGTATTTTGCTAAACTTTTGAAAAGCAGTAAGCATATTTGTTTAAATGTAACAAGGAGTCTCTATGAGAGGGTGCATTTACTCGCATTTGCGGCTATAAACAAATTGGCATTTGATTTATTTAAACTATTTCCTTTTCATTTTACCATCTGCGATTTCAGCAATGATAACGAGCGTGGACTGTATTTCATTGCCCACACAAACGCGCGCACAATTCGGCTCTATTTTTAGGACTTTTAGAAAGCTTTTCCAACTTTTACGATCGTGCTGTTTAACTTATGAAAGCCGTCGCTTCATTGTTTCCTCGTTGTTAAGCTTCTTCTCGCTCCTCTTCTGCATTCTCAAGTTATTCAACGATGACAGCGGCTGTTTGTGGTGCGCGTACACAGATTGTTCCTGGCAGTCTGAAGGTTATAAACAGCAATACAGGCAGAGTGAATTTACTCTGGATACTTCAGAGTGTCAAGATACATCAGTGACGATCACGGGCGAAGGGAGGACAGGGAGGGGAAGAGGGAAGAAAAAGAAAATCAAATAAATTCAAAGGCAGGCTGGCAGACATTACGTCCATTTGTCACCTCGTGCCGCGCGCAGAATAAAAGGCCTGTATGAATGGAGTCTATTATGGGAAGAGAGAGCCGCTAAGCTGCTTGCCACTGTTGATTTCTTGCAGCAGTCGATAAATTGAGCAAGGCCTAAGCAGGCCGCGCATGTCCTGTTAAACAGCGAGCGCCGCTTGGCGTGTCGCACTTTTCCCCAACGCTCCAGCAGTTTCTCATGATTGCTATTCTCTGTATTGATTTGCTGTATTCATGTACTCACCATGCAGAAAATGCAGAGGAGACAGATGCTGTCTTTTTGGGAGACATAATGGTCCTAATAATACCTCTGGTGCTACAGTCCTGCACATTAAACCAACATTAGTACTGAGAGCTGCGGCGCACATTGAATTCCTGTTAGGCAGACATTTATAGATCTACGATGAAGGTCTCGTATCGGCATTATAGCAGACCTTATATTGGCTTCATATAAACGCTTCAGCTTAACACAATCAAATCATGTCACAGTTGCGTAAATGCTGCGTGATTAACTATCATCACATTTGATAAAGAGCTGAACAATATTCTCAAAGGTATAATGAGAAAGTCACGTTCAAACCTCTTCGTGCCGTCATTTTTTAAATGCTTTTAATTAAATGCTTTTTAATGAGACAGAGTACCGGGCAGTGGTCGACTCCTTTGTCACGTGGTGTGAGCAGAATCATCTGCAGCTCAACGTGGCAAAGACCAAGGAATTGATAGTGGACTTCAGGAAGTCCAGGAAACACTCGACCCCTGTTTCAATCCAGGGGGTCAGTGTGGACATTGTGGAGGACTATAAATACCTTGGAGTTCACATTGACAATAAACAGGACTGGGCTACAAACACCACAGCACTTTACAGGAAGGGCCAGAGCAGTGTTGCCAACTCCTCAGTAAGGAAAATCGCTATTGGTTGTCCTAAAAGTCGCTAGAAGTCGCTAAATGACGTCATCACCTAATTTGCATAATTGGTCATGCTAATGTAATTGTAACCTATGTTGTTGGAGAGAGAAATAACATCGTGGAAGAGACATAAAGTGAGTAAAAAACGTCCTAAATGCATTTAGAGTTTATTTAGAACTACAAATTAAATTTATTTTAGCAATTATTGTTTTTTTTTAATGTCACAATTCCAACCCTGCTCCTTTACCCGGGCTTGGACCGGCAAAAGTGACCCGAAATAGGCACTCTGGTGGAGTTACTTTGTGTGTGTGTGTTTATAAGTAGTTTTAAACCTTGTGATCCACAAAACAGCATAACAGTAAAAGAGTAAAAGAAGAACTGACTGCATTACAGCACCCACTGCTTGTTGAGAGTAAAAGCGATATGCGCTTTCACGTCTTTTTTTAGCGACTTTTTTTAGAAAAAAAGTCGCTAGGGGATCTGAAAACTCGCTAAATATAGCGACAAAGTCGCTAAGTTGGCAACACTGGGCCAGAGTCGTCTCTATTTTTTGATGCAACTGAGGTCCTTCAACATCTGCCAGAAAATGCTGAGGATTTTCTACGAGTCTGTTGTGGCCTGTGTGATCTTCTATGCTGTTGCATGCTGGGGGAGCAGGCTGAGGGTCGCAGATGCCAACAGACTCGATAAACTGATCCGTAAGGCCAGTAATGTTGTGGGGATGGAGCTGGACTCCCTCAAGGTGGTGTTGGAGAGGCGGATGTTGTCCAAGATAAAGAAAATGTTGGATAACACCTCCCACCCACTCCATGACATGCTGGTCAGTCACAGGAGCACGTTCAGTGAAAGACTGAGATTACCGAAAAGCACCACTGAACGACACAGGAAATCATCCCTGCCTGTTTCTTGTTGATCAGTATGCTCTTGTTTTTGATTATTAACTGCCTTTGCATGAGTCTGGTCCTCCCAGAGATTTCTTCATGTGTCACCGTCCGGCTGTGTGGCAGGCAGGAATTGGACCCAAAATGCAGGACTCTCGGCAGAACATGAATTTGAACAAAGTTTTATTGCAGGCTAGGGAGTGATACAAAACTAAACTGGGTGTGTAAAACCTAGAAGAACACGGGGAGATGCAGGGAAGAGACGTTGACGACGCGACAACAAGTACTGACAGACAGGAACTAAAATACACTGGCAGGAACATAAGGAACAAGTGGACACGTAGCTGGAACTTTTTAGGCAAGACAAGGAAGTAAAACAGAATACACTAACATGAGACGAGACCTTCAAAGTAAAACAGGAAACACACACTGACAGAACTCAGAGACACAACACCGACAGAGAACGGAGGGAACATCTACAGGGACCAGAGTGACACGAGACACGACTGACTGGGGAACAAGAGAATAAACACAAGGCCAGAACTAAACCTGAAAGCTAGAAATCACAATCAAAAGAGCACAACTAAGGACTCAGAACAAAAACCATAATATAAAATAATACCAAAACACAAGAACTCAAAATGCTGGGTCACAAAGACCCAGAACCGTGACATCCTGTTGAAAGGGAGCTCTTTCTTTCCACAGTTGCCAAGTGCTGGTTTGGAGTTCGTCTATATCATTGTAGGCCCTTTGCCTTACAATATAAAATAAATCACAGAGGATTCTTATTGTGAAATCATGAGAATTATTAACATAAACACAGTTGGCCCTCCTCAAACCAATCCTCTATTTGGCATTTTCTTTTCCTTTTGAGGTTAACAGACAATGATCATATCTCATAAGCTGTTTCACTGCATATGAAGTCAACAGCTTTTCACTCAAAACCAGAATGCACCACCCAAAGTCGTAGTGTATTAGCGTCGTGTTAATACTCCAACTCTCCTTCTAAGGCCTCAAGTACACTTTCCTCTCTCTCCTTCAACAAGAAAACTACAGCGCCTTTTGACCTTTAGCGAGACGCCTACTTTGTAACTCAAAGACTCCATGTAAATATGCGGCTCGTGCATTACCCGTTCTATTTCTGTGTATTAAATAAATCTACTCTGGCCTGGTTTAGTCACACAAAGGCAGTTTATTAAGAGTGGGGGGCTGGAAGGGGGGGTGAAAAACAGAATTTACCTGCAGAGAAGCCGTCCGCTCATTACTGCTGCTGCTCTTATATCACAGCGATAGAACTGTGCCATACGTGGCACAACATTTCTCCTACAGCTTCCATTTAGTGACCTGTCTCGTAATTACCAAACTGTGATCTTTCCACCATCTTTCTCCCTGCCGCTAGATTGCAGGCACCCTCCTCATTATTCACCCTCAATTATGCGAATAGTTTGTCCTGCACTGCTTAATTACTTCATCCAGGAAAATGATAAGTTAATTTTGTGATTAACCCTCTGGCATCTGAGCAGACAAGAATATCGCGAGGCGATTATCTTTTTAGTTTGTGTTTGACATTGGGACAGCAATTTGCAATTTGTAGGTGAATGTCAAAGATTTCAGGCTGCCACAATTAAACGCTGCAATTTTTTTTTTTACCATGTTATTGTGTTTTAGCATTAGTTATAAGTCTGATAAGTAGGTGGAATCCAACACTAAATACATCGGTTTAATCAAAACCTCTTTCTGTGGCACAGAAATGATTTCACCTCGCAGCCTTGGCGGTATTGTCATGTACAGAAGATGGCAGGAAACAAGTAGCAGGTACGGTTTAATTAGCGCTCAGGCTCGCTGCTGGCTCCCCTTCATTTCTCTCTCTCTCTCCACTGTACCAGCTCCTCTGATTGCTGGCATTACAGCAAATTCACAGTTGATAATCAGCTTCAAATTCCTGCTAAATTTCTCATTACGCTGCTGGAGATGTCACTTGGGCTTTGAGTTTGCATTAATAGGATTTAATCTGAAAGTGTTTGTGAGCGCGTGCATATCTGGGTGCGCATCCAAGCTAACGCGACGCCTGGTACACATCACAAACGTCAGGTACAATCTTGTAAGGATTCCCAGGAGGGCACTTATTTAACAATTACCCTTCATACTTCATTATTTCATATTGGTGGAGAATGATTACATTCAACCCTTAGAGCGCAGAGCTCGACAGTCTCTGCAGTAAGAAAAGTGCTCATTAACAACACCATCCAGTCTTGGCAACATAACTCCAATGCCGTGTTACATTGTCTAAATTCTGACACTAAACTGTGGAGGCAATTTAAGGCCATAATAATGTCAGTCAGAGGTAACTGTATATGTAATCACGGATAATTAATTTGAAATTTAACACAACAGATCACGTTTTACTTCAAGCGTGCAGTCTTCAAAAAACTTTGCTTAAATGCAAGTTTTTTCAAACAGCTTTTCATGAATAAATAAGATACAAAATTTCATGTTATAGGCTACATTTTGATCCCAATGTCTGGCATAACAAGGGCATAAACAGCAATCAAATAGAACAGCGGTCTCCAACCTTTTTTGCGCCATGGACCGGTTTATGCCCGACAATATTTTCATGGACTTTAAGGTGTCAAATACAACAAAATAAAACTAGTACCGGTACCGAAAAAAAGAAAATTTATTCGTAACACACGTGAAAAGACCAAGGAAAACCGAGTAAACGATAAAAACAATAACAAAATAACGCTGAAAACCGATAAAAACCCGGAAAACTATACATTTCACACCTGAGCCTCAACTCTCGCGGCCCGGTACCAAACGAATCACGGACCGGTACCGGTCCGAGGCCCGGGGGTTGGGGACCCTGAAATAGAATCTGCAGCTAAACTAAAAGAAAATACAAGAAAAACGCTGCAAGATGTCAGATACTCAGCAGTTATTTACTCATGTAGGGGGCTAGCTAGTTAGTTCTACTAGTATGCTAACACAAGGTGTGAAGTTTTCAACTTTAGATAGCACAGAACAAATGTTAACACTATTCAAGACCAGCGAGTATTTGATTATTGTATGTTCAGGTTGTGTTTGCACTACGAGGCAGAATACTTGCTCTTATCCAGGTACTTTCAGGGTAAACTTGGGTCTTTCTGCACTACGAAGGCAGTTCCCTTCTCATCGAGGTAAATCGCCATGGTAACTTATGCTGCAGACCTAACTTGCTCTGGAGCAGGTTATGATCAATATTAATGATCACCACTTACAAAATGACTGCCTACTGAAAAGTTCGGGTATCCAGAAAATAGCATCCGCATTCCTGGGAGATCCCTCGGAGTTCTGTGCGCCTACAATAGGAGGATCTGAAGCTTATCAAAAGCCTTCGTGTTTGCCCGATGAACATCGGTAATAAACATCAATTCTTAGATGCAACTTTGTTCCTTAATTTTATCCTGCTGGCTCCAAAAACTCTCTCAGATCATAAGATCTCACAGAGGCTGCAGCTGGAAGAATAAAAACTAAGACAGTTTTTTTAAGCCTTTAATGAAATACTTGTTAATATCCATTACGACAGAGTTGTAATAATAATGGATTGCAGTTATAACGCGCTTTTCCAGGCACCCAAAGCGCTTTACAATTCCACTATTCGTTCACTCTCACATTCACACACTGGTGCAGGCAAACCACAGTTGTAGCCACAGCTGCCCTGGGGCAGACTAACAGAAGCAAGGCTACCATATCGCACCATCGGCCCCTCTGGCCAACACTAGTAGGCGGTAGGGTAAAGTGTCTTGCCCAAGGACACAACGACCAGGACAGAGAGAGCTGGGGGATCGAACTGGCAACCTTCTGGTTACAGATGAGCTTCCCAACCCCCCTGAACCATTGTTCACTGTGTTAACTTACACAGGTGACATTTTACCAGCTTCTCTATCTGTCATCAAATAAGCAAAAACATATCAAAGGTCTTCTTCAGTGTTACTGGCCAAAGTACTTTAATACATTTACATAATACTTGTAATACTAAATACTACTGCACAGTTCCTTTCCTCCCTAACACATTACAAACTGCTGCTTTGTGTGCAGTGGCTTTGTGGCTTTAAGCCTGCTCTGTTATCAACCTATTTATATGTTTCCCTGTAGTATAATTTTATCTTTCATTATAAAATCTGTTCCTCTCCTCCCAGTGCGCTTAGCCTGGTGAATGGTCAGGTGCTGCCAACTCCCCACCTTTCATGTGAAAGTGCAGGGGAACTCTGTGGAGTTGATGGCCAGTCGATGTTAAGGTAAGTGCATCCAGATAATGCAAAGATATTCTGCATATGATGAACTAGCTTCATTGCACATAGAGACATGGTCTAGCATGCAGAAGCTGCAGTACAAGCAGGCGGAGGCAATATATTTAAAGCCAAGAAGTCACTAGCGGCCAAGGAAGTCCATTCCAAGATCCTTCTATGTCACAAGCGACTAAGCTA
Organism: Neolamprologus brichardi; assembly: GCF_056152115.1. Classification (NCBI taxonomy): domain Eukaryota; kingdom Metazoa; phylum Chordata; class Actinopteri; order Cichliformes; family Cichlidae; genus Neolamprologus; species Neolamprologus brichardi. Next base: position 13,515,676 of record NC_142112.1, on the reverse strand, counting down.
GGTGGCTAATATAGAGCTGTCAGCGTTAATCTCATTAAAATGACGTTGACGTATAACCGCATTAACGAGGCAAATCTCAGTTAGCGCAGTTAGCCCGTTAACGCGTTAGCAGCCCCACGCACGGGGCGATCCGCATCAACTCGCTAACGGAGATTTTTCTGTGTTAATGCAGTTATGGTGTTAACGTCGATTTAACAAGATTAACGCTGACAGCACTAATTTACATGTATCTCATTAGATAACAAACAATAACTTTGCTCCACAGCTTTCATGCTAACTTGACCTACATTACCTAGCGTATTCAAAACAGCATAAAAAATATGGATTTCTTAAGATTTAGGTTACAATGTTACAGATGTTACATCAATGCAAAAAGACTGAATCCTTCATCTTCTAGAAGAGATATCTGCTGACTGTGATTTACCAAACACCAATGCATCCACTGCCTGTTTCGTATAACTAACATCATCAATGTTGGATTCAGTTTTTTCCACTTGAAATGTTGAAATATTTTGTTTTATCCATTTGAAAAGTACCTTTTGAATACAAAGCAAAGCAAAAAGATAATCTACCAAACAAGGCAATGATAGACGCTAACCTAGCCATCACTGCCGGAGCAAACGTGAAACTGCACCCATTAACTTTCTGTTCTTGATTAAACTGTGAAGCGTCACACTGTGCTCGGCAGAAGTGACTTGTAATCAACTTCCAATCATTAATGGCCCCGTTATCTGCACCTGGCTCGTGAATAAACAAAAATCTCATTGCCCCCCTCAATCACTTCAAAGTTATCCCACTGAGTGGCACTTTCGACATCATCAGCGACACAACTGGCTGATTCTGGGACCCGAGAGGCAGAAAACTCCCTCAGAAGAAAGCTTGATCAGTTTCCTTCGGGCTAAACATCGCTATTCTTTGAATCACGCTGTTCAGTGAATCATAATCACAGCTCAGCTCAATTGGACTCATTGTTGCCGGGCCTGCGAGCCTGTTTTGTTTGCTGATTGGTTCATGTCATGTGAGAGCAAGATACTGAAAAAGGCCTGTCATCATTCATTTGCACTGGTTTCTGTTTATAGGCCACTCTGTATTGATGATTACTATATCAAAAGATCTTTAATTAGTGGCTTTTGTGTGGAAGACAAATGGAAAACAAAAGACATGCCGCGTGTAGTGGGATCAAAATGAGAAAACGCTTGATGAGTAAACATTTTAATTATGGTGTTAGATATAAAATGAAAGGTAGCTCTTCTGAGCAAATTAGTCTAAAGGTCACTTTCGTTTGAAAGTGCTCTGCAAGACTATTTTTTCATTCTCTGTGTTTTTTTTTAAATACAGGAATCTTAGCTCTAAATGTGCTCTAGTGGTATACGTGCCAAGGATCTGATAAGCTCGATAAGAATGAACCGCAGCAGTATTTCAGCCACTGTGAATCACTATGGTTCAGGAGAACTTTGACAGAACTCACCCTCATGTGTTGTGCCAGCGCGCTAACTCCGCGTGCTCTGTTTTTCCTGTAGTTACTCCATTTCACCTCTTTCCTCTGAAGTAGTCATTGCTATGTGTGATGTGTCTGCAGTTTGTTTCCATGTGAAACAAGATGTTCATGAATTAAAGCTACAAAGATTTTAGCATGCACAAATGATACAGTTGCCTTGTTTTTTAACAGAAGTCTCAATTAAAATCATTTTTATGCGCATGCAGATTTCTAATTTTTTTCTATATTATTTGTGTAATTTATTTATACAAATAAGCACTTCATGTATAAAATAAAGGCCATTCTTTTCACTGGCGACAATTATTGCACTACCATAGGCTGTAAAATGCAGATTAAAACTTTACTGATTACAGCAGTTATTGCTGCTGTTGTTCTAAAATAGAGTTTAAATTATATGGGTGTGAAAAATGCCAAAGTAAATAATGCAGTGTTCCACATAAATTTAAAAAAATGCATGTTTTAGAAAATAAGAAGTGAACTGAATTATTGTTTTAGATTTCTACAGTTTCACTCATCAGCTTTTAGTTTGTTTCTTCATGTCTTTCTTTCCATTCATTTACTTCAGTGTAACCTTTTCAGGGTCACTGGAGCTGTAATAGGGCGAGAGGTGGGGTACATCCTGGACAGGTCGCCAGTCTGTCACAGGGCTAACAACCATTCGCACTCACACCTATGGGCAAGTTATTAATTGTCCAATCAATTAACCTATTCCCACAAACTGCATGTCTTTGGTTCCCGGAGGGAACCCGTGCAAACTCTACACAGAAAGACCCTGGCCTGATTGAACTCAGGACCTTCGTGATGTGCAGCAACAGTGCTAACCACTGTGCTACTGTGCTGCCCCGTGTCTGCATATCTTTCTTTATTTCTTTTTCTTTTTAGACCCTACAATAAAACAGAGAAAAACTCAACAATCACATGACCCCCTATAAGGAAGCACTTTGGCAACAGTGGGAAGGAAAAACTCCTTTTTAACAGGGAGAAACCTCCAGCAGAACCAGGCTCAGGGAGGGGCGGGGCCATCTTTAAACAGATCTTTAAAGATTAAAGGTAAGAGATCAATCAGTCACTCAGAGTTACTGCAAGTAGTTTATAGAAAGTTAGTACAGCTAGTTTGTATCATGGCAGTTTCATAGGAATTGCTTTCTTCTGGTTGTGAATTTGTTCTGCTGCAGAAATTAACCGATTAAAACAAAAAGCTTAACTAAAAGCCAATTAATGGAAAATTATTTGGATCTGATATCATTCAATTACCGTAATTGTCGGGCTATAAGCCGCTACTTTTTGCACAAGCTTTGAACCCTGCGGCTTTTAGTCAGGTGCGGCTTTTCTATGGATTGTCCATGATTTTTGTGATATCGTAAGAGGATTTGTTTTGTTTGTTCTGCTGTTGTACGGCACTACGTTGCCTGGTGGAAGGATCGGGGTTCAAGAGTGGTATGTTGGTCACATGTCCGTCAGGCAACGTAGTGCCGTACGAAGTAGCACGAAAAACAAACTTCAAAGTAGCGCTATGCGTTCAGCGGGAGGCGTGGATGATGAGCGGCAATAAACTTGCGAAAAGCAAGTTATGCTCAACTCCACCGGTGGATTCTGACAGCGTGGAAAAGTGTGAAAACATCCATGATCACCAACGGATTTCGAAGGGCTGGACTGCTGCATGATGGAGAGGAGGACACCGCCACGGCCCTTCAGAGGGTGTTCGACTCTGACACTGACAACGAGGATTTGTTTGGTTTTGAAAGTGACAACGAAGGAGAGAAGCGGAGAGTGGATGACGAAGCCATCCTGAGCCTGTTCGTATCCGACACTGGAGAAGAGGACTTTGGTGGTTTTAGTGCGCAGGAAGAAGAGAAAGATGGTGGTGAATGACTAACTTTTCTTCTTGTTAAAGCCGTGTCACTGCACCTGAGCCTAAAAGGTAGTCCGAATCTATTTTTCTGGTGTGCTGTAGGTTATTGTTATGTACTACATTTGTTACTCATTTATGAAGCACAGTACATGTTTCGTACTTGTAATTACCGCTACTTGTACATATACCTAAAAAGTTATGCAAATATGTACCCATAACTTGTTTTTCAAAATATTAATAAAAGGGGTGTGTCTCCAAACAGCCATCTCTTTCCTGACAATTCCCTTTGTGCATATTCTCTTACATATGATAAGTCAACATTGAAACACCTGCGGCTTTTAGTCAGGTGCGGCTAATGTATGTACAAAACAGGATTTTCCCCTGATTTTAGCTTGTGCGGCTAATATTCAGGTGCGCTTTGTAGTCCGGAAAATACGGTAAGTGTTTTTGCTTCATTGTATCCGTTAAATTAATAGGGGTGGGATTTAATAAGTTTTCTTCGTCCCACTCCTTTTCAGGTAATTTTTGTTTTTTGTTTTGTGCACTTTATGTTCAATATATGTATTTTGTTGTGCCTGAAATGAATAAATAAATTTAAAAAAAATTGCTATAATGCATTTATATGAATTGTCTGTATAAAATATATATTTACAAAAACATTTTTATATGCTATACATTTTTTTACCTCTATAAATTAAGAAGTTAATATTTGTGGATGAAGGATTAGTTTTAGTGTACTTTTCTGTTTTCAGCGTCAGAGGTTTGATTGAAAAATAAAAAACACACACATTTTATTAGTTTTAAATAGGAAAATAATTTTTAAAAGTGTAAGACCAATTAATTAATTTATGTGCCACTTGTTTGTTTATATCACTGTGTTTCCTACCTGATCAGGTAAAGCTGTTTTATGTATAAGTTATCATGTTGTTGGTGTATAAGACCACACCTCAGACACTCTGTTACTCACAGGGGAGGAGCTGAACCCTTAATGTGCCCACTAAGGCACACGCCCACCGTCATGCTCTCAGACACATTTAACTCTCCTGCTGATCCCATGCTGCACATGCCCCTTTAATGACTTTAATCGTCACCTCCCAGTAATCTAGGAATTTTGTAATGGCTGTGATTGCAGTGGATTACCTTTTTAAACTCTCCCAGATTGTTTTCATTGCATACTGAAATTTCTTAATCACTGTTGAAAACGGCACGCATATGTAGCCCCATTGTGTCCAAGTGTACAGGCCGCATCCGACTGAGGTTGCTGTTTTTCATCCTGTCTATTATATAAACTGATCTGGCCGGAGACCTTCGCCTTGCTGGGAGCCAAGCGTGACGAGATGCTGGCTGACACATCATGACGTTCCTCCCCCTTGCTGACCGCGGGTGCTCTGGTGGAGCCTGGTGCTCTACCTCACAGCCTGGAGTCAGCCAAATATCACCTCACCGTTTTTTTTTTTTAAATTTTTGACAGAGAGAAGAAGAGCATGAGATGTGAAACGCAGAAACACGGTTGTCTGCCGTTAGGCCTCGTACCCAAAGAACTCCACTGCAGGTTAGCAGAGGATAGGAATAAAATTTTACACGGTGTCACGCGTGTGCTCTCGCAGGAACAAACACATCCTATCAAAGATAACAAACAGCACGAGAGACGTGAGTGAAGCGGTTTCAAAATAGCTTTCGTTTTAGAAAAATAAAAGTTTGAACTCTTGCAGAGCTGCTGACTGAGTATGACAAGTCAAAATGACTGTTTGAGAGAACAAGTTCATGTTTCCCATCTCTGCTCTTACAACTTAGTTCAATCTTTGGTTGACAACCAAACTAGAACTCTCTTTAACCTACAGGAAACTCTTCACGGTTGTGTTTTTACTCATCAGAATGACCTTGGCTGGCATCAGAAGAGGCGCTTTACAGATAAGCTACACCACAGAGACTTAAACAGTATGAAGTAATGCAGAATTTCTGCCTCCTGGTCCCACACTGCGCTGCACCCCGGGAGCATGGAGGCCTTAACCAAAGGCACACACGTATATAAATAAATAAGTTGGTATGAGATGTGCTCTTGAAGCTGTATTACTGGGCTGACGGCTTAAGCTTAGGGAAAGGGAATGAGGGACAAATTTAGCAGCAGATCTTAGAATAACTAGGTAGGGATAAAGCTTATAAAAAGTGCAAATGGCTGCACTTCTGGACGCTGTGCTTAAGGCCCCGAGACGAAGTGCTGACTGTAATGTTTGCAGTTTTGAGGAAGGAAGAGAAAATCCACTAATTTATGCATTTCAAACCTCAAAAAACTTGAAGAGGGATTACTGGACTCTTCATTCCCGTGAAGTATGCAGTGTTGAAGTGATCCAGTTTGTAGACAACAGAAAGACATAAAAATAGGATTAGTGCTAATATTCAACTCTCTTTAGTTAAGCTACACATGTCTGGTAACATCAACCAAAGAAAGGGGTTAGATTTTACTTTTAAAGCAAAAAATTTATATTTTATTCTTAGCGGGCAAGATTTATGCTATGCTAGTCAGTACACTCAATATGAGACTACAGATTAGTTTAGCAACACTATCTGAAACAGCAGAAAGCTAGCCTAGCTCTGTCTAGAGCTAACAAACCTCTCCTCCATAGAAATGCTTCTGTGATTCTAGCTTGTACAAATGAATCACAAACACAGTGGGTTCACAACGACAACATTACTTACTTTGACTGCTGTTCAGCCTTTTTTAATCAAACTAAACATAACCGTTTAATCAAACACATTTGAACTAAGTGCCCTCGTTTAGTCAGGCACGGTTTGCTCTCTGCGTTAAAAGAATCCAAACCAGCAGAAAAACAAAAACATTTACAAACTCATCAACTGATTCAGACCAGAATAAACAAACTGTAATGTGAAAACGCAATAAAGCCACATCAGTTTATTAATAAAGAGGCAGACTGTGTGCTGAGCAGACGAACTCACCTGTGCACTGTCAGCAGTATCCAGTCACCCAAGAACCAGAGTCTCAGGGCTCTTTAACCTCTAAAACATGCAGTGCTTAACACATTTATTAAAGACCACCTGTCATTTAAAAAAAATGTAGAAACTGGTCAAAAACTGTTTAAAACTTAAAATGATATTCTTATTTTTTTAGGCCAATAATAAAATTATATAAAAAATTCACATGTTTATACAGTGGGGCAAAAAAGTATTTAGTCAGCCACCGATTGTCATCATTTTAAGTGGGGGAACTTGCACAGAGGTCAGTAATTTGCACCAGAGGTACACTTCAACTGTGAGAGACAGAATGTGAAAAAAAAAAATCCATGAATTCACATGGTAGGATTTGTAAAGAATTTATTCGTAAATCAGGGTGGAAAATAAGTATTTGGTCAATAACAAAAATACAACTCAATACTTTGTAACATAACCTTTGTTGGCAATAACAGAGGTCAAACGTTTACTATAGGTCTTTACCAGGTTTGCACACACAGTAGCTGGTATTTTGGCCCATTCCTCCATGCAGATCTTCTCAAGAGCAGTGATGTTTTGAGGCTGTCGCCGAGCAACACGGACTTTCAACTCCCGCCACAGATTTTCTATGGGGTTGAGGTCTGGAGACTGGCTAGGCCACTCCAGGACTTTCAAATGTTTCTTACGGAGCCACTCCTTTGTTGCCCGGGCGGTGTGTTTTGGATCATTGTCATGTTGGAAGACCCAGCCTCGTTTCATCTTCAAAGTTCTCACTGATGGAAGGAGGTTTTGGCTCAAAATCTCACGATACTTGGCCCCATTCATTCTGTCCTTAACACGGATCAGTCGTCCTGTCCCCTTGGCAGAAAAACAGCCCCATAGCATGATTTTTCCACCCCCATGCTTCACAGTAGGTATGGTGTTCTTGGGATGCAACGCAGTATTCTTCTTCCTCCAAACACGACGAGTTGAGTTTATACCAAAAAGTTCTACTTTGGTTTCATCTGACCACATGACATTCTCCCAATCCTCTGCTGTATCATCCATGTGCTCTCTGGCAAACTTCAGACGGGCCTGGACATGCACTGGCTTCAGCAGCGGAACACGTCTGGCACTGCGGGATTTGATTCCCTGCCGTTGTAGTGTGTTACTGATGGTGACCTTTGTTACTTTGGTCCCAGCTCTCTGCAGGTCATTCACCAGGTCCCCCCGTGTGGTTCTGGGATCTTTGCTCACCGTTCTCATGATCATTTTGACCCCACGGGATGAGATCTTGCGTGGAGCCCCAGATCGAGGGAGATTATCAGTGGTCTTGTATGTCTTCCATTTTCTGATGATTGCTCCCACAGTTGATTTTTTCACACCAAGCTGCTTGCCTATTGTAGATTCACTCTTCCCAGTCTGGTGCAGGTCTACAATTCTTTTCCTGGTGTCCTTCGAAAGCTCTTTGGTCTTGGCCATGGCGGAGTTTGGAGTCTGACTGGTTGAGGCTGTGGACAGGTGTCTTTTATACAGATGATGAGGTCAAACAGGTGCCATTCATACAGGTAACGAGTGGGGGACAGAAAAGCTTCTTACAGAAGACGTTACAGGTCTGTGAGAGCCAGGGATTTTCCTTGTTTGAGGTGACCAAATACTTATTTTCCACCCTGATTTACGAATAAATTCTTTACAAATCCGACCATGTGAATTCATGGATTTTTTTTTTCACATTCTGTCTCTCACAGTTGAAGTGTACCTCTGGTGCAAATTACTGACCTCTGTCATCATTTTAAGTGGGGGAACTTGCACAATCGGTGGCTGACTAAATACTTTTTTGCCCCACTGTACATGTGGGGGCAGAAAATTCATGGATAACAACAATAATTATAAAAATTAAAAATATTTTTGATTTTTTTTGCTTGTTTTGAACAGGTGATCCAGGTGATCGATATATGTATTTTATGTCTGTTCATTTTGTTGTTTTTTGCCCTTTATCACCGTTCCTCTTCCCCGCTGTTTTTCTTTCCCTCTTTCTTTCTCCCTTTTCTTTTCTCCAGTCATGTCTGTCCCGTGTGTAGCAAGTGAAAATAAAATAAACAATAAAAGGTGAACCAAATAGACCAATACGGCAAGGCAAGGATGGTCCATTTGGTAAAGTCAATCAGTTGGGCATCTTTCTTTGCCTTTAGACAATAATTCTGATGGCAAAATAACCAAATGGGATAGGTGGACCCCCCCCCCCCCCCCCAAAACCCATAAAATATTATTTTGTAATATTAGGACAGCTGTGACTTCAGTTTTACATCCGGCAGTTGTTAATAAAATTGTTAAGTGCTGTATTTGTTATAAAAATGGGGTATACTGAAGAGAATGTGCTTAATGATTTAAATGGATGCAGAATTTGTTTGTGCATCATCATTCTAAATTTTGATTAGGTTAAAGTTACATTGTCAAAATTTTAGCCTCGGACTTAGGCCAACGACACGATTCACAGTTCAAATTGTGCGAAACAAAAGAAACTGGTGAAGACGAGGAGCTCAAAACCAATGACATGCAGCCTGCCTTAAGAAAAGACAGCTGAACATCATTTCAACATCACTTGTTTTTTTTTCACATGGAGATTGAAGCTATGAAAGGCCCAAAACCTTTACATGCAGTTAATGGCTACAGCATCTTAATTTGATCATTTTATTTAAACGAGATTTAAAAATAAATTTTTAAACTTCTCATACATTTTCATAGAAAAGGTTAAAAAAAGAATTGGCATACTCTACACAGTAGAGAGAAAGAGAGAGAGGCAGCGCCATGTCCCGGAGAAGTTTTTGCAACTTTTATTAAGCACAGTGACACTGCATAAATTCAGATGTACTTTTTATTTTATTATGACACCTTACATTATTTATTTTTTTCAGTTTTTTTAATTTTATGCTGAGAAGATATAGAGCTATTTCTAGTCAACAAAGAATCAATCAATCGAGGTTCACAGCTAAAAACAAAAGTGACACTATCCTTTCTGGATAATACAGGGTATGAAGTCAACCCAATCTACTCCAAACCATGTCTACTATCAAATCAAACGCGCTTCTTTGTGATTAACATAATGATATGATTTTCCTTTCACTAAATCTGAGGGTGTGTACGGAGTGACGGTTGGCCTGCGTGATACGATCCGACAAATACACGCGCCTTCTGAAAATCTCGCGATCACTTAAGAACAAGGTGATGAAGGATTCTCACATTCGACCCTTATGTGCAGCCACTAAAAAAAAGATGAGTTTATGAGTTCAAATCGCAGCTTTTCTGAAAATTAAAGTCTAGGATTTTGAGATTTAACTCATAGGTGCAGCTACTAGTAGACTGAGGGGTAGCACTGGCAGCTGCCAGTACTTATTTATCTTTTTATTTATCACCAAAAGGCCTTAAAAGCTGATTGCATGCTTATCTTACTCTGTCCAAGCTGCTTTCAGACAACGAGCCTGGTTATAAAACCAAACATGTCAGTTCAACTAGCTGCAAATCATGATGTTTCTTTACTTCCAACACGACAGCATAAACTCGAAATGCACAGGAGCTCAATCTCCACCCACCCAACAGCCTCCACCTTCCCAAGCAGGAGTGAAAAGCACCCTCAGCCTCTGTGACTGCGACATCTGTTCCACGGCAGATACTCCTCCCTGCAGACCTGCACTCTTCCAGAGCTAGGCGTCACCCTCTTCAGATTGCCCACAGAAACCTTTCCTTTCTCCCTGCTCCTCCATCTCCTCAACTAGAGTCAATACACATGCTGCTCCTGGAGCTATTACCGATATGCTCCGGCCAAGTGTAAAACCTCTATCTGCCACTTATCAGCACACCGGCTCTCCTCTATAAAAACTTCCCATTATGCCACAGCGCTGCTCCTCCACTTGGAGTGGATGATAGTGGAGCTATTTTGGGTTTCTAGGAGGAACTTTGATCGGTTAGTAAAGTAGCACCTGCACTAAGGGTCACTGCGTGGCCTCCATGCTCCTTTTTTTTAAGACTTGCGAAAACAACAATGTCAACAACAAATGCAGAACAGCATTTCTTTCATTCCTTTTATCAATGACTATAAACTCTTTGTGACTGAACGTGCCTGTATCCTTATAATGAGGGTGCTGGAAGATTGGAGAAGGGAGATAAATCATATTTAGTTAATTAAACTGCACAAATGTTCCCATGTGAATAAAACATCACACTCAATTGGAGCAGGTTTTCTTTGAAATAGCAAAGTTATGGAGATTCATGAGCTTTGTAAGAAAGCAGAATTTCATTAATTTACATCTCTATTATGATCTTTATAAGCATACATAATAAAAGGGTCTATTAAAGATTTAATAAATGAACTTCTGTGTGAAGTCAAATGGATTTGGCAAAGGCTGTGGGGTAACGGCTCTCTCTCCCTCTCTGGTACTCTCGCACAACACACACACATGCACGCACACACACAGGCGCACACACACATAAAAGCGAGGGACTCGGTGTCCTATTATGCTGGAAGAATGAGCAGAGCCGTCAGAAATGGATTAGACTTGTAAAACAAATTTGGTTTCAGTTTTGAAATAATGGAGACGTGTTCCACTCAGGGACTATTGGTAAAACAAAGCATGAAAGGCTTCAGTGAAAAGAACCAGTGTGATTTGATAAGTTAAGTCTGTTTGTGCAAAACGAGTAAAAGCATGAATAAAACATCAGCAAAAGCATCACTGAAATCACACAAAGAGAAAAATACACAAATGATTTAATAAAAAGCCTAATAAAAAAAGTGGATCTATTATGATCATTATTAGCTCAAGATTCATATTTCCAAACAGTATTTACTCATACTGGGCGTCGGTGCAGCTCCTCAGCTCTTCCACTGCAGCTTTGTTCTGATTGGCTGCCACTTGCAAACAGAAGGTTTGAACAGCATGGGGCTGGAGCTCATAGTCAGGGTGGCGTGCCTGAAAAGTCCATATGCTGAATGACTCAGCTCGACATCACAACAAAGGGAAGGAAATAAAGTTTGTTTAGAGCAGCCTGAAGTTTTTTAATTATCAGGAGTGTTTGTACATCCATTCAAATCATCGTCTGACCTTCAGCTCTGAGCGTGAATCAGTGGAACAATCTATACAGTGCTTTACATTTATTAGACCGCAACACAGTGTAAGGTTTATGTCACCGTGGCCCCAATTTAGTTTCTATTCAATGATAATTACAAAAATAACTTTTTCTGTAATGTTTAATTCACCAGTATGACTGATCCAAATTTAATTATCGCTTTTATCCATGAATTTTCACATTTGTTGTTTTACCAAAATGCAGAAAAACAATACAGTAAAGCATATTATTATTATTATTATTATTATTATTATTATTATTACATGGTTATATGCCTAATTATACTATTTTCTTTTAAAACAAGTGATTTTCAGGCTCCTTCTTTCACAAATGTTTGTAGAAGCATGCGTAGTTTCTTGGTTTTATACACCTGTGCCCATGGAAGTGACTGGAACACCTGAACTCAATGTTTTGGATGGGTAAATGGTAAATAGTAAATGGACTGATTCTTATATAGCGCTTTTCTACTCTCTCGGAGCACTCAAAGCGCTCTATACAACATGCCACATTCACCCAATCACACCCATTCTCACAAGCACTTTATCTATACTTAGTGCTATTTAACTACATTCACACACATTCATACTCCGATGGATGCATCGGAGAGCAACTTGGGGTTAGTATCTTGCCCAAGGATACTTGACATGCAGACTGGAGGAGCCAAGGATCGAACCACCAACCTTCCGATCAGTAGGTGACCTGCTCTACCTCCTGAGCTACAGCCACCCTGTAGTGACTGAATACTTTTGGTCCAAGGCCTAAATCTTGAAGCTCTTAACCAGGGACAAAAAAATGACAAAGCTTCTATAGCACAGAGTATTTTGTTGTCAAATAGAGTGATGAATGGCTTCACAAAGCTCATGTTTGTTGAAGTTTAAACTCTTTCTAGGATTCTAACAAGGAAACATAGTTTCAAAGGGCCGTGGGCTTTGAATTAGAAGCTCAAATCTTTTTCCAGCTGAGGTAAAAATGCTGGGATGCTAAATAAACATGAAGCCTATTGGAAAGAAAATGAATGGTTCTCAAACTGGCCTTTGATTTTAGTGATAATGAGAAGAAACAGAAGAACATTGGTATATTTGTTTTATCACAGTTTTACACTGTGAAGATAATTCAATGGAAAAGTGGGAAAAAAATAACACAAATAATTTAAAAATGTTATTGCTCTTATTCAGTCCTGTGTCTATTGGATCCAAGATCTGTACAAGGACAATATGTTTTACCTTCAAAACAAACAACTGGCAGATTCTGAACATCTATGTTAAAAGCTATTTATGAGAGCCTGTGGGCTGGCAGAATGATGGGCTCACTCCCCTCTGTGCCATTTGTTTCCCACTCTGGTGTGCAAGCAGAGCTCCCACTCTGCTTGCACACCGGAGGCCCGGAGCCTGCGGCGGAGACCACATCTCAACAGATATCCGTCTCTGGAGAAGGTTTATATGTGCTTGGACTCTTGACAGCAAGTTAGGCCTTTACTGAACTCGTAAACACATACAGTATAGTATTTAATGTAGATGATGTGATTATTGAAACATTAAAAAAGTATATGATTTTAAAATTTCCAGAATTGCTCCCGGGTCATTAAAACATGACCAGATGATGCTCTCGTCCAGCTTCAGGACTGTTTTGCTCTTGGAACAGAAGGACCCGTTTAAATGCTGTGTAGAGAAGGTGACAGGGTCCAAAACATCCAGGATTTTCCTAACCAAACTCCTTGATGAGTGTTTGAGCATCTTTTATTCTCAGTTTAGGGTCAGTGCAAGAGATGTTCACATAGTTAGGATTATGTCGAGCCATCTAATTGTCAGATAAAATCATTGGATCATCAACCCATAGGCAACATTTCTGACAACTAAAACAACCCATCAAGTTCTGTTTATGATGATCAATGCACAGTATTGTATAAATAGCAGCAGAGGGCTGTGAAAAAGTTTGGCTTCCATGCTGGCTCTCGTTTACTACACCAAGTGTATGTGTCCTGTAATCAATCACATTGATAATTGCCTTGCAGGCACACATATTCTCGCATGTGCTTGCATGTGCACACACACACACACACACACACACACACACACACACACACACACACACACACACACACATTTATACATTCATTTAAGTCAGCTATATGCGCCAAGTAATTAAAGCCTGAATCATGATATGTCAGAGCCCTCCCTCGTGCCCCGCGGCTCCTGGAAGGTGTCCTGGCTTATCAGAGGCGTATTGATCTGAGCCGGAGGAGAAGCTCGTCTGAGGGAATTTGTGTTCATTTTGGAAGAGGACACAGCTGCCAGTGGGCCAAAGATTAGTCCGTCTAAAGAGCTTTTCTGACAGCATTGCTAAACAGTGTCTGGCTCGCCTGCGGACGGGGAGAATCAAACCTCGGCTCCAGCGCGTGAAACAAATCATATATGTATCGTTTGTCTATGAGCACAAAGAGGCTGAAGATGGAGCTTTACCAAAAGACACCGGGCTCATTAGCTCATCATCAAGAAGCCACGCAGAAATACAAATCAGAGCAACAGACTTGTAGCATTAGTCCAGGCAGATGCTCTCGGTTAGTAGCTCTCAATCCTTTTGTGGCTGACAAACATGATTTATAGTAAGTTGTGATTAATCGAAGATGAAGTAACGTTAGCTGTAGGGATGTCTGTGTCAGTGGGTTTGAAAACAGCATCTCAGAACTGAAGGCTAACAATATATCAGGTTAAATGACTACGATGAATGTGTAAACCAGAGCTAAAAGGAGTATATGAGACCTAGCTTGTATGGGCTGGAAAATTGGGTCAAAATAACGGGTAAGATTTCTGAGCGACAGCACCATATTTAAATAAGACACCGTTTCCTATCATAGTCACTACATCAGCTTTTTGAGAGAATGAAATAAGCTTTGTTTTTACTTATTTAAATGAAAATGTGAAGGAGGATTCGCAGTAAAAGAGCATTAAAAATAGATGTTCTTAGACTGGATTTTTGGTTCAAAAGGAAAATAAGGTTTTTATTACGTTTTATTAGCTAGCTTTACATCTGCAGCTATTTTCAATGACATTTAGGCTACACCACAATACCTGAGACATTTTTCAAATTCACTGCCATTATATATGCCAAATACTGGTTATAAGAAACTACAAAATATAAACAAAATCAGTTCTTATTCATTTAAAAAAACTGTGTTTGTGAAAATCTTTCTAACTGAATTATTTTTTTCTTCTTCGTGGGTTTATTTGTTATCGCAGAAAAAAACTACGATGGAAAAACATTTTAGCTTAGACAAGCTAGAAGCTAACCTTGCACCATCGCTTTAGCTTTTTAGATTTATATGGTACAACTTTTTTATTTTAGAGTTGCATAAATATAAATGTAGCACAGTGACACTCTGACTTTCGCAGCAGGTAGCACTGAAGCTATTACTCCTCTGTCTACAGGGTGTACTTGGTGACAACTGGTTAGCTAAAAAGGTGCAACTAGAACTAGCAAGCTATACATGACATAAGGATTTCACCGCTGTGACACACAATAGATTTTGGAGGTTTTTGGATATTTTAGTCCTTAAACGATTAACATATTTTTATTAAAAATCTGAAACTATCGAAGAATAGTGACATGAAGCCATAACTGACAATACAGTTAAGTTCACTATCAGTAACATCAAAGCACCCACCCAGCTGTATAGAAACTCCGTCATGCTAGCTAGTACGCAGTACGAGTTATTGTAACTGACTGTAAAAAGTCAGCATAACGAGAATAAACTCCACCTAAACTTGGTTTATATCTGACCCAGACAGACTGCAGGTCATAACTTCTTACCTGAAGTTCAGCCTCCACTACTTGCTAATGTTACTGAATCTGTGGAAGCTCCGCGATGCCACCACCAAACAACTGAGTTATTTTTACACACCGGCCAGCATCTGGCCAATCCACCATCTTTCATTGTTTATACCGTTACAAAAGAAAAAAAAAATCATCGGGCCACTGAGCAAATGCCCGGTATGCCTGATGGCCAGTCCAGCTATGGATCGTGCCATCAGTTAACCCTTCGTGTGCCTAGGGTTGCCGACCCCTGGGTTAAATGCAGAGAGGAATTTCCCCACTGGGATTAATAAAGTATCATTATGGAGAAACTGTAGGCAAGGCAGAAGATTTTTGTTGTACCTTGTAAGGGGATACATTTAATACAATGTTACCTCTAACTATGACTGCTGTCTAACCACCGTTTGGCTGGATTTAATTTGATAACCAGATAAAACCCCCAGATTCAACCTCAGCAGACCAGCCTGTATTGTCAAACCGTTAACTCTGCTGATTATAAGGTTTCTTAACAAACTATAAATGTAACGGTACATTTTTTATACATCACATTATGCTTTTTTTTTTACTACTACTACTACTCACTGTACTGTATAAAATACTTTATGTATACAGTACAATCAGTGAAAAATATAAAATAATGAGAATTCTTTAATGTTTTATGGGTTCCATAAGTTTTTCCCCCAAGTTGAAATCTTTTGCCGTAGACGTGTGCAGCAAACTTAGTGTTGCTCCCACACCTCCTCCCAATCTGAACTCTATCCCCTTTGATGGATTCCTGTGTGTTCATTTATTGAACCCAGGTAAGTGCATCCAATTAGTGTTTCTGTGTCTCTCGCGTAAGACTATGCTAAATCTGCCTCCAGAAAGCCGGGGATCCTATTAGCTCGCAGTAACGCCTCTGCATTTTATACTACGGCTTTTATGGGCTCACCAATGTCACTGCATCAAAGGAGCCTTGTCTGTACATGAATCTCGCCATGCCAGAATCCTTCAACCCCATTATCTGGGTGAAGTGCCCTTCCTCGGCTATTTGTATCCCGCCACGCCTCGCGCCATTACCTTCCACTGGGTAATAGCTCCTTAGACTTCTTGTCTTCCTGTCCTGCTTTTGTTAGCAGGCAAAGAGCTTCTTGTTTTTCTGAAGCATTTACACAATTGTTTATACGTGCAATAAAGCTTCAGATTAAGATATAATTGCCATATTATTAAACGCTAGCTAGCGCCATCTATGTCCGTAACATGGGCACATAAGCAGCGTAACACCTGGGCCTTGACATAACCGAAAAGAGGCCCACTTAGCTTGAGAAAAACTCCAGACACCACTTCCCTCTTTTTACTGCTTCCCCCATTAAACTCACATCAGATGATTATTTACTCTGCATGGATCTGGATCTGCTCAGTCTTGCATAGCCGATCTCTTAAGTCCCCTCCACAACTGTTGGATGGATATAAAAAAAAAAACCCTCAAGGATAATGGAAAATTGATTTTTATCTCCTCATATCTGTTTAAATATGATTAACAGTGAGCTTGACACAGCACGTCGAATTAATAATGACGTGAGGGAAAACGGCAATCAATAATTGACAAGATAAATACAGATAAGGGTCCATAATGCTCTCCGACGCGGGTCACACTGATAACAAATGAAGCATTAGCATGTGAATGATAATCAGGAGTCATTAGATAGGTGTGAATGACGGCGCAATAGCACGGCAGCGACCACATTTTGACACCACCTCCAGAACTCGGAGGGCAGTCGGAGGAATTAAAGGCGGCCGTATCTCTCTGTTAATCTGTCCTGCAGCGCGATAGGAACCTAGAGGTCATTTGGCAGAGCATCGCGTTACTCCTTCCTCCCCCCTCGTTCCTCCCACACGGCTCCACACGTTCCCCCGAATCAAAAGTGAAGTGGCGGCTAATGAAAACGAATAGCACATTTGTACGTCGTTAGCGCAGGAGCGGGTCTCCACAGAGGGAGGGGGGACGAGGGTGGAGGTGAGGTGGAGAGCTGGGCGTGTGAACATAGTTCAACAGTCATTACGCAGAGGTTAACGGCCGGCCCGACATAAGTGTTAGACTCCTCGTATTATGTCGATTCACTGAGCTGTTGAACCATTACCGCTCTCTCCCCCCCACGCTCAGATAAAGGTATTTGCCCACGGCTAGACGGATGTACTTTGCATTTATGAGAGCATACATTATGTCTGACATCAAACATTTGCTTAACACTGCCCCCGAATCTCATTTCACTTCGGTCGTGTCACAGTTTTATCCCAGATTTGTACCAGATACCACTTCCTGTGTGATGCATGCTGCAGCCGGAGCCGCAGAGATCCGTGCAAAGTCCCAGCCTTAACTTATCATCCGCCTGCTCAAAACTATAGGTTTTAGATGACAGGGCTCGTAAATGGGTTATCTAAAATCCAATATATATTGGAAGAGAGATCGCAGGGGGAAAGGCACGCTTGACTGTATCATCCTGATCCATAACTTTCCCTCCAACCGGGGGCCCATTTATTGTCGATTCCATCCGAAAGATGGGTCTGTCAGTTGGGTGGGAGTCTCGCTGCTGTTTATTTTCAAATCAATACTCAATTACTATAAGGAAGATCCACTCCCTCTGCCCATTTTCGAGATGAAATTATGGACTGCAGCAATAACACTTATTCAAGGCAAAAGCTGGTGTCATTAACTCACAACTGGGCAGGATAAGTACCGGGATTTTTATAACAACTGGATTTCTAAACCTCCCGTGCATCCCTCACACACTTTTACCCTTTTAGTTTCTAATTAATCAATATGAAAAAGACCCTTCACGACGTGATGGATGACCAGAGAAAACAATTTTCACCCTAAGAGCCTTTTAATTTTAAACTCTGAGAGCTCATTGACTGCAACTCCCAACAACCCATCAATGCTAGTTTTTAATGCACTTCCTCTTTTGTTATTGAGAAGAATGGAGAGGCAGCAAGGCCCCGGCTCCTCTTCATAACTCATGTCATCGATTTGCTAAATGCCAGACATTTGCCAGAGGAGAGAGTCCTATCAATGGCTTTGGCAGGGTGTGTGTAAATTACTCCATTAGGGAGAGTTTGGGGGCATTAACAGTTGAAAGAAATAGAGGTTAGCCCACGTAGGGTGCATGCACGAGCGTGGGTTGTGTGCTGCGAGTTAAATACACCCCTTGTCTGGCCCTGTCACGGGAAAAGAGACTTTAAGTTGGAGGGGGGAAAAAGCTCTCCCAATATTGCGGCACAAAAACAGATAAGCCATCATTCACCGTAACGCATTATGACAGACGGGCTTTGCTCTTGTGAAAGTAGGCTAGACAGGTCCGAGGGCAAAATCCAGCCCTGGCGGACACTGTGACAAGCGGTTCTGTTGTAGTTATTGTTAGCATCTGCACCAGTTGGACGGGTCAGTCAAAACAGTGCTGTGACATTGAAGGACGCTGGAAAAGATGCTGTGTTTTGTGGAATGAAAGCACAAAAACAAAGTTTAGCGGGAACAGACCCGGACTTAAACGGGTCACAGCTGAAAGAGCGCATGTCCTGCCGATCGTCAGTCTTCTTATCGGATCATGACAGACGGAAACAAGTCGCCCCTTAATTCAGCTTTACTTTTTACTGAAAAAAAAAGAAAATGCCTCATTGTTGTGCTGAAAGTTGTGGAGGGAATGTGCTGCTGACATATGTCATCAACTCACCGAGAATAATAAGAAGAAAACAGACAGATGTTTAGTTCACTTGTCAGAATGAGTGCTGCTCACCCCGTGATACTGCTGTACAATTACTTTTACTGAAAAATAACCCTGATGATGCTACGGTTATGTCATCAAGATTCCACACAACTTCCCCGTTACACAGTAGGTGGAGGTTACTACTGTTCAGCACGATATTGGGTGAATTTGATTAGGGTTTATCTTTTCAGAGGCTCCACTCAGCTTCTAAATCATCGCTTCCTAACACAGCGTTGCCCCTTAGAAACATATCTCCCTGGTAACCCAACCATTTTATAGTCAAAAAGTTAAATTAAAGTATTATTGACATAGCTGCCTTGGTTACTGTAGCGACTGCACTGGAATATTAGCGTCCTCTGCTTGCTTATCCAAAATTAGCCCTGGAAATAGCTTGGTGTACTATTGTGTACTAAGGTTTTATACGTGCTATTTTAAATGGTCCCATTTTGGTTTGGGATCCAGAACCAAACCAGCTCTCCTGAATTGGCAATGCCTCACAAGATAATTAATGTCATAATTCTATCAGTTTTTGTCTTCTTTTTGTGTTTGTTAGAGTGATTCTCTGAGTGAATACGGTGAATCAGTACATCTGGTCAGCTATTTGTTAATGCAAATGCAAGTTAAGTCAATTGGATGGTTGAAACTCAATGCATTCAGGCATGCAAACGTGATTAAAACGACCTGCTGAAGTTCAAAGTGAGCATCAGAATGGGGAAGAAAGGTGATTTTGGAACATGTGAGGACTGCTGGTACCAAACAGACTGGACAGAAATGATTTCACCAACCTCACGTGTTTGTAGAGAAAATATCCAGGGAGCAACAATTCAGAGAGTAAGATGTCAGAGTCAGGTCATAGATGGCAACAGTAGAAAACATAAGTAATAATACAAGATGTGCAGATATAGTTCAGTAGTGTAGTGCAGCGGTCCCCAGCCCCTGGTACTGTGTTGTAGTTGTGTGTCTTATTTTGAAAGTAATATTTATGCATTACCATAGCGACCAGAGAGCATTAAGGGGCAGAGAGAAGGATGTTACTCTCAATGTTGTTGGTGCATTTCAGGAGGACGCTCAATGTTCCGTCTAAGCTGCGCACGTGCGCAATTGCGCACTGCTGGCACGGTCTCTGCACACAGAAAATCTGCATTGCGCACAAAAAAAAAATCTAACCTGAATTGAAATTAAAATGAATACTTTAACAATTCTGTTTTGTAGTGTTAGTAAATAACTGGCTGCTCCCGTATGGGATTAGAATGATGCCACCTTATCCCATAGCCCAGCCAATAATGCGATTCACATTCGTATGAACGTACGCAGCTAATCAATGTCGTTGACAGGCTATGACAGCGTCCTTATGTGCCGACACCGGTGTTTTAGCTAGCAAAGCGGCGTGGCTGATGTGGAGTGAAGCCACGTTAATGACAACGTGGACAACCACTGGAGATGTGAGCAGGACAGACGGAACAATTGACGGAAAAAGTGTGGACTTTAAACCAGTTTTTAAATTGTGTTGATCGGCCACGTAAAACCAGAGTTATGATAAAAATATGCAATGTTGGTTTTCTTCCTCAATACTACCATTGTTTATATTTACTGCGGGAAGAAACGGTAAAAACTGTGTCTTATAAGGAAAACGCTCGAAAGCCTGTGAGCAAAAACAAAACCAAAAACCCCCCAGCCTTTCCTATTGGTGGAAAAATGTACCATGTCGACCAATCAAAAAATGATATGGAAACATGGCATTTAGTTGTTTAGGAAGGAGGGAAGTTTTAGGAGTGACAGCGGTTTTGAGATGTGAGAGATTTGAGACATTTAGCGCAAATCTTGTGTAGTTAGTGTGTAGTGTAGTCAATAGTTTTGTTGTGTGTGTCAGAACAATGAGGCGACTGCTGAATGTTACAGGTGTTACAGCAGTGATACATCTCCTGTTGTCAGGCTTGCAGGTATCAGGCTGTTGTTCTCCTTTATCTCATAATGGACAGAAATAATTTTTTGGAGTGGCACAAATGATTTGTGTGGCATCAAATTTGCAGAACACCTGATTGTTCTGTAAATAGTTTGAAATGTTTATTTAAAAAACGCCTCGGCTGTATTTTTAGATAAACAGCTGCAAAAAACTTTGTTGTTTGCATAACTCAGTTACTTTTTTGAAGAAGTAACTATATCATTAATTGCCCAACATTGGTTGTTATATACTATATTTTGCAGACAGAGTTACAGGACTCTCTCCCAGACCACAGACTCATGATACAAGTCAGAGCTTTATTGAAAAAAGGAAAAAAAGGAAAGTTGTGTTTTCAAAATTGGAGTTTAAGTTATTTTTACTTCCAATAGTGTTAACATACTACACAGGTCATGAACAAGATTTATTTTAATTTTTATTGTAAGTGGGCTAAAGCAGTTAATTAAAAGTAGTCTAACATAAATGTAAATGCTGTAATTTGATAATTTTAATAAACCATATAACTTGGATGACTTGGATAACTCGTGAAAATATTGTCTGATATTAAACCGGTCCGTGGCGCAAAAAAGGGACTGCTGGTGTAGTGGTTTACACATTTGCCTCACAAGCAGAAGATTCAAGTTTGATCCCAGGAGTGGGACCACGATCAAATACCTTTGAGGTGGTTAAGAAAAAGACGACAGGTACACCTGTAAATAAGGAAGCAGCCAAAAGTACATTTCTAAAATGTAAAGTTAGACCTGGAAGACTCTTAGGCTCATAGTACAATTATTGCTAAGGTTTTAGCCTCTTTTGCAAAAGAGACAAAGGAATAATAGCTTAGAGTAACTCAAAAATATTCACATGTGAGCCATTAAATTATGAGGTGAGTGATTGTGCATTCTTGTTGAGTGCAGTCAACGTTATTATCAATCATGGCCATAATTTGAAAACCCCGTAGCTGTGCAAGAAAAACTAAAAAAGAACGAAGAAGAAATACCACAATGTAGCATTAAAGAGAAAGAAAGTCTTGTTCGTGCCCTATTGAGTGAGCAACTTTGGCCACAATCAGAAGGTTATTGTCTGAGCTTTCCTCTCTAATCACAACATGGTCGGTTGCGAAATAGTTCAGCATTGGGGCATGCCTTTAAAATATGTCTCAGGGAGGAAAAGTTTTGGGGTGATTGCCAACGAGGATGGATTCAAGGTGCTTTTCTGCACCGGTGTCAAGACATGCTGGTCTATAAGATACCGGGGAGGATTCCCATAGACCTCAATATTTCTTCATCTCTGCAGTTTGTTTTCAATCACAGAAAAATTACATGGTGCACGATAAACCAATAGCGGGCACCACAGGAAGCACAGCGATTCAATATCACAACCTCAGGAGACAGACTATCAGATGATTCTAGATATTTTTACTACGATGACTTTTTGAGTAATTGCAAGTGATTAAATGGGAATAATTGAATCATGCAGGGCTTCCATTTGAAATTTCTCCAATCATATATTTGACGAAATGCTGAAACGCGATCCGTTTGCCGTATTTATCGCTCTATTTATATGCAGCGGGCCTTATTTTTATGCCACCATGTGTGTTGCTCTTGAATATGAGCAAAGTAAATTCACAGCTGCCACACAACCCTTTTCACTCATTCAGCAGTGCCAGCATGCTGCGTTTACTAGGATAAAAGCTAAATGGAGAGTGACAAAGTGCCCCTGAAGGGTAGGATATTTTTTGCCTTGACTCTTCTATGACACCTTGATAAAGCAATTACAGAGTAATTACCTTAACAAGTGGCATTAGAGAAAATTATCCTCATTTTTCTGCTAAAATAACACCAAATCAGTAGTGAGTGAATTTCAGAATCTCTAATCAGCAGCTCATTAGGTGTTGCAACTGCCTGATTTAGGCAGCCGTCAATGACAAATGCAATTAGTGACACAAAACAACCAAAAAAAAAAAAAAAGTGACAACATTGTGCTAAACAAGCCAGAGAAATCCGTCACATCCTTCAGAGAATTCACGTGTTTATTCAATTCATAATGGCTAATTTTATTTGGAGATTCTGTGTGCACGATTCGAGCAGCCCCAGAGATGCTATCCGTGGCCTGGGTAAAAAAAACAAAAGGTTCAAAGTCAATGGGAGCCACACCGGCGGTGAGTGTTGGAGAATCTTCCTCTTTCAGCGAATTGAACAGATAAGCGGAAACGTTTTCTTCCTCTCTTTTCCCAAGTTAGCTGGTGCAGCAAGGTCAGGTGAATGTGATCAGCCAGTGTGTCTAAGCGTATTATCAGGTGAAATCTGTGGAGTGACGTGAGCGCGCCGGGCCACTCAGCTGTCTGGAAAAATCATTACACAGAGCCGGACATTTTGGATAACTTTGGAGGCAATCGGCCGCCTGGGACACAGCACGGATGACTCCGTGACCAAAACGCCCTTGAATGAAACACTTTCTCATCAGGCCGGTCAGGAGCCTAATGGAGAGATGACTGTTTTTAGGGAAACAGGCGAAGATGAGCTTCTGACTTTTCAGTAAATGTATGTGCAGTGTTTGAAAGCTGCAGCAGCTACAGGCACAAAGGTGTCTTCTGGTATTTAGAAGCATTTAGGCCCAAGTGCAGACATGTAATGCTGATTCAGCAGGTTCCTGTGTAGAATTTTATGACACTATCATCAGTCTATACTTACATATAGATTAGCTGTTGTGACAGAAGCAACTAATGGATGAAAATAACTAATAATTTTTCTATTCTGTATTAAAGTGTGTTTTATTACAACATCCTGTTAGATATATTTAGGATGAGAAAATGAAAGAATCTGTTCTGGCCCTGTGAATACGGGATTCGAAACGTAAAATAATAGATTTATTTTTGTGCCACTTTGGGATAACAAATGTTTGTGCTTGATATGGTAAACTAGCTAGCAAACTTTTTATTTACACATTAAGACAACAGCTAGCAACATTAGTATTCATCTGGAGTAGGCTAGTTTTTTAGATTAAAAAGTCCAACATTCATTGTCTGATTCTGTGAACATTCTTGTTCTTTTAAAGCCATGCTAGTGTCTACCAACTATTTTGAAAAGTATTTGCTACTTTAGCTGCTAATGCTACTATAAGCTACAAACATTTGTACTTAATATGGTGAACTGGCTAGCAAACTGTTCTTAAGTTACGCATTAAGGCAACAGCTAGCAACATTAGCATTCATTTGGAGTAGGCTAATTTTTAAGGTTAAAAAGTCCGACATTCATTGTCTGATTCTGTGAACATTCTTGTTCTTTTAAAGCCATGCTAGTGTCTACCAACTGTTTTGAAAAGTATTTGCTACTTTAGCTGCTAATGCTACTATAAGCTCTTTAGCTAGTGACCACTTTTGCGTGCTATTTCTTGTTAAGTGCAAAACAAAACTTTCAATAGCTGCAGCCCACTTACTGATATAACTAACAGGAGTTGTTTGAGTTTTAAAGAACCACGAGCTGATAAAAACTAAATAGGTATCCGGTTATTAAGTGATGACGTGACGAATCCTACTTCCTGGCCTAAAGTAGTCTGCGTTTAATATGGCTTTTGTGTTGTTAACATGTTTAATGTTTTGTATTTTCTTCTATTTAATCTCAAAAAGCTCCTAAAACAGTCAGTGATCACTGTTGACCTCCCTTGGCTTTTATTACCGCTAATCATTTATTTAAGCTCAGTTTTTAAAACCTTAGGATGTAACTACAGCCCAGCCCATGCAGCAGTATATGAATGACTAACCTCGTATTGTGGATGGATTATCTCAGTTGTTCTCCTGGCTGAAGTTTGGTCCTTTTACAGCATCCTACCATGCGATTACATTTGTTCCTGACCATCGAGAACACTCACGTTCACTTTTATCGAGTGGAAAAAAAGTTAGCTTGTTTATATTATGCTAACATAGCTGTGTCGCTAGCGGTCACGTAGCACATCATTATATACCAGCTAGCCAAACTTCAGTAACCCTACAAACGTCACTGCTGTTTAGTTTTCTGTCTTCATTTATGTTGGAAGTGATAACAGAGCTGTACGTTTTAATTTGTTTCCAAAACCCCTCAGTCAGGACATGCTATATTGTATTTAGATAGAAGCTAGCGAGCTAACTTCCTGCTAACTTCTAACTCCGTTAAATCCGTCATAAATTCCGTTTTCATGGAGGCCTGGATGTTAAACTCAATTGTTACACCTGGTAGAGCAGAACGCTGATCATTTTATTAAAGATGTAAGACTTTAGACAGTTTTTCAACTCTCAGTAATGCCATAGTGATCGCTTGATATATGGACTTGCAGCGGAGTTTAGGCCCACAAACGGCTAGTGACGTCAGACTTAACGACCGGATTACATCTCGGGTATGGGTCACAATCAGCCAAGGTTTCGGGTGAGCCCATAGAGAAACCTAGCCCCACACTATCATGTGATTTCCTGAGGAAGGGATCTCAAAACTGGATTATAGATGACACACAGTGTCGTAAACCACCTCCTCTGTTCAAAGATGGTCGTTCACAATGGACATAAATGGCTTCTTTCATTCCTCTTTTAAACCATCTGTCTTCTCTGTCCAAAATGTGGACACTGGCATCGTCGAAAGAGTGACTTTTGTCCTTTAGATGCAGATTGACCGAGTCCTGTCCTGTCGAGGTGGCTCTTCTATGTAGGTGGGAGTATGTAATACAACCAAAAACTGATTTTCAAACAACCAATAATGCTCATTGTTTTACAGTTTTTAATATAGTTATTATTATATATACAGTGGGGCAAAAAAGTATTTAGTCAGCCACCGATTGTGCAAGTTCCCCCACTTAAAATGATGACAGAGGTCAGTAATTTGCACCAGAGGTACACTTCAACTGTGAGAGACAGAATGTGAAAAAAAAATCCATGAATTCACATGGTAGGATTTGTAAAGAATTTATTCGTAAATCAGGGTGGAAAATAAGTATTTGGTCAATAACAAAAATACAACTCAATACTTTGTAACATAACCTTTGTTGGCAATAACAGAGGTCAAACGTTTACTATAGGTCTTTACCAGGTTTGCACACACAGTAGCTGGTATTTTGGCCCATTCCTCCATGCAGATCTTCTCAAGAGCAGTGATGTTTTGGGGCTGTCGCCGAGCAACACGGACTTTCAACTCCCGCCACAGATTTTCTATGGGGTTGAGGTCTGGAGACTGGCTAGGCCACTCCAGGACTTTCAAATGCTTCTTACGGAGCCACTCCTTTGTTGCCCGGGCGGTGTGTTTTGGATCATTGTCATGTTGGAAGACCCAGCCTCGTTTCATCTTCAAAGTTCTCACTGATGGAAGGAGGTTTTGGCTCAAAATCTCATGATACTTGGCCCCATTCATTCTGTCCTTAACACGGATCAGTCGTCCTGTCCCCTTGGCAGAAAAACAGCCCCATAGCATGATGTTTCCACCCCCATGCTTCACAGTAGGTATGGTGTTCTTGGGATGCAACTCAGTATTCTTCTTCCTCCAAACACGACGAGTTGAGTTTATACCAAAAAGTTCTACTTTGGTTTCATCTGACCACATGACATTCTCCCAATCCTCTGCTGTATCATCCATGTGCTCTCTGGCAAACTTCAGACGGGCCTGGACATGCACTGGCTTCAGCAGCGGAACACGTCTGGCACTGCAGGATTTGATTCCCTGCCGTTGTAGTGTGTTACTGATGGTGACCTTTGTTACTTCGGTCCCAGCTCTCTGCAGGTCATTCACCAGGTCCCCCCGTGTGGTTCTGGGATCTTTGCTCACCGTTCTCATGATCATTTTGACCCCACGGGATGAGATCTTGCGTGGAGCCCCAGATCGAGGGAGATTATCAGTGGTCTTGTATGTCTTCCATTTTCTGATGATTGCTCCCACAGTTGATTTTTTCACACCAAGCTGCTTGCCTATTGTAGATTCACTCTTGCCAGTCTGGTGCAGGTCTCCAATTCTTTTCCTGGTGTCCTTCGAAAGCTCTTTGGTCTTGGCCATGGTGGAGTTTGGAGTCTGACTGGTTGAGGCTGTGGACAGGTGTCTTTTATACAGATGATGAGGTCAAACAGGTGCCATTCATACAGGTAACGAGTGGGGGACAGAAAAGCTTCTTACAGAAGACGTTACAGGTCTGTGAGAGCCAGGGATTTTCCTTGTTTGAGGTGACCAAATACTTATTTTCCACCCTGATTTACGAATAAATTCTTTACAAATCCTACCATGTGAATTCATGGATTTTTTTTTCACATTCTGTCTCTCACAGTTGAAGTGTACCTCTGGTGCAAATTACTGACCTCTGTCATCATTTTAAGTGGGGGAACTTGCACAATCGGTGGCTGACTAAATACTTTTTTGCCCCACTGTATGTACTAGAAAATATTGATCTGTGAGGACAGATGCAAAGGAAGGTTGATCCCTTACTTAAAACGTCACAATAGTATTTGATCTACGAGCTACAAACAGACGAGCTCTTTTTCTTTAAAAGTCACCAAAGTCAGCTTCTTCAATTTATTTCCTTAATATTTTACCATCATGCAACGTTACACGTGGAATTCATAATTAGTCTCATAATCACAGCTCATTATTATAAGCTATAATTAGTCAGAGATCAGCCTAATGATAAGACACAATTATGTCTCCAGATGCATTGTTCCTAATCAAGCCCGGATATTCAAAACACAGCCCAGTGAGTGTAAGACGTAAACTGTCATCATAAAGTAAATGCTTGCTTTTGTGACCCCCGTCTTTAAATGCATTTTACCCCCGTCTGCTTTCGTGCATGACGCGTGTTCGACTCAGTGCCAGCATCAGTGCGTGCATGTTAAGTGTGATGAGGTATAGTTATTACCATACACAAACTGGACGTTTAAAGTAAAATAGCATTTAATGACTCAATTGAAGTATCTGGATTGCAAAGGAAATGAAACATCTCTTTGAAGGAGGAAATGCCATATTCCAATCAAACATTTCACTGTAGCGAAGGTTAATGAATGCCATTAGCCCAGCGCCTGTAAATTCCGACTTGTACTTTCACGAGATGCATAAATTAGATAAAGACCCAGAATCGAAAGCTTCGTACGGGGGGAGAGGGAATGTATGACAGAAACACAATTACATGCCTGTGGATGGAATGGCTGCTAAATGGAGGCAATTTGACAAGCTTCGACAACTGGAAGTTAGTCCTTCCATCACCTTCTGTTTGTTTGCGAAGCACACTTCCTTGTACACAAGCTAATCCGTCAATACGCTGTATTACTGTTTGTCTGCTAAAATATTTATCAGCTTAAAAATCTGTTTCATTTACATATATTTACAAAATCCACTCCTAATTAGAGCTAATCTGCATGCATATTAGGAAGATTCATTATCCAGCTGAACATACCAAAATATTACCAACTCCACTGATCGGTTTGTTGCATGACTGAATGGGTGACAATATTTATTTTCAAAAATGTCCCAATAATTATTCACCAATTTGCTCTTTAAGTTTCTTTTGAGATGCTAATTAGCTGTTCATTTAGTTGTATCCTTTTGGCTAATGGCTCATCACTTCTTAAAGTGTCCTGCTTGGCACTAATAAGGTCTGACGTAGGCGTTTTCTATACTTCATTACTCCTTTCAAATGATCATTGGCCTCCTTAATTAGATAATGGTTGAATTATAGCTCTACTGTAGACTACGACCTTGAAAAGAAGTTGTGTCTGACAAATTGCATCCCTCGATACAAGGCTAACGGCTTAGGCATGATAACACCTGGTTTTTAGGTTGGTCTCTTTGTACTTAGGCCACTTTTAAGTAATTTTCACTTCCATTGCACAAAGTGACTTTGCAGATGCGTGTTAAAGTGATTACATGCAATCTCTTGTATCTAAATGTCTGAGTCAGAATCTGCTCCTCAAGCAGTTTACTTGAATTCATGAAGGGAAGGCCAGAGATTTGGAGGAGGAGGCCGGGTTGATGTTGACTTCATGCACAGTGGGGTGGGATATTGGAAATCTCCACATTCAGTTTTGCCGTCTCTCCAGGTTGAACAGTATTATGTGGAATTCTCCAATTGACAGTGAGCTGATGAGTCAGATGATAAAAAGTATTTGTATTTATTTATTTATTACTCATATTGCTTGCATGTATAAACCGCCATTGCCAAGTCGGTAAAGTCTGGGTAAAGCTGCAACTACTTAAAATATTGCCATTCACAGCTGCCATTCAAAACTTTAGTGCAGATGATTTTTAAAAACACCTTTCGGGTTGGGAATTACTTTTCCCCCAATAAAACCTCTGCAGAAAATCTTCTGGTTCAGATTTTCTCTCAGCTCAGAAAACAGAGAAATCTTTTTGCTATATTTAAAGTGTCCTTCACATGCAGGGGGAGATTATTTAAAGCAAGGCACTGAAAACTTAAAGACTAGAAGCAACTGAGTGTTTCACATATTTTAAGTTAAGACGGTACATTATACACCTTTAATGTACCGTCTGCGCTACCATCGGTAAACTACTAGATGAAAGGAAGAAGACACCACCGATTCATTTAGATGACAACACTGCATTATCTGTATGATTCAAATCAAATTAATTTCATCTCTTTTATCTCGACTTTTTGAATCAGTCTCGAGTCGTTCAGGTCGCTGCATTCACATATTCAATAGTTTGTAACCCAGTCCAAATTCCTACCTTGGGTTACTGCGTCATCATCATCACCCAAGTTGTGTATTCATGAATGTTTGGTTCGAATGAAGTGACTTGAATTACTTCCTGACATAATTCCCAAAATGCCTGTCATTTCTTTCCAAGGTCATTAGACTACTTCCTGAAACGATCAAACTAAGAGCTTAAGGTTAAGCAAGTTCAAGAGTAAAGGTGAAATGTAGATCAGATGAAAGGACTTAAAGTTAATTTAAAAAAAAAAAAAAAACTCTAAATAATTAGTGTGCAAAATCTTAAAATATCAAGATTTTTAAATTTGAAGTTTGGTTCCTAAAGACTCGTGTCTATGACTAATTTATATTACGTGACCGTGTTTCCATTCTGACTGTACAGTCAGAGTCCTTGATTCAAGAAAGTCTTTTTTTAATAAGGTATCTGTGGATTTAGGACACTTCTTTGCACATCTCTAGTACATACTTACTGTTGTAAGGAGCTCATTTGTTATTTCAAATGTTAAAATTAAACTCGACTTGTCAGAAAACACCTTCGCTAGATAATGACATCATTAAATTATATGATGAATCTGTAGCCCCTGGTTGTGTCTGAACCATGCAGCTGAGCTATAGCCAATCTGTGAGCTTTTTTTGGTCTGGTAAATATGCATGGCAGTCTATAAATAAGAGGCTACGGCAGCATTAGCAGGGGATGTTAGGGCCGTAGCACAACATTTATCATGCTTTTGATCTAAGCTTGGCATCTTAACATGCTACCATTGCAAATTAGGATTAAAACTACATCTGAAACAGGCGGGAAGACTATTATTAAGTTAGAGTTGGTAGAAATGCATCCTGGGTAGAACATTTATATCTGTATTCAAATGTACTGGTGACAAATGTTGAGAAATCTAATGAAAGCTGCAAAACTCTTCACACGCTTCTTAGTGGTGCTTCAGGAAACGTCAGTCTTCAGGAGTCCTCCTCCAGGCTGCATATTTATAGATGCTCGACTGATATTGGTGGACCTATCTACCAGCAGTGAAACAAACAGAGCCCTACCTAAAACTAGACTCTATAAAATTTAAAATATGCTCATGCAAATGTGCATTGCTCAGTTAACCAAAATGAGCAAGACATAGAAAGCACATTTAGATCAACACGGGGTCTCCAATGATTCTGATGTGGGAACACTTGGTGTATTAATGAGCAAACAGTATGAAATGGGACTGTAACCTAAGAAGTCACGTGTGCAGTACTTGTATTTTGAAGAGACATCATCAACTAGTGGATTCACGCAACATCCTATGCTTTAGGTGAGTTCGGGGCTCCTAGTTAACCAGACTCTGTGCAGATCCCGCTCCATCACCGAGGCAGTGCTATCACTCTTGATGTGCACCAGCACATCACTCGAGTAAGCAAAATCCCCCGAGACGGGTCTTTTTTCAGCGCTAACATGTGAAATATTGCTTTCCTGGGTGTTCACTCAGGCGAGCAAAAATCATTGCCTCTCTCTGGCTAAGGTTGACAGATGGCCATCCACACTGTGAGAAAAACAAAGGCTTGGATGGCAGAGTGAACAACCAGGTCGGCCCATGTTTTATCCTCCTTCAGCCTGTAAAACGGCCTCCAAGGTTAACCCCAGCTGGCTTTCTTTGGTTTTGTTTAAGAGGAAAAGCACCAAAAACAGCAGGTTGGCCGGACATACTTGTAGTCTTTAAATTAAAGCTCTCTTCCCCGAAGGAAGATAAAAATATTAAACTTTTCTTTCATGTTTCTCATTTAAAAATCCACATGAATACCTTGAAAGATATCTCTGACAGATTCTTACTCTTAATCAGCACGCTTAGAAATTAACAACTTCAAAATGAAATGCAATTTGCATGTGTTTGCTTGTGCAGAATAATCAAATCATGCGGTATTAGGCCACGCATCAAGCACTGGAGACAGTGGTTTTGTTCAGTCTGAGTTAATTGAGCCCCTCTGCCATCTTTTTTAGAACAGTGCCTGACATAACCACTGGTTGTCGACACTCTGACAAGTATCAGATGAATAATTTTAATACTAATTACAGAGTAGCAGAAATACATTACAAAATCCTTTCATGACAGGCAATGAAGGAAGTTAAAGACGTCTATAAATGTGGTTCGATGGGATATTTTTAAAAGAGGACATGGGAGCAAGTGGATGTGATATATAATGTGTAATCAAGATGAAACTTTCTTTCTTTTAAAAAACATTATAATACGTTACAGTTTCTTCTTTAACCCTGAAAGTGTCACTAGTTCTTGGGTACCTGTTGTTTATTGCCTATAACCATTATGGGTCAACGCAACTCCTTAAAACCGGAATCGGGAATGATTTAAAATGACATGAAAAATCATACAGTCGGTCAAATAATGGGAAAGAAAAAAGCTTACAAAAGAAAAAAGCTTAAAAAAGGCCATTTATAGATGAGAGGCTGCCTCTCATTTTTTCATTGTTTCCTCAAGTGCAGAAATGTAATCTTGGCTGCAATGATGCTGGGATGCTGATATTATTTTTCATGGACATGATTCATGCTTAGTTTCAGGAATATAAGTTATCGATTTGCTAATCTGCCTGCTGTGATCTCGTCTACATAACTGCAGATGATCTCATTTTCAAACGCTGTGACATGCTGAAGTCTCGAAATGAAATGGAAGATTGATTTAGAGGATGTGATGAAAATCTTGGGCTGACGACTGGAACGTTTCTTCACGTTTTTGTTCTGCCTTGCTCAGTTTTGCACGACCCTGGTGGCATCAGTAGCATACAGCAATGCATGACAGTGTTTTGTTATGTTTCTTTGCATTACTTTAAAATAAGACAGATTTTCTGTCGGCAGCTACAATGTATCAGACAATACTGATCATCTTGCCTTGAACACAATTTATAAATTACTTATATAGAAAGTCCCAGTGAATGATTTGTTTGCAGTGACTTCCCCAACTAACTATTAGAAATTCATAAATGAATTTCACTTGTGATAACTGCTGCAGTGCAGTGTTTTCTGTAAAGATCCATAAGACAGTGTTTCACAACCTTTTGGAGCCCAGCACATATTTCACATTAGAAAAATCACACAGCACACCACATAACAAAAGTGTCACAAGAAGCATATTGATCATTTTTCCCTGCGCACCAGATATAGTGGAATTGGCTCGGTTTGTCTCCAGTGTACCTTTTTTGCTTTCTTCTCACCACTACTCATGCTAGGGCCTTCATCTGGGTCGCAACTCAGGTCAGACTGACTACTTTTTCTTTTTAAATATTTATCTTTTGCTATTACGTGCTGTTGTCTCACACTTAGACTATTATAATTTCTTCTTCGTCTTCTTCTGTTTTACTGGCATTTGACGTCCCATTTAATTAGAGCAGGTAGTTGTACTGCCCTCTAGTGGAAGATAATATAATTGTTCTGCCCGTTACTCCTGCTTAGAGTACTAATCAGGTGGAACCAGATAATCAAATACCCAGATACCCTTGAATAAGCAAATCTTGATAAACTAAATAACTAAATATCCATCCTGAAATGTTCACTGTACTGTTTGTACAAACAACGTTAAAAAAAAAAATTTATTCACATACTGTCATATAGTGTAGATCAGATCTAGGCATTGAATGCCTTACGGACCACAATCCCTGTGCAGCCCGTGGGAAGTCAAAGGAAAATCAGGCTCCAAGTTAAATAAGTGTATATGATGCAATTTTCCCATTTCATCCACTAAACATTCAAATAAACTCTCCATCAGAGAATGGCTTACTGTTTTTGATTTGCAATTCTGTGGGAAAATCAGAAAACAGCTTTATTGCTTCTACAACTGAATTTAAAAAAAATAGTTCACAAATATACATGTGTGCAAGTGAATGTAGCTTCACTATAATAACAGATGTTATTTGGCTAGCCACGAGAAATGAAAAACTGACGTTACAGCTTGAATTGAATGCTTGTAATTGGCATTGAACAAATTGACATGTCTGCAAATACTCACTAACTGACTACTGAAAAAGTGCGATGCGAGCTGGAAACGGAGAACATTCGCTCTCAAAGGAAAAGTTTTTCCTCAGTGTTGCAGCCAACATGCTTCAAAAGGCACAACTTTTACTTTGAAGGCAACCAGTCGCCGTTTCTGGTTTGTGTCACACTTTTCATAGTTTCACTAACCCTTTGAGATCAATTGGTGAGCATCTGGAGACAAGTCTGTGCGTTCCATGCAAACTCTGGGTCACCACGGTGCTGAATAACCAAAGCAATCACACGGAGGCTTTTGTCAACCAGTGCAAGTGGTGGTTACTGAAAAGCCTCCATGCATGTCTGACCTTACACGTTAATGTCACATCGTCAATAGAAGTTGATAACACAAGTATTTGGTGATCCAGGATGATCAAAATATGACTCTAGCTTGATGATTCTTTTAGCTTCTGTAACTGTCTGTCACAGATGCTAGCTAGCTTGCTACTGTCAGCAGGTAACAACTGCACTAGCATTTAGCAAAACGACTACTCTTTACTTCTATGTTTACAGGTTATCTGTTGTTAAGTAGTCCACATACAGTACAGTTGTATTTATCCACCAAACGACTGCTCACAGAAGCAAAAAAGTAAAGTTTCAAGTCTTGCAACCAAAATAATGAACTGAAAATGATTAATTCTCTCTGTTAGCAACTAAAAGCAACCCCCTCTCTACTTTTATTCATTTCATACAAATGATTGTGGAGTATCAGTGAATTGTAGTGAGTAGCTATAAACTAGTATATATGCTGATTATACAGTGTATAAATGGCTGTCAGTAATCTGCAGTGTTTTATCTTTCAGTTGGAGACTTTTCCTTCACTTTGGTGCAGCAGCATCAGCCAAACATTCAGTAAAAGATTGATCGCGAGTTCTGGTGGCTGCATAAAAATGACCAACTCTAGCTTGGCAGTGATGGAGACGCTTGGTCGCTTTGATGTGACTCGCAATATGGTGTCAGCAAAATGGACTGGATGGCTGTAAACGGCGGTGTCAGGCTGTAAGTCTGCATATAGACAGGGTCACTTCACCTGGTTACCGAGGGCGAGAAGCTGCTCAGTCAAGCCTGAAAGCGTGTGCGCGCAGGGTGATTCGATCTGCTGAGGCTGCACAGAAGAGGAAAAATTCATTCAGCAGGAGAGCTGAAACTTGGAGAATGAGGTGCTCGAAACTCATTCAGGATTAAAAATAACATCGCGGGCTGCCGCAGCGCAGAGGTATCGCTGTCCCGCTGGGCGCTTGCATTCACCGCTAACCTCATGTATCTTTTATTCTCGTCGTTGTGCTTCAGTGTCCATCACTCACAGCGTTTTTTCTGGGTGGTCATAACTCATGTAGAGTTTTGTCACAGAAGAAGCCTCCAGTCCTCTGGGATCAAGCTCCATGTTATCCCCCTCAGCATTGATTAGCACTGTGTTACAGTGACACAGACAGAGACAGATAAGAGTCTCCTGGATCTGTCCACCCAATAATACCCACTGCCAAATGAGGGGAGGATGTTAAACCAAACAGGCACAACGTGTTCCGACATCTCTGCGGCTAATGTCAGGAGAAGGCGTTTCGACGACGAGGAAATGAGGAGGTGACCCCGCGAGGCTACGATGCATATTGCTTTGACCCTCCCTTTCGGCCCCGCCATTGTTTTTCAATTAATCGCAGCCACTTTGCGGCGAACGACACTGACAGATGGCAAGGTCTTTGTCTGGGTTCATGAGGGTGCGAGACAGATAGTGCTTACTGGTGGGGAAAAGTGAATTTTGGGGCCAAATGATGCACGCCCCCGAGCAGAGCCGCTGAGGCAGATTTCTAAGTGCTGATCTATTCAAAGTGCAAGGAACCAGGAAATAAGGTGGAGGTGTCTCTACAGGTCTGGAGGATATTACACCACCATGTCAAGGGAGAGTTTTGCATGATGAAGTATCATAGTTAGTCAGTTAGTCTTTTGAACTTTTACTGCAGCACACAGCCATTTGTCAGCATCGCACAATGTCACAAGCCATGCACACTTCTTAATTTATAAAGCTTGTTCATGCTGACATCAAAATGACCACAGTTACTGTTACTGTACTTACTCTAAACAGGTAAGATTTCCTCTCAGTGCTGTTTTGCAACCCTTATACTCTATGTCTGCGATTTAAAAAATAGAAAGTAAATAAGGACGACAAGCTTTTTAAACTCAATACATATAAATAAGGAAATGTCAATGTCATTTTGCATCGTGAGCCACATGCAGCTTACTTGAGTGGGCCGGGGCAGTGAAACTCCCCTTTCCTCTCAGTGTGCAGATGTTTAACTACACATTTAATCCCTGAGATATGTTAATATGAGGCAGAGAAGTGAGCAGCATGTCTCAGTTTTTCGACATAATAATAAGAAATGCTGCTGTGGTAACTGACAGAAATCTGCCAGCATTATAAATGATAAACTCCGGCTTCCTCCCACAGTCCAAAGACGTGTTAGGCTACGTCTACACTAATCTGGATAAATTGAAAACGGCTCTCAAAATTGAGAGCAAACAAAACAACTGCTGTATAATGCCCTCCGCTATCTTTGTTTAATTGGTCACATGACTGCATCATATGACTAAAATGCATCATTGTTTCCGAAAACCTCCGTTTACGCAAAAATGGCGTTTTCAAATGTATCCGCTTTGGAGAGCGTTTTCAAAAACAAAAAAGTTTTCCACAAACAGGATAAATTATAAAGTGCTGTTAAGAATTAGCTGGCTTTCAGATTGCAGTAATTGAAGTGCAGTAAATTACAATGAATTTTCTTTTTTTAAAGGACGGTTTTCCCCTAGGCAGCATCATTAGAAGACATACCATACATTTTCACTGCTATGCAGATGACACCCAGCTCTATCTGTCCATAAAGCCAGATAACACACACCAATTAGTTAAACTGCAGGAATGTCTTAAAGACATAAAGACTTGGATGGCCACTAACTTTCTGCTTCTTAACTCAGATAAAACTGAGGTCATTGTACTCGGCGCTGAAAAGCTTAGAAATATGGTATCTAACCAGATTCTTACTCTGGATGGCATTACCTTGGCCTCCAGTAACACTGTGAGGAACCTTGGAGTCATTTTTGACCAGGATATGTCCTTCAACGCACATATTAAACAAATATGTAAGACTGCGTTCTTCCATTTGCGCAACATCTCTAAAATTAGAAATATCCTGTCTCAGAGTGACGCTGAAAAACTAGTTCATGCATTTATTACTTCCAGGCTGGACTACTGCAATTCATTATTATCAGGATGTCCAAAAAACTCACTGAAAAGCCTTCAGTTAATCCAAAATGCTGCAGCAAGAGTACTGACAGGGACTAGAAAGAGAGAGCATATTTCTCCTGTTTTGGCTTCCCTTCATTGGCTTCCTGTTAAATCCAGAATTGAATTCAAAATCCTGCTCCTCACATACAAGGTCTTAAATAATCAGGCCCCATCTTATCTTAATGACCTTGTAGTACCATATTACCCTATTAGAGCACTTCGCTCCCACTCTGCAGGCCTACTTGTTGTTCCTAGAGTATTTAAAAGTAGAATGGGAGGGAGAGCCTTCAGTTTTCAGGCCCCTCTTCTGTGGAACCAGCTTCCAGTTTGGATTCGGGAGACAGACACTATCTCTACTTTTAAGATTAGGCTTAAAACTTTCCTTTTTGCTAAAGCATATAGTTAGGGCTGGACCAGGTGACCCTGAATCCTCCCTTAGTTATGCTGCAATAGATGTAGGCTGCCGGGGGATTCCCATGATGCATTGAGTTTTTCCTTTCCAGTCACCTTTCTCACTCACTATGTGTTAATAGACCTCTCTGTATTGAATCATATCTGTTATTAATCTCTGTCTCTCTTCCACAGCATGTCTTTTATCCTGTCTTCCTTCTCTCACCCCAACCGGTCGCAGCAGATGGTCGCCCCTCCCTGAGCCTGGTTCTGCCGGAGGTTTCTTCCTGTTAAAAGGGAGTTTTTCCTTCCCACTGTCGCCAAAGTGCTTGCTCATAGGGGGTCATATGATTGTTGGGCTTTTCTCTGTATCTATGAAGCGCCTTGAGGCGACATTTGTTGTGATTTGGCGCTATATAAATAAAATTGAATTGAATTGAATTGAATTGAAAAAGCTCAGTTTCCCTTGGCCAAAAATGGCATCTCAGTGTGGACGGAAGACCAAAACGGAGAGAAAAAGATGCGTTTTCATTAGTGTGGACATGCCCTTAGTGGGGATACGCTAATTGAAAACTCTAAATTTCCCATAGGTGTGAATGCGGGAGTCAATGTCAGCGCGAACGGTTGTCTATGTCTATGTGTTAGCCCTCCGACAGACTGGCGACCTGTCCAGGGTGTACCTCGCCTCTTGCCCTGAGACAGCTGTGATAGGTGCCCCCCTGCGACCCTGAAAAAGGATAAACAGAAGCGAATGGATGGATATAAAATAAAAAGATTTTATAAATGTTTCCTTTAACTGTAAAACCACTGTAAAAATCTGATATGTCTTTAGTATACTGAGAAAAAACAGGAACTTTTCTGTCTTTTACTTAATTACTTAATTAATTTTTACTTAATTACTTTGGTGTGGTATGAATGGTAACTGGTGAGGAAAAGTTTTAAAACATGCAGTTAATAGTCCAAACTTATTCTCTCTGCCACACTTTTCAAAGACATTCAGTGGGCCAGATTGAAGTCTTTGCCAGGATGATTTCAGTCCCCGGGCCTTATGTTTGACACCCCTCAGCAGAACCATGACTTGCAGTAAATGAAATCCTTTATTTTTAGCTGTTTTTAAAGTTCTCAGTTACCATTTGTCAAATCAAGAGTGAGTGGGCAGTGAAGCTGCTACCATTCATTTAAAACAACAGGTCATCTAAATTTAATGTCCAGACCTCTACAGCAACCAAAAAAGTCAAAGCTTGTTTCTGCTTCCTTCGAGTATCTAAACAGCAATAAAAAAAACAGTTATTATATCCATGTTAAAGGCTTGTTAGACGTAAGAGATGAACGCAGCCACCCCTCTGCCGTGTGAGGACACCACACTCCAACACCACCGCTGAGGCCAGTCCACGACAATCCCTCTCCTTTATGGCCCACTAAAGCGCTGGCAGATGTGCCGTTAAGTAGCTCTCAGCGATTGTTAGTCGAGCCCTAACTTCTCCCTGGTGCTGAGCTATTGATTTTGCATTAGATAAACATGAATCTTGTAAATAAGAGGTGAGTGTGGATCCATTGACCTTAACCATTGTACTGTGTGCGAGAAAAGAGGGAGCTTTGAACATTAGCCAACACAATGAAGGGAGCTTCATTTGAAGCGTAATTATCTTTCCCACTGAAGTGCAGTGAGGGGACAAATGGGAGTGCCAGAGGTGACATAGACTCTCTACTGGTGTGCTGCAGAGGTCAAAGCTTTGAGTGGGGTTAAGACTAGTGGGGTAAAAAATCGAGAGTTATGATGACTAACAAATCAACTATTTGGATGGAATCAAAGTTACTTTTAAGATGAAGGTACTGATGAATACAAAGAGTCAGCGTGATTGACCTTTACAGTTCAAGAAGCAGGAATTAGCGCTGCGTATGAACATTTTCAATGCATGACAGAACAGCGGTGTTTACCGTTTGCTATTGTCTATAAGCAGAAAGTGGAGCCTGAGCTTTGTTGTATAAATTGTAAATCAATGTCTTTCAGGGACTGGAGCCTCACCGCAAAGTCAATACAAACTGGTAGGGATCCAGTACTTTAAATCTACTGTATGGACATGAAAACAATAGCCAGGTTTCATGGCTCTTGGCTTACTACCACAGATTTTCAACGGCGCTTTAATGATAGCAATAATGTTCTTAACACTGCCAGGACAGGAATTCATTTCAGAAAAGCAGAAAAAATAAAAGTAAAAGCCTCGACGGCGTTTGATCCATCGGTTAGAGCTACTTTCTTCTATAGTGAGGAATTTATGAAAAAGTCTATAACAAGCCTGATTTATGTTTATAGGCTTCTAAACAGACAGGTAGTCAGTGGAGCCCGGGGAGTGCTAAACAGAGGTACATAAAAACAATGGAGAAGGGATTGGATCAGCTCAGCTGAAACACATTTGTCCTGAGGGAAAAAGCCTCTTCGGCAGCGCCGAGCCGGCAGAGACAGTATATCTGGGAAATGGAATCCTTTGACCGTTTATTAATCAATAAACACATTGGGTTGCATCAAAGCGTGACGCATTTTGGTCTGTTTTTTAATGTCACTGATTAATTTTCGCAGGGTCCTTTGGCGCTGCAGAGGGCTGACAGCTAACAAATTGTGTGCGAGCCCGTGTGTGGTTAAATCTGATGCAGTAAATACTTCACTGCTGTAAAGAACAAGCATCAGTGGGCATCGCGTTATCAGCTGTTCTATCACTTTCCTCATTACAACGAACAGTTATAACTTTCATTCTGTCTGTGTGGACGATATGCGACACTACCGTACTAGTTTACTCTCCTGCGAGCTTCTGGAGCTTGTGGGCTGGTGATATATATATATATATAAGCATTGTGTTTCTGCCTGAGCCTGTTCACGTTCTACTTAATACACAGACTTTGTTTACGTTGTTTGTACTTTCTATATCTGTGGTATTATGTGGGGTGACTGGTCTGCGTATCTCTAAAAGTTAGTTTAGGTTATTCAGATGCCCACATGCAGTGTGTTGTCTCTGCGCATTGACATCCAAAGGCCCTCTATCTCCCAGTCTTTCGGCGGAGGCATGTAAGTTGGAGGCTGGATGAGATTGAAAGTGAAAGCCTTCCAGTTTTATTTAACCCTGTCCCTCTGATTCAATATGAAGCCTGCCTGTGTGCAGATGATAACTGAGAGCAAAAGGTTGACATCAATAGGTCTGACTGACTGTCTGTGCCTGTGTGCGTATGGGCGTACCGCTCTGTCTACATGGATGTTTGGGGGTGTCTGTGACCGTAATTATACATGAGCGTCCGAGTGTGGCCTCGTGGGCGCGCGTGTGCGTGCCAGCTAGCTTGTCTGTCACTGAATGATTAGTGAAACCTGCTACACTAATAATCCTCCTGTAATAGTTTTCTCCGAAGATGGCCCATTTGATTATTGGAATTCATTGGGGCCTTTAATTACATGCACTGAGCATTTGCAGGCTAATTTCTACCTCCGTCTCGTTTAGCATTTCAAAGAGGCAAACTGTTCACAGCAGCTTATTCGACGGCTACTGATGCAACATTGTTGCTGCGGCGATAAATAAAGTTGAAATTCAACGACTGACACTGAGGCAACACATTCAGGGCACATCAGCGAACACAAATCTTTCTCCTGTTAAACTACGTCCTGATTGAACTGCTGGGTCATTTTTAACCCTCACAGTAGCATTTTATGTTTATAAGTCTGTTTTTTAATTATCCGCCAGTCTCCAA
This sequence comes from Neolamprologus brichardi, assembly GCF_056152115.1. NCBI lineage: Eukaryota > Metazoa > Chordata > Actinopteri > Cichliformes > Cichlidae > Neolamprologus > Neolamprologus brichardi. The sequence continues at coordinate 13,474,715 of NC_142112.1, read as the reverse complement.
CTCCTGAAATATTTTGGCATTAATGTCATAGTCACACCTTCACTGCACTATAAATGCTGCTTTATTCCACATGTTAGTTTTGGCTATTTTATGGAAAAAAAGAGAAGAATTTTGGTTATATTTTATGAGTCTAAACCTTAGGGGTATGAATCAGGATTTTTCTATCAATGACTTTTTGTGAACTGTACCTTTTTATGATTTTACTTTTTTACCAGTTATTTTGCCCTGTTGCTTATTTTTGGATGGGTAATATTTATGTATTTATTTTATCAGCAAAAAGAGAAGCATTCTAGTTTTAAGTCTACATTTTAGAGACGTAAATGAGGACCTTTTCACAAATGTTCTTGTTTTCCAATCAAACTGTTGCACTGACTTCTGTTTTAATAAATGTTTTCTTTTGTAATCATTTTATTATTTTTCTGTACAATTCTAACACTCTTTCCTTTTATGTATTTCTCGCATGCATTATGTTAAGATAGGTGGGGATTATGTGTGTGTGTGTGTGTGTGTCACCGTCTCTATCGTTAATGGTTTAGTCCAGTATTTTCTTGGGCTGTGACTTAACCAATTAGCCTATTAACCAATACCAATCTGTTGGTTTGCCTATGAAGATGTGATTGGTTAATCTGAATTTTTTTCTCTTTCCTGTCCTTTATTTAAGCATAAATTGTATTATGTGTTATTATGACCCTGATGAAGGCCAGTTAATAAAGTTTTTCCTCTTTACTTTTAGGTGTTGCTGGAGTTCCCGCGTTGTTAGTTTTGGCAGTTTTCCCAGATTTTTCACTGGCTTTGAATGAAATTTGCCACAATATTCTAGTTCACAATTAGGATTACCACACTGTGCCAGCTAAGAAAAACATGGAGGTGGAGGCTGGTGTGAGATAGGATTGACTAATGGCTCCATGAAAAACTTGGCAGAAAAAGAATTTTCTAACATGACAGGGACACTGCAACAATTTTAAATTAGAAGCAAGTAAAATCCATAACTTGGTCTGAGTTTTCTAAAGGGACACATCTGAAGTATCCTAATGTGTAAGGAAGAGCAAGAAAACCCCTCCAGCAAAGAACAACTCAAAAGAGCCAAGTCTGTGAAATGGCAAAGCATGTCTCCAAAAATACTGATTTACAGAATATTAGCAAATAAACATTTTCTAGCCTTTTCATTTAATGAGAAAAAAAGTGCATTAAATGGAAAGGCTTTGTGACATTTTAGTGATATTTACTGGTTTTGTAGCACATTGGGAGCATGCATAATTGCGTGTGTGTGAGGAAAAAATGTTGTACTACTTTGTGTTTAGTCATCCGAGCTTTTATATTTTGGCAGAAAGCAACATATGTATTAACATCTTTTTCAGGTCGCCAGTTACATAAACATGTATTTATAATGCGTATTGGAAACTGTTGGTGGGCTGGGATTATGCTCTAGGATAAAGTAGCACGGCCTCACAGCAGAAATGTGCTCATTAACTTGGTCTTGTTATTGACTGTTTTCTGTATTTTTTGACATATACATTATTTATGTGGGCAGTTCGTGCTCATCAGAATATGTCTTGTGGTTTTTATGCCTTTAGTTTTGTCAATCAGGGAACAAAACCAAAGAAATTGTCACTGTCTCATTTACTTGTTCTCTAAACTTTGCTAATACAGAGAAGTTCCTGCATATCATCCATAATAACCTCACATGGTTGCATTAACTTTTTTTTTACTTTAGTTTTCAGTTACTACCTGTCTGGTTTAGGCATCAAAACCTATTTGTTCTAAGCAGCTACTTGGTTGGAGTAGAGGCGATTTTAAACATAATCATCATATGACCAAGTGATCACCAGGTGATGACATTTGCTATGCATGTTTGCTTTGTCCCTACCCTTATCTGTAATGGGTTTGGTAGCACTGGCATAGTTCTTGCATGTTGTTTCAATAGACTCACAATGGGTCATTTAAAGTGACACTGGAAGTAAGTCTTCTAAAAAATATCCCCAATATTACTGCCTCATCACTACTGCCAAGGAACGCTGACTGCAATGCTTTTTTCCTCAGGACAAACATATCATTGTTAAATATTTTTGGCTTCAAACAGAAGAAAGTCCTGAACCGTTGTTCGGTGGAGCATATTGCACAACGAGGTGATGAGCTTTAAGTGTGGATGTGCAGAACACTACCAATAACATCTCCTCCTGAACATGCTGGCATTAAAGATTTTATCTTTGGAGGTGTTGACGTGGTAAGTGCACTCCTTGACCATCTTGTGCCCCTCAAGCGTTCCTGTGACGTTTCTGATCTTACAGTGGAGTTTGAAAAGATGCAAGGCTGGCTTTTCCACCTCGTACTCCCATGCTCCATCACTACTGCTTAGCACACAAGTACAACTCTGGTGTACTCAGTATATTGGGTCTGTGTTGCTGGGCATACACATACACTCGTGTTTTGTTGGTCACCCAACAAAACATGAGAGCACTAGCTCGTGAATTCATTCAAGTCAGTTTTATTTATACAGCACCTAATCACAACAACAGTTGCCTCAAGGCGCTTATATTGTAATATATACAGAGAAAAACCCAACAATCATATGACCCCCCCTAGCCCTTTGGCGACAGTGGGAAGGAAAAACTCCCTTTTAGCAGGAAGAAACCTCCGGCAGAACCAGGCTCAGGGAGGGGCCATCTGCTGCGACCGGTTGGGGTGGGAGAAGGAAGACAGGATAAAGACATGCTGTGGATGAGAGACAGAGATTAATAACAAGTATGATTCAATGCAGAGAGGACTATTAACACATAGTGAGCGAGAAAGGTGAAAAAGACAATGCATCAATGCATCATGGGAATCCCCAGCAGCCTAGACCTGTTGCTGCATAACTAAGAGAGGATTGAGGGTCACCTGATCCAGACCCAACTATATGCTAAACGTATTAAATTAAACTTGTTGAAACAATTTTAAAAACTCTGAGATACCAAAGTAAATATCAGTATTTACATGATTTGTTTTTACACTCATGATAAAATACCACAAATCAAGGTTTTATTATAAATTCATTATAGCTGATATCAATGCAATGAAAATAAATCTAGTTGTATTACCTTTTAGTCGGATAAAAAGGACTCCAAAAAATCTAATAATATTCATCTTTAATGATGACAGACTTACTGAATTTTAATGTTCTCCTGACGAGGACCATGTAACTTAGAAAGAGCTCAAATCAAAAGCTTTTGGACAATCCGAGGAATCAAACAGTCTTTCAAGGGCTTATCCCCTTCATCTGCTCTTGAAGTCTTTCCTTGTTTCTTCATTTCCTCTTTTGCCTTTTTTTCCAATCACAAAAGCCTCCAAGGTGTATTTTTGTTATTTTTTCTCTAATTGTTGAACCTCTGCTTTTACAGCCATGAATTCCTCTTTTTCCTCCCTCCTGAAATGATTCCTCTGCCTTCCTACACTGATAAGGTGTGGGAGCCTATCTGATGTTGCTTGCTGAGGAAGCATGATTAGATCTAAGCTATAAAGTCGCTTTAGTCTTTTCTAAAATAGCCACAAGGCAGAAAGTTCTCTGGGTAGAAAAATGTAATCTGCAGGACAAAACGGTCAAACATTGTTGAGTCTGCCATGATCACTAAAAACGTGGCGATGGCTTTTCTTGAAAAAACATACATGAATTAGAAAATCAAATCACAGTATGCGTTTGATTTTTTTTAGATGACAACAGAGGGAACCCTGTGGGGAGGGACGCCTGTTTCGATTGGAGGCATAAAGAGACTTGTATTTTTTCTGTAACAGAAAAACTGTAGAGCATGATTCTTCCTGTACTGAAAAGTCCTTCTCATTATTATTAAGTCTGATTTGCTCCGAAGCACGTCCCTAAACTGTAGGTGTGAAGTTATAATGGAAGTGCCCATGAGAGACCTAAAAACGTGAAATTTGGTTGACATGCCATTCTTTTGAATGTGTTCCTTTTACCGCTGGGTTTCATGTAGAATTACGTTTTTTATTTAACAAAGCAGTGGATTGTCTTGTAACAGTTCAAGAACTCTAGTGAGACTCAAAAAAAGACAATTTCAAGTCATGTTGAGTATATGCAACCTGAAGAATACAAGAATGCAAAATAAAAACATTGTGGTTGAGGGTTGAACACAAAATTCTGCCTCCATATATTTATCCAGAAATATTTATCAGGAAAACTTTCTCAGAGCTCAAAGTTCAGCAAAAAGTTTGAACGCTCTTTGCCTCGCAGTGCTTGAGTGTGAAAACGCAGGCTTGGCTCCAAATAAACTGTTTTCACATGTAAGAGAAAATATTCAGTGTTTGTTGTCTTGTTGATGCCAAAGGTCACAAGAGAATGGCCAGGCTGTTTTGAGCTGATATGAAGACAACAGTAACTCGAGGTTTGCACAAGAACATACTTGAAGAAAAACCTTGAAGAAGATGAGCTCCAGCAGCAGAAGATCACCCTGGGTGACACTCCTGGGCTGCAGTTTAAGTAGGCACGCCAAAATTGGACAATAAGGGATTGGAACAACTTTCGTCTGGTTTGAGGAGTCTTAATTTCTGCTCCAATATTCAGATGTTAGGATCACATGTGGTGTAAACAAGCAAGGAAACCTTGGAACCATCCTGCCTTGTATCAGCAAATCAGGCTGCTGCTGGTGGTGCAATGGTGTGGGGCTCCAACTGAGGAATGCCCCAGTCTATGTGAGTGACCATCCCTTTATGACCACAGTGTGTTAATCTTCTGATGACTGCTTTGAGCAGGGTAACACTGGTTTGTTGATGTGTACTCTAATGGCCTCTACAATCATATCTCCAGCCAATCGTGCACCTTTGAGATACGGTGGAGTCCCATCATGGATATAGTGGGTGTGGGGCTATCATATCAACATGAATCAAAATCTCTGAGGAGTTTTTTCCAGCACTTTGTTGAATCTTTGTCAGGCTGTTCCCAAGGCCAAAGGAGGTCCAACCCGGTCATAGCAAGGTGTACCTAATGAAGAGTCCGTGAGTGTAGCGAGTGTAAAAACAGGTTTGTGTAGCACTGGTGTTTTTTGTTCTTCACATTAACTTTGGCTAAGTTCCAGCTTGTATTTCTGCGAGTGGACACAATGCTTGCTGTCTTGTGGCCGTGGGGGCAGAGCAGCCAGACTCTGACTCCTGGTTCAAGGTTAATGCCTGTTGGCTCACCTCTGGACACACACTGCTGTGATTGATGCATGCTCAGTCGCTATGCCCGAGGGATTAACACTACCCGAATAACAGCAGCGTTTACATTCAATGACCTCTTGCATCACCTTCCCACTCCGGCATGGATTACTGTCACAAACATGCCATTGGTGTTTCGTGTCTACCTTTGTTTTTCCTGCAGAATACAAATTTTTAAGAAGATGAGAGAGCTGTAGTACAAATTGTTTTATTGCTAAAAAGAAACAAGGAAGCCTCCTACCTTATAAATAATAATTAGATGTATGCAACTTTTTGTATGAGTAAATTATTTTACTTTGGAACTTGGAACTTCCTGGATTAGGGATTCATGGATACTATGAAATTACATAGTTAGCTTATTTACCAAGGGAAATGCTCCAGACACAGTTACCCACAAGGTACTGTGTTATTCTGCCTTATAATGCATGTGAAAAGTAAACTGGACCCTTGGGCGATGGACGCGTGTGTATTGCACCACACGAGAGTCGATCACAAGCCATCTGGTGAGGCCCGGCAACAGCTCTGCCCTAGGCAAACTGTACAAGCAAGTCATTTATAAGTGTCGCAGGTGGTCCCCCGCGTCCTCAAACACTGTAATGAGTAATGAGGGCTCTACCATTGAGGATCTGTCTTCCAGCAGGAGCTGCAAATGCAAGGACACCAAATTCACCAGCAGGTAGGAGTGAGATACTGCAATTTGTGAATATGACCAGCAGGCTATGCATTAATGGACTCTGTGACCTTCATTTATGTGATTTATAATGCATGTCCCAGCAGTTGTTTCTTATTTTATGACAGTGAAAATGTAATATTAAAGAATTGCAGCATTTCTTATGATTTAGTCTTCAACCGTGGCGCCCTTGTGGTTATTCCTTGGTACCCCCTCATTCACACACGAATGTTTCAGCTAAAATAACACCGTAAATGAATTATGTAATACAGTTGGTATGATTATTAATAGTGACAGACAGCCTCCTCTGTGGCAGCCCCAAAACCGATCTGTGTTTAAAGAGTCTTCACCCTCATAAACATGAAGCAATCGTTTTTAACAAAATGCAGTTGACTTATATATTCAAAGATGTATTTATAAAAAATTAAATGTAATTTAATTAATATTAAATTACATTATTTAATCACTCTACAAAACTAACAGTACAACTGTACAAAAGTCTTTATTGTTAGTCAGGAAAATTGGAAATGCGTTAGATGATCGATTGAAACGTACAAATATACATGAAAATACAATATAATAAGGCAAAAAAAAAGAAAAGAAAAATAGTTTGTAAAATTCGAAGAAGCTTGAAAGTGAGTATTTGGTTTGACCACATTTTTTCTTCAACACAGCCTGACCTCTTATGCAAGTAGTCTTCGGGAATAGTTCTCCAGGCTTGCTGAAGGACATTCAAAGCTCTTCTTTGAATGTTTGTTGGCTTTTCTTCCCTCGATACTGTTAAAGTTCCGGCTCTGGGGAGGCCAACCATTGACTGATAGTCTTCTGTTGTTGAAATATGCTGAAAAAAGGAAGCCTTTGCCACATAGATGCTTTCCAAAGCCTATTACATAGTGTTTTGAAATCTGATGGTGCTTTTTCAACATGCAAAACACAATTTTATGTCTGTCAAGCTGTGTTATCTTTGGTTTTCTTTGCAATTTTTCTGCAGCTTCAGCTGCAGAAATGGAAGCAAATTACGTTTTTGTGACAGGCTGCTCGTAACAAAGTGCCTAAAGATAGGAAGTAAAATGGGTTCTTTGCTAAGTTTTCTGTTAGTTGTTCTTCCTTTGGGTTAAGTGCCTTTTTTATTCTTGAATGATTCATGGGTCAGGTACAACGATTGGATTGACAATGAGTAAAAAATGCAGTTTCAAGAACTTCACAAAGACCTGCTCAGGATCACTTTTAAAAAATCCAAGAAAGGCTAGCTTCATGCAAGCAAAGTATCATAAACTAATTTAACCATACCCTAACCTGCCCTCACATAGCCCTATTATTCATTCTATACTCTTCCTCTTAAGTTTTGGGGACTTGAATCATAGCAGACAGAATGAAAACAGCATGAAAAACTCCAATCTGCCTATTACATGATAAAAAAAAACCCAGCCAGAACTTGTTTCCTCTGACCTTGAATTCGCACCATAGAGGCAGACAAATGTGCAGTTCAATTTAAATAGAACTCCGGTAATTATATCAAGCCAAGCTGTGCACTTGCACTGCAAATAACAAACTTGTTCTGCTCGATGTCACACTTTGTGCATGTGGTGTGAACGCCGGTGACTGCCATGAGTAGAAGAAGGTTACAGTATAAATATAATGGCATGTCATCTTGTGAACACTCACAACAGAGCTGTTAATAGAAAGTTGGAAGCATTTGGAATAGATGGGTAAAGAAGTGAACAGTTAAAACAGCACAGATGAACAGAGAGGGGGGTAAAAAAAAAAAGGGTGCCACTCAACAGAATCCAAGGAAAAGAGGTCACAGTGCCACCCACGCTGTTTGACTGACAGCTGTGCAGAAACTCCACAGCATCTTCGGCTGCTTAACTCAGAAGACTGAGCCAAACAACGCGGAAAAAGCCACACAGACATAAAAGCAAATGACTACTTCACTGCTAAATTACCACTCCTAAACTACAGATAAAAGCCCCTTTGTGCCACCGTTGCCACGCAGTGAAGAAAGTTCTGCAGCATAGATCAGAGTAGAGTATGTAACCGGGCAGTGTCCTTCCCTTCTCTGCCACAGTCTCCCACTCTTCTATATCTGAGGACCTAAAGACTGCTGTCCCCGGCCAATAATTGCTGACACACCAAAGCCAACATAGCCCAGTGAGCCTTTAATAGTTTTCATTTTTCTTCCTTACAGGATGGCCTCTAAGGTGCCATCATGAATGATCAGCACACAGCCGCCACTGCAGCTCCCTGTGCAGGCTGCAGTGCACGCACACACACCCACACACGTATGTACGCTCCTTCATCTCTCTGATCCTATAGCCATTGCAGGCATCTCTCAGCTCTCTGCCCATTACTCCCTCTGTTTCCTGCTCACCTCTCATCTCCGCCCCGTACAGACAATTTATATAAAAGATTCTCCTGCCCACATCTTTGATCACAGGGCATATTTTCATCACAGGGCCCATTTCGCAACATTAATACTCTCCCTCTTACCAAAACCATCAAAACATTAGTTCATAAACTTTCCAGGCCAGTCCCTAACAGAGAATTTTGGGCAAACGTGACAACAGCATGGTGGCTGCTATATCACACTGAGCTGAGCTCCAAAGAATCGACTGTTTTTTCATCTAAAGACATCTAATGATGACAAATAATGACTAGAATGAATCACTGGAAATCTGTAAGAGCCTACAAGGGTAAAACGATCAATGTGAGGGGAAGTGTCTGCGAGGATTAGAGCGCTGGTATGTTTGGCCTTGCAGGTCATTAGCAGGGTGGTATGCATGGGTGGTGAACAAGCAGAGCACGAAGTCTCAGCAGAGGCTGACATTTCCCACATCACTGCTCAGTGCCCAGTGTGCAGGCAACCTGCAGCACTTCTGATGTTACTCCTAATATTACTGCAATTCTGAGCCCTTTTATTAGAGTTAGTGCACATGCAGCACGATAAGGGCTTTGAAATACAGCTCAAAATAAAACATGTTATTAACTAACAACAGTTAGTCCAAGTAATTCTTGAACTAAATGTTGAACTTTTTAAATTTTGTCCAACAGGCATGTGCTGCTTCTCCCCTGCTCGTTTCCATCGCCAGTTCAAAATCTGAAAATTGCCACATTCAGTCACTTTCTGTGGGTCTCCGCAGCTTCTCAGTGTATTTTATCAGGTCAAAATCCATAAATATCTGCATGAAAACTGAAGAGGCAGTCTACTCAAAATGCCCCTTTCATAAGAGATGTTGATGACAGGCAAAAAGTTCAAACTTCCCATTTCCTTCTGCACAGTGGTAACGATGGAGGGATGCAGGCTGCACCCGGTAGACGGCGAGCCGCTCCACCTGGCCTCCACCGCCCACTCACTGGCCACCAGATAGCGATAGCTGTGGTTGCAAAAAGTCTTCCAATCCTATAGAAATCTATGAGAAAATTGCTTTCTGTGTTCACCAATGTAAAGACTTTCCTGCTGAGTTTATGAGCTCAGTCACTCTTTTGTCGCTCAAACTGAAAAAAAAGAAAAATATTCAGTTTTAGAAATCTTGATCATACCATGTTTTTGCTAACTGGAGGATTATCTTTGGTATTAAACTTTACCCTTATTAGCTAATGAGCTGTCAGCCACAAGTCTTTTATCATCTCATCCGATTGTCTACAACCAGGATGGGAACGGCTAAAATGGTTATCTCGACATTCCAAAACAGGACTTCCTAAGCCAGTGGGTGACGTTACAGTAGCTACATCCATCTTTTATATTGTCTGCGGTTCCAGCCAACATGCTCTGTAAGTTTCTTTTTCAATGTTTCCGTTATTTTCTTGGCATGTATTGTGTAGTTTCCATCAGTGGTGCCTTGCACACTTCTTTCCCACTGCATTTTTTGAACATTCCCACAACTAATGAAGCATTCCTGCCAACAAGAGTTAAATAATGATAAAAAATAAGTGAAACAAAAAAAGCGAGGTTAGTTTGAACCGCCAAAATGACCACGACAGTGCAGCCGCTTAAATTAGACATAAATTAATCATCGAAAAACTCACCGGATCCCAAAATCTACTTCCCAAATTTTAATGTGAACATATCTAATCAAAACGTGTTGCTCATATGATCGTCTGCCGTTTTGTTTTGCTTCATCAGCTTCACTTTGTCTGTTTGTTTCTTTCCTCTGTTGTTATTTGAATCAGAGGAGCTACATGTCGCAGCTTCAGACACTTAATACCTCTGGCTCACTATCAATCAAACATTCCCAACTGTCAGCTGTGACAAACATTTGATTATTTATGGTGACAATTTGCATCTTGTTTGTCATGATTGCTTTGCATCAATATTTTCCCCTCCAACCCTCCCGGAACACCATAGCCGACACATTCCTCTCCACCCCTCCACCATCAGCTCCACTTCTTCGCCTTTCCGGGGCTTCCTGATCTCGTCCCGCTGCCGCTCCCGGCTCTGCCTGCTCGTGCTCTGGGGCTCTGCCTGTCACACACGGGGAGGCTGGGAGATAAAACGCCAATCTTTTTTTAGCACTGGATGCTGTTTGTTGCTGGTAGGTTTCATGTCTGACTGGACACAACAGGAAGTGCTGTAAGTAAGAATCAACACAAATAGGGTGGGGGGACACGTCTGAGACAAAATATGACAGATTACTTTCACATCCTGTGTTTACCGGCTGCAGAAAGAGCTTAAAAAAATCCACAATGGCAGATCATGAAAGCGTCTCATGTTATCTGTCTGGGAATAACATGGGGAACGTGCTCCATCTGGTTGAACTAATAGGACAGGAAGTGACTCTGCGTTCTTACATCAGGGAGAATACTGGGGCGTTTCATGCTGGAGCACATACTCCTCCGTGATTGATCACTCTGCTTATAATTTTCTAATTTCCAATCCACTGGGGGACTTAACTGGAAGTAGCCATTTTTCCTGAGCACCGACCAGCTTCCTTTTATTTCCGCACAGGGCTAAATGGGAAGAATCTTCCAGCCCATTAAGCAGACTTTCTGTGTCATAAAAGTTTGGTGGCAGAGTCTCTCTCTCTCTCTCTCTGTCGTGCTCTCTCTCTCAGCAGCAGCATGGAACAGTCTGTTTGATCTGCAGGCTGCAGGTTAATAGAAATCAGCTTGTTCATCAGCAATAGTGGATTGAACTTAACCACCCACCTCCGCCCTGTCAATTCACATTTGGAAAAAACCCACTAACACCGGCCCTAGTCTCATTTCCCTCTGTCAGGTACTAAGTATCTCACTAAAATGCTTTTCATGAAGAAAATTACAATGACTTGCACTTGATTCTTACAGAACAGAGAGCTGAATTCTTGGAAACACCACCCAGGTGGTTTAAACCCTGAAAACACGCTGTGATGCTCATATGCTGATATTACACTGCCATCACAATAATTCTCAATTTAGAAAACCCCCCAAAAGAAGTGCAATGTCATTACATGCATGCCTAAATGATAACAATATGACACTTCCTGTTGTGTTTATAATTATGGATTTTCACTTTGTGAAACATCCTGCAAAAACAAACTAAGCTATGCTATTTTTGTGTTATTCAAATTTGAAATGAAAATACTGTTCAGTAGTTATGTGCAGAATAAACAGGTTAGCTTGCATTAATGTGGTGAATTCACAGTAAATTTGGTGCTGGACTGATACAGAGTGGCTGTGGTGGTCAGTGTTAGGTTGCATCAAGTGTAGCAGAGATTAATTTACGTTTAATGGTGATGCTTAGATTTATTCTCCAAATTCAATTATACCAACTTTATACTGTGTGGTATAAACACAGTGTATAGTATACTGTTAGTGTAATGTTAGCTGTGAAACATCTGCTGACATCTTGTTGAATTCAGGTGTGTAAATCCAGAAAGAGTAGCAGGTCAGCTGATCACAGCATGTACACTAAGAAAACCTACAGAAGCTCACATTACAAATGATTGTGAGCTGTTAGTATTTTCCTCACGTTAAGCCACTACAACAGATCTTCGTGTTCCCCCACTAGCCAAACCCCTGACTCTTCTCATTTTTCTGTTTAAATGTGGAGGTAAAGTCGCCCTCTGCCATGTAGGCAACACAAAATTATTCTTTATTCTTTTACTGCATGTGTCCTAAATAAAAGATTCAAGGGGAGCACATTCATTACAATTAGAATTTAGACGTGAATAACGTGTGTATTCCTGTTCTAGCTGACCTGCATTGGCTACCCATAAAATACCGCATCCAATTTAAAATACTGCTGCTTATGTTTAAAATTACCAACAACACAGCACCGAGCTACCTTAAGGAACTCCTTAAATCGTATGTTCCTGCCAGAGTATTAAGATCATCTACTCAGTTACTCTTGGTGCAGCCTAGATCTCGGCTGAAGTCTAGAGGTGACCGGGCGTTTGCCCTGGCTGCACCAGAGTTGTGGAATAACCTTCCGATTGTGATCCGGGCGTCTGATTCCATCCAATCTTTTAAATCACAGTTAAAAACCTATTTGTTTAATCGTGCCTTTCCTGCTTGTTAATGCTCGCAGCTGACTTTTAGACATATTCTATTTTTTCTTATACATATTTTCATGGCTTGTGCTTTTATTATGTTTTTATTTTGATATGCATTTTATATTACCCCTGTGTATTAGTGGCATTGACCTGTGAGGATATTTGATACTTTGCTAAGGCCTTATAATACTCATCTTACTTCTCTGTCTCTTATGTTAAGCACTTTGGTATACCGCTGGTTTTTAAATGTGCTCTATGAATAAAGATTGTTGTTGTTGTTGTTGTTGTATTCTCATGTACTGATATTATTTTTGTTTTACATTAATATAGTAGACGGTCCAGTTACCTGTGCATAAAAATAGATGGAAGAATTGTCCTTCAAGGAGATACTCTTTACTTTCTTGCTTTGAGTACATTTAATAGTCTGTACTTTTTCACTTTTACTTATTAAGAAGTTGATTCAGTACTTCAATTTTTTGCTGTAGTATTTTTAACACAAGTATCCTTACTTCTGCTTAACTACAGTTGTCTGTACTTTTGCCACCTCTGTGTGTTACAAGCACAAACAATGGGCAAGTTCGAGTTTGATAAGGCCCTCATTGTGATGCCTAGATAACTGTGTCAGGGCATCTCCAAAACTGCAGCTTGTGTGCGGTGTTCCTGGTCTGCAGCGGTTAGTATCTATCAAACGTGGTCCAAGGTGGGAACAGTGGTGAAGCAGTGACAGGATCGAGGCTCGCTGATGCACGTGGGGGAGTAAAGGCTGCTGTGTGGTTCAATCCAACAAACAAGTTCCTGTTAATAACAAGTTAACATAGTGATGGATAATAACAACTTAATCCTGGTTCTGATAGAAAGTTGTCAGAATCAGAGTTACCCATTGTTTGTTTGGTTTTTTGGGGGCCATGTGTGTGCATCGCTTACCTGGGAATCACCTGGCACCAGGATACACTATGAGAAGAAGGCGAGCAAGCATGGTCAGAGTGATGCTTTGGACAATCTACTGGGAAACATTCATGTGGATGTTACTTTGACACGTACCACCTATGTCAGCGTTTTGCTGATCATGTACACCCTTTTTTGGGAACAGTATCAGCTCATGTCTGCTGTCTCTTTTAGAAGGATAATGCACCTTAAAGCAAAAACGGCTCGTGAATGGTTTGAGGAGCACAACAATAAGTCTGAGGTGTTGAGTTGGCCTAAAATTCCCCAGATCTCAATCCAATCAATCTGTGGGATGTGCTGGACAAACACGTCCAATCCATGGAGGCCCCACCTCACAACTTACAAGATTTAAAGGATCTGTTGCTAACATCTTGGTGCAGATACCCCAGCACACCTTCAGGGGTCTAGTGGAGTCCATGCCTCAGTGTATCAGGTCTGTTTTAACAGCAAAAGTGGGATCAACACAACATTAGGCAGGTGATCACAATGTTATTCCTGATCGGTGTAAACCTTTGGTTCTTGGAGAAGAAGCTGGAATGGTGGCATCTCAGGTGGTTCTCTGTATATTGTGACAATCTTTAACTATATTAACTGCAGATCGAACTGCACCGGCTGGATTTCTGCCCATTTTTGCAGTCCAACAGTTTGACAGTTATTTTACTCCTCACAACAAACACAACACACAACAGCTGGCAAGCTTCAAGGAAAACATGAATCTGCTCCACTGAGCTCTGTGGACGCGTTTTCTTCTGCTCCTTCAGTCTCTTTAAATACTAACTGGTCACTTGGACTGAGGGTGTCTGTTTGTTTGATGATCTTATCACCAAGTTACACCAGAAACAGAATTTGCATTGGAAATCTATTAAGTGGTGACTTTTTAACAGAGGAAGTCAGTATCACAAAATACTTGATTTAGAATTAGGCTGCTCAATCTGACTTTGTGTTTATATTGCGGTAACAGTATGTTTTGCACAGTATTTTATATAATCCTCACATAAACATAGCTGAAGTCTAATTTGCTGTTTTCCTTTGAGTGATGTGACTAAAAACCTTGTCTTTGTACGGCACACAAATAACTACAGGAGTATTTTTGCTGCAGGCTGCATGCAATCACATGTCTGAATTTGGACTTTAGGAAGTGTTTTATCAAGAATGGTTGAAATAAAACTCGAGAAAGAAACCAAAACAATGTAAATCTTGCATGAGCGTCATGATGCAACAGGTGCAACAGCCCCTCACAGATTTAAATTAACTAACAGCATGATTCTTTTAATCCATAACAAGCACTCCAGTGTATTTCCACTACAATAGCCATTACTGTTACCTGGAGATACAGCTGCAAAATGCTGTTTTTGTGACCAAATTAAATCAACTTGCGAGTAAAAAAGATAATAAAAGAAACTCCAGGCTGCTGATAGTTTCAGCTTCCTTACATTATCTTTGTTGGTGTTTTAAGAACTCAAAATGACCAATATGAGTGTTTAGTTAAAGGCCTTGTTGGTACAGGCCAATATGCTATCTTATCTTTCCAGCACTTCAAGGTCCTGAATTGAGCTTTAGGATTACTGTTAACTGGATGAAGCCAGGCTAGCTGTTTCCTGATGCTAATCCTTCGTGGTTCAAGCTTCTTGAGAACTGTATCAATCTTTTCCTCTAACTCTGTCAAGACACCAAACAATTGTATATCCAAAAAATACGCTTGGATTTGATGTATACTTACACAAGCAGACAATGATACCCAAAAAGCTCCGTGTACAGAGCCAGTAGTAACACATGTCATCCCTGATTTATGTAGCTACGCTTCTTCTGCTTGTTTAAAGACTCTTGAATCATTATTGCACTCACAGCATTTGCAGGTAGCAGTCAGGTCTTCAGCTTCCCTGTTTGACATTAAACACAAACTTGATGTCACTCATTTGAATGTCCCAGAATCTAATCTGTGCAGCTAGTCATGGAAATACCTTTTTTTAAACCCATCTTGGATGCAGTTTCACTTTATCTGGGTGTTTTACAGCTCTCACTGCTCCTAAACGTCACCATTAGTCAGAGACAAAACATGATGGCAAAGAGACCAGACTTTAACTTATTGCTTTAATCTGTCTGTTGATGGAGGGATGGAGCGATGATGGGTTGTTTCAGGCTCTAAGGACAAAAAGGGAGTCGAAAGAATGGGAGGATACAATAGGTAGAACAGTTGCCAACCTTAACACCATTAGCTGATTAAATGAAATAAATGGAGAGATGATTTTTAGGATGTGTGTGTGTGTGTGTGTGGGGGGGGGGGGGGGGGGGGGGGGGGTCCCACTGTATGTTTGCATGTTATAATCAGGTGTTGATTACAGACTTAGCTACTGATTGAGAGACTTCAATCAGCAGACTAAATACATCACCATACGCAGTCAGGTGAGGGATCTTTCAATCATCATTTAATCATTAATTAATGGTGATGAGAAAAAGATGCGACTCCACAAAATCCTCTTTTAGTTACCGGGTGAAAACAAAAGGACTGTGAACTTTTAACAAGGTTAAAATACATACAGGGTTTGGGATTTATTCAGCATGTTGCAGCCTTCATTTTTCTGTTTAAGGTGTGTATTTTTGAGTACATACGCAAGCTCCTAAATCAAACATGGCCAAATTGGTGAAGAAGGAGGGGGAACATGTTTGTTTAACAGTGTAAATTAACTTTGAATCGAACTGGGATCGTGAAGAATCCCGAGGCCACAGGATGAACTGCTTTGTAGGAAAGTGAGTACATCTCTTACCTCAGATATTTCCTTATGTACCATCCCGTCCTTTCTAAGCTTGTATCACAGCTTAGAAAGGACGGGGTGTTGTCTCTGAGGACAAGTAGCCTATTGTAACTGGGCTCCTGCACAGTGGAAAGAATTCATGATCAAAGTCTTAAATCTTTCATTCTCACTGACCCGGGGCTGCCAGGAGCGTCACCTCACAGGCCTCATACAGGTCGACACACCGCCATGTCACATGATTTCACCTTTAATAGCGTATCATGTTTATGCTTAGTGGTAATCAGTTAAGTATACAGTTGGTTCAAGCAGGCAACAGTCCCATCAGATCAGCTGATCTCAGGCAGTGGCTCAGCTCTACACCATTCATTTGACTGTCTCACACAAACTGTTTAAGCCGTTTGAGCCTGCCTGCTGTTGCTGTGCAACTCCAAGCCACTTTGCAACCCGCCTCCTTTTGTCTTGAATCTGATTTAATCAGTGTTGTGTTTATTGGGATTGGTAGTTGCTCTGTTTTGTGCTGGTCCCACCTTACACAACCCAAGAGTCGGGTCCTGGGACACAGCCGCCGTGTCAAACATAAATTAGTGCAGATGGAAACATCAGCCTTCTTTTGAATATGATTGTCCTGATTGTCCGGTCAAAATTTTATTGGATAAGTAATTTACTTCTGCATACTTATTTATTTAATTTTGTTTAAAGAACTTATGTTGGTTAGGTGGGTTGCTGGGGCACTTCTGGAAGTCCATGGCACTGTCCAATCCATACAGGAAGAGCCAATTGTTTTATGAATGTTCAGAAAATGTGGCTAATTCCTTTAGTTTTTAATCAAAATGATGTATTTAATCCTAAAAAAAATATAATTTTCAGGTGTGGGTATAAAAGCAAGAAGGGTTCAGGGAATTCAGTAAATCTGAGTTTTAAACAAGTTTTTTTTTTTTTTTTTTTTTTTTTTTTTTTAAGATTTCTGGATTATTTGTGTTTTCTTGTTTTTATGCCTAATACATTTTTTTAAGCACTGGTTATTATAACAATAGTAAGAAATATTTATAGCATTGTATTCAAACCCTAGCAATCAATGGAAATATCCTAATTCTATCAGCATAATATCCAGACTGCTTGGAGAGGATGAGAGGCAACTGTAACTCAGATAATCATGTGTTCCAACCAAAGCATGCAGAAGAGCATCTCTGAACACCCCACATGTTAAACCTTTGTGAAAAGAAACCGTGTGGTCCAATCATCTCAATATGAGCCAGCAGTGTTTCCAGCAGCTTGTTAAATCTGTGCCATAAAGAATTAAGGCACTTCTGAAGCCAAACGAGGGTTCAGCCTAGTACTTGCAGGTGTACTTATTAAAGTGTCAGATGAATGCATGTTTTTATCATGAAAGTTATGGAATTATATTAAACTGTGAAGCTCAAACTTAAATTGAACCTACCATTTTTCAAATTTGATTGGTACTTGCTGCACTTGAAGCGCAACTGTTGTAAAGATAAAATGTACAAACTTATTTAATGTGGAAATCATGATACAGATTAAAAAAACAACACATGAAGATAATAAATTGGTTAAGGACTTTACACACCTGTAAAGTATAAGAATTTCCTGCAGCAATAAACTTTTTTCGGCTTTTGCCAACAACAAAATTTATTTTATATGCCCTGGAAAGTCTAAAGCGTAAAATAATAGGCAGAAAATGTAAATCTTTTGAAACAAAGAGTTTATTGAACCTTGTGAAAAATTAAAGAAAGGAAAATTAAGTATACATTTGTACAATTTTGCTACATGTATTTCAAAGAACAGCACTGATAGCACAGCTGATTTCACATTTACTCACTAACCCTGTAATCAAGCCTGGAGGCTTTGAGGTTACTGTATCATATTTTTGAGAAACAATTGAAAACGTCTGCCGTCTGAAGGGCTGAGAACCAAACAAACACAAAAGCTCCTCTTTAATCTTGGGCTGCAGCACCACCAAAGAGTAACATAAGCTGTGAAAGAAGCATATTTTCTATATGTGCACACGTTTGATAGAATCAACCACACAAACACAAGAGGCACGCTGTGGAGCTGACAAATGGTCCATATGCTTTCTGGGTCAGTACGAAACACCAAGGCATATGCTTGTGAATGCTCTTGTTGAATTGCATTTGAGAAATTAGATTTTGTGAACAACATTATACAGCTGGAAAATTCCACTACAGCAGAACTTCAAACATGAAAGCTAGTCTTAAATGATACCAGTAACCATCTGTGTAAATAGGATTTTTAAAAAGGCACTAATTGATACAGGAGTGTCTGCGGTTACAGTGAGAAGTGCACGACAATAGCATGCTTGTTTGGTTCGTGGCTATGAGCGGTGAAATGCGTGCGGTTGGGTGACAGTGACATGTTGCAGGGAAGCAGACAGGAACACCAGGTGCTGACAACCAGAGAACTGTGATTGTTCCAGAAGCTTCTCCACCAAGAAGTCACGGCAGATGCTAGAGATGACAGAGCGCTCCTGGAGCGCAGTGACAGACTTCAGCGCACGTCAAGACCCAGCTGCAGCACACTGCACTCGACATTGTGTCTGCAAGCTGTGCTGCTCAGTGCCACGCAAGCATAAATCTGTGCTGATCGACCCGGCTCGGTCCTCAGGGAGAACTTTTTTTGTACTTTAAGATCTCTTACAGAAATGTTTCAGCACATAGGCAATGCTCTTATTTTAAATGTTAGTCTTTTTTTTATCATGTAGGCAAAACCCTTTATTTCTATCCATTCCTTCTCTATGAATGCAAGCATGCAACTGTCTAATGTTAAACTTTGTACACAGATCACTTTACATAGGCCATAAACATTCAAGTCATACAAATATAAGGAATATAGTTCAGCTGCATTCATTTTTAATAAGTTTGTTCTCTGTGTTGGGTATTTTTATATAATATATTTAAGCGTGTTGTATTTAAGAAGGATAAGTTACATGAACTTAACATATTGTAGTAAACCAAACTACGCCACATAATTTTAAGAAAAACCACACAACACCACAGGTTAGCAAATATTGTTGATTCAATTCAGTTCAGTTTTATTTCTAAAGTGTGAAATCACAACTCAAGCAAAGTCTGTCCAGCACAACACAACAGAGAAGGAAACTTAATGTCAGCTTTTGCCTCTTTTTCAACGTCACATTGACATGGTTTGTTTGAATTGTAAGAAAAATAACCACACTGCACTTAAGATACTAAGACTCATAATAATCCGATGTTGGGCATGTTTTTAACCTGCAGTTCTCGATAAAGCAGATTTGATGTCGTCGTTCCAGTTTGGTCTATTTCTTGAAACAAGATGATTCATCTTTTACAAATAACACAGGAGCTTAAAAACAAATGCATCAAAACTAGAAAAGGTTTGTTTTTTGTGAGATATGACTCAAAAAAATATGTTTTCAAGACTTTTTCACTTCCTATACCGCACTGAAATGTTACTGTGTAGCTGATTGTGTCCCTTTTTCAAGTGTGATGATATTTTGACTAGAAATTAGAAAAATATGCTTTATTTAGGCAAAATTTTGAGGTTTTGCATCTACATTAATAGAGAGAAAATCTCAACAACTCATCAGACAACTCTCTATGTGCAGCATTTGGTGAGAGTGGGAAGGAAAAACCTTTTTCTTCCTTTTAACAAGAAGAAACTTCTGGCAGAATTCGACTGTATGTTGTTCATCTCACATATATACACACCCTCAAGAACCAAAGTCTAAACACAACATGACTGAAATAATGATCACAGTCTTGAGTCAAATACGTGGGATAAAAAGTAAAAAGGCAAAAGTATTCTCTTTCGTATGGATAGCTCAAGTTTAAAACCTTCAGAATCAAATCCACAAATTTAAATAAAGTAATTATATTGTTTGCATGTGCAGAGCAATTTCATGTTAGAAACCAAACCAACCTCTGAGAATCAATGCCATCTATTAGCTTTTCAGCAGGGATGTACTACTCTCTAGTGGCTGCCTAGCATCATTGCAGCCATGCAGAAGCATGTAGGCACTCGAACAGTCACAGCTCCTGTGCTTTTTTGTATACTTTCCCTTCATTTGTCAAATCTCTCAAGCTTTAATGCCAAAACTATATTTTCAAATATTTCTTTGAGCTCTACAGACAAGTGTGTCCAGCTCTATTTTCAGTTTTTCTTGCCAGTAAAACGGAAATATTGAGATTTTCTTAAAATAGAGGCAAAACACAGAATGAGCTTTCTGTGTATTTTCCTTCAGCTGGATTCGAAGGAAACGACCTCACACTCGGCACCAGGCTGCTCTGTCCATTATGTGTCCTAATAGCTTGCTCAATGGTGCAGTCCGTTATGTGGGTTGACTGGTCAACCAAGACACACGCCATTAGCCCGAGCAAATGTTGCCTTGCAATGCTACACAAACCATACCTTATTTGTATCACATTAGCTCTTTGATGTGGCATGGCGCATTATATCAACAGCTGCAATTTATCAAACAATTTTGGCACTGGATTTGCCTCACTAGTGGCGGCAGCAACTGTAGCCGCTACACCACCACCAGCAGCCATCTTCAATTCTTTCCCCTCTTTCCTCTATGAGAAGCTGCTGCAGCAAATAAATTAAACATGTGTCATTGAGCATGCTAAATGGCTTGCAACACATAATCATCTAAATAATTATGAGGCTGCCATTAAAGTGAGCTAGATGGATGACACATGAGGCGTTATGGAAAAACTGGAGGTAATGGTGCAAGATTTGATACGGCAGAAAGAGGAGATGGTGGGAGGATTTGGGGGGAAAAAAGAAAAAAGGGAAATGCAGTTTTCTGTGCGATTCCTTCAGTCGCTCTTTTTCTTCTTGCCGTTAAAAATCCCAGACTCGGAGCTCTGAGGGACAATGGGGTGATTAGCCCAATCAGAAAAAGCAGTGAGGGATTGTGGGTAGGCGCCGCTCACAGTCGTCTTTTTGTCCTCCCACATTTCACTAATCAGCAACCTGAGGCCCCCCGAAATCAGTTCAGCAGATTGGCAGCTCACTCATTTGTTCCCATGTGGCAATCAGAAAGGGAAAGAAATCAGTTCACCACCTTTACGCTATTACCTAACATTATAAACCATCTCTTTGTATTCTTTTTGTTTCTTTAACATCTTCTTCTTTTTTTATGCTGCTGCAAATGTGTGCTGATGCCAAACGTGACCTCCATTAACCCCAGATGATTTCTTTTTTTAATATGTGCGGTGGTAACAATATTGTCAATTGATTTCTTTTTAGAAGAAGAAATAATCAGCATGGTTAAGTACTGCTCGTATACTGTATGTTACTCTGCGTTGGAAAATCAGCTGTGAAATAGGCTGCCATTAGGCATCTCACTACAATATCTTAATGAGTCTCATGCATCAGCCTAAATGATGCATCACGTCACCAGACAAGGACGACAAGCACAATCATATTCCCCTCTTAGAGGATATCGTTCATGGCTCTCTACTTTCAACAGACCATTAGCTCACAATGTCTGTCCGGTGTGCTTTACATGATCCTGTTTTAAAGTAGAAACAAGCCTTTCAAACGAAGAAGAGAAGAAACACAAACAGCATCCTTGTTGCATGTGTCTGTTAAAAGCATCCTTGCCACATCATAAAAGCAGGAAGTGCATGACTGCTTTATATAGGGATGCAATAAGCTGAATTCATTAGTGGCAGAACTGTTTTAACACTTTCAATTTCAACCCGTGTTATGTGATTTCCTGATGTACTGCATACGGTAAAAGCTTTGGTGTTGACCAAGTGCAAATTAGAACCAAATCAACCAGATTTGTTTTGCATATTACTAACAATAACTTTTTAGTGTTACTACTACTAAGTATATGTAAATAAAGCAGGAAAACAATTCTGGGAACTTGGACAGTCACTAGCTTCTCTCCACAGACGAATGTCTAAGGAGGGACCTAACCATGACTTTTTAGCTCCAATGACAGGATCCAATAATATTTAAATGAGAAAAAAAGTCCAGCAAATGGTTTAAACCAGCGGTCCCCAACCCCCGGGCCACGGACTGGTGTTGTGCCAAAAAGTGATTGTCTGCCAAAAACTGATTTCTGGTATTTGCCAAAAACTGATTGCTTGTATTTAAACTGCTATAAATAACTTGTTGGTCTATAATATGTGAAACATATGTCAAATGTATCCCTCATAAATGATATCACATCATCTTGAGCAACAAACAACATTCCTGTAACAAGGTAGAAGCCGCAATCAGTTTTTGGCAGTGACTTTTATGTATCCTTTATTTATGCAGTTAAAAAAAATTATTGTTGACTTTAAAAATTAATCGTTTAAGCGTAATCTGGCCAAGAGGACAGCTGAAATTGCAACAAATGCAAAAATAGTTCTGTAAAGATATTTTAAGTGGACAAAAGGGAGCTGATTGATTATAATGTAAGAACAATAACACAGTTACAAAGATACTTGAGAAACAGGTATTTTTAATTTTATATATAACCCATTTGTAATACCTGTTCACCAAAGTCTATTTAGCAACATACGTAACAATATTACACATAAAAAAAACACACGGAAACATTGGAAATCAGTTTTTGGCACAACACCGGCACCAGTCCGTGAGCTGTTTGGTATCGGGCCGCGAGAGTTGAGGCTCGGGTTTGAAGTTTATGGTTTTCAGGGTTTTTATCGTTAACTCGGTTTTCCTGGGTCTTTTCCTGTGTTGTAGTTGTGTGTCTTATTTTGAAATAAATATTTAGGCATTACCATAGCAACCAGAGAGCATTAAGGGGCCGAGAGGAGGATGTTACCCTCAATGTTGTTGGAACATTTCAGGAGGACGCTGCTAATGAAGTTACACAGTGAATGTGCGTTTATTATTATATTTACAAAACACCACAGTTTTTGTCTCGGTCCTATCATTTTATTTTGTTGTATTTATCCGCGACACCTTAAAGGCCGGTCCGTGAAAATATTGTCTGACATTAAACCAGTCTGTGGTGCAAAAAAGGTTGGGGACTGCTAATTAAAACTGTTTAATCAAGTGAATTTTGCAGTGAAACTAATCGTATATTTTTTTTAAATTTTTAAATTAAAAAAACAACAATGAACTTTTCCATGCAGGCAGTGCAGGAGACTGGACTGGAGACTGCAGTTCGCCTCTTGGGATGGAAATAGATTGAGCTCTGTCTCTTTGGGTCACAACATCTGCTAAAACCTCATTCCAACTAAAAGGACCAATCTGAATGACAACCTGCAGCCAATATACAAACAATCAATGCGAGCCTATATTGCACAAACCTGCTCTAAATTGGCACTGGATTTCCCTGGGGATCCGTGTGGCAATAAGGGATGAGGTTTGTGGTGTAAAATTACAAGGAGGAAATGTAATTTGACAGAGAGTGAGTTTCTGTGTGAGGGACAGACGACTGCTGAGAAGGTGTAGTGGTGTCATGAGTGACCTCTGCTGGGGGGGGGATTACCGGATAGTCCCGTTAAATTGTATATTATTGCACATTTTAATTGGTCTAGACTGGAAACATCTCAGACACCAGTAGACATTTCACAGTGATTTGTCAAAGTGAGATTCATGGTCACCTGAAGATGACACCACGTACTGTGTGTAATGTTTATGGTAGCTTTATGCTAAAAAAGAGAAACAGAATATCATCCAAAAATTCTGAAAAAAGTTATAAATATATGTTATAAATGTAAATATAGAAGTTACAAGACTGCAAGAGGCTTGGGGAGAAGGTGACAACTGCTGGTGCAGTATTCAGAAATGAAAGAAATGAGCATCAGTCGCCTCAATTGCCTCCTGGGGTGAGGATGAGCTTAGGAAAGCTAGTGGATCAGCCCAAAACTACATGGGAGGAGCCTGGGAAGGCAGTTGGGATCATGGTAACGCTATGTCATAACAAATTCCCCTGCTCAATAAGGCACATGTACAGGCCTGCCTTAAGTTTTCCAGTGAACTTTAAAATGACTCAGAGAAATTGCTGTGATCAGAGGAAACTAAAGTTGAGCTTTGTGCCAGTAACTCGACCCACCGTGTTTGGAAGAAGAGGAATTCTGAGTATAACCAACGAAATCATTCCACATATTCAAGCATGTGGGTGGGAACATTTGCTTTAAGGCTTTAAGGGTACACTATGTGCTTGTGTGTGTAACAGTCTACATCGACTCTACAGCAACTGCTTTTTGTACCATGTAGCATGGCTGCCAATCTAAAGTGGCCACTTGCAGCTTTTTTTTTACCAGGCAGACACCCACATTTTCCAGCTGTGGGTGTCTGCCTGGTTTTCAGCGACTTAGAAATTCTTCAGTTATACGAGCTATAATCTGATCAGCAAGAAGAAATGTGGAGGATCAGCATTAGTTGTGACTGAAAAGTGATGTCTTCTTGAACCTGTTAGTGCAAGGAACCCTTCTGTGGCCTGAATACTGTAGTGCTAGCTGATGAAAAGCATCCATATTACTCAGTGAGGCAGTGTGTCACTGAACCTGTCTGAATCAACACACTGTAAAATTCCTCTATCAGCTGATGCAGAAGTCAATAAAATGACTGGGCTGAGCTGAATGGATGTGGATAATTAATGGATCCAGAGCTGAACACTTTCTCTAACATCTGTTTGAACTCCAACACAAGGACAGGTACAAAACAAAATTGACCTCAAAACACAATACCTGTATTTACGTTACATGTATCTCACTATTGTATCGAATTAGATTATAGACTGAGTTCTTGACTTGTTATCTTATCTTATCATTCTGAGCATAACATGTTACCATCAAGTTTAATTGGGCCAAGATCATTAGCGTGTCATGTTTCAGACAATTTCTTGTTTATGAATTTAGTTTTTAAACATCTCTGTGTTCCACACCCAAATAAATAGCACATTTTTACATTTCTGTGTTATGTTTATTAATATGTAAAAATAAAAATGTCTCTTGGCTCTCTCTCCCCGTGCCCATGCAGGAAATAAATAAGTCAATCAAGAGTAAATCTGTGGTTAACCGCAACTTCCTCTTTGGTGTCATAACCCCCCGGTGTCTGGTTGCTGCTCTTGGAAGTAGAAAATGAACTGGTAATACAAGAATCGCTTTTTCAGCACAGAATACACAGAAGTGTAACACCCCAGAGGAAAAACACCTCGGCAATGGCTGCTACGCAACAATGATAAGAAAACACAAGAAACTACAAATAGATGTAAAATTCTACATTTTACAAAGAAAAATGAAAAATCCAACTTCTTTCAATTCTTTCATTTCTCTTGCTTTTCTACAAGTCCTGTCTCCCAACACTTGCAGTGACGTTTTAAAAGCAGCCTTTTCCTACAGTCTGAGGAGTTTTACTTCCAGGGTGCCTCTGACAAACCAGACGTGGACACATTTACGTCTCTTCGGCTCAGTTTACTCAACCATTCTCTTTCCATTCACCATCAATTCGCTTACGTGCTTCTGGGATGAAGCTAACAGACTTTAATGCACAGCCCCGGTTTTCCTGTGGGAGTGAGTAACTTAAGTCCACACATGTATTTATTATACAGGTACGGTGAGAAAAACACCGATGGCAATTTGGCAGCAATATGATGTGCTGGAGAAATGAAAACGACAACATTTGTTGTGTGTAAGAGTTGCACTTATTTGTCACACAAATTAAGCTCTTTGTCGTCGTCTGCTTCATGCTACAGCTGAGGCCTGACGATAAACCAATCCTGTAGCAGATGACATCATTTGACGGATACAGAGCTTTCGTTGTTATGTGAAGCAAAAAGCTGACGGCAAAGAATGATGAGTTCAGATAAAAGATCCACATCGGGCCTCCAGCTGGCAGTCATCTCAACAGTTTCCACCAAAGTTGTCTCAACAGCACGTGGAGTGAGACCATATGATGGCTGTAAGTGCCTGAGGGCAGAGAGGCTTGTTAATGTAAAGGAAGCAATTCCCTCCACTCGAAGATAAAAAAAAAAAGGAAGATAAATGAGAAAAGTGAGAGCTTGTTATTTGTGTTTTTTCACTGGGATACTTTTACTGTAACATGTACAGATGGTATTTTTAGCACAAATAATATGTGTTTGGCGATTATGCCATGATGAGACCTAACAGAACGACTACTCAGATGCATAATTGATGCCTAGAGACTTTCTCTATACTTAAAGTCACTGATCTGCAGTTCCACGGGAGCACCCTTTTGGTTTTCAACTCACTTGTAAATGAAACTGACAGTTCCAAAATGTGCTGTTCCTTGAATGGCCAATTAGACTGTTGCCACTCATCACACAAGACTGTGTTTAGTCTCAGAGTTACGCATGATTTTGGGCACATCAGCTATAAAGGGTTAGTTTGTGCTGTTTTTGATTTATTTTAGTGTTAATGAGTTATGTAATGCTCCCCAAGGATTTTGGAAGTGAGCCCTTCCTTTCATGATGTAGCATGAAAGGAGGGGCTGAAATGGAGGTGGGTTGCTAAGTGGCTTGCAGATGTGCAGCAGCTTAAATAGAGTGCTTTACATGAAATTTGCAAATTGGATGTGTAGATGGGTATCAGCTAATGTACACTGGCACTGAGATGAGCTGATCAGGAGAGATTGCATCTGAGTTTGGCTTTGTGGCTTGTCTGAACTAACACTATGCTGGATTTGTTTGAATATACCTGCAGATGCAATTTAAGTTTAATAAACTAAATGGGTTTTTTCTATCTAAAGACTATTTAACTCAGTATTTTCTTTACTTTTATTTGACTTTTCAGGACACTGAGTGTGATCAAATTGAGACAGTTCTCATAACTGACTGGAACTAACACAAAAACAAACAGCGTCTTCTCCAGGGAAGCTGTAGGAGTGTCTAAGGGGACTGGGGGGACACATGTGAGGCAAGAAGGTGCACAACTATCAGTGATGTCACTAGTAGCATCACTTTATATGTCATTGGATGTAGCTCCTGAAGCTTAAGGGCTGTCATTCATGCATATCAGTATGTTATTTTCTTCTGAATCGATTTTGAGTTTGCAGGAAAAACAGTTCTTCTGATAATAGGGTGACTCTGGACTAAAAGCACAGTAGCCTTATTTGCTTATTCTAAATCATACTGCAAAGTAGGCTATAATTTAATTAGGTCGTTCAGCGGTGTCTGCTGTGTGATGAGAATAATTCAAAATGACTGATTGTTTTTCTTTCGGCTGATGACTCAGATTTTGATGTTATATGTTACTAAACAGACCTTTACTCACACTTTTTGTTTGAGACCAATACAGAGCATGCACAGTAGCTACTTCCGTTTTATAGCAATGGTCTTCAACAAATACGGGAAAAATACAATTCAATGTCTTTCCACTTGTAGTTTGGCCTTAAGGCCACATGATGGAGACAACGATCCAAAGTGGAACCTTCCTCATTGCGTGTTTCATAGTTTTACATTCTTGTGTTTATCTGTGAAAAATATTAAATAGTCAACGCCACCTTACTCTGTGTAGTGTTAGGAGTCCCATACACATAAAGGTAGTAGCAAAAATCAATGGCTCATAAAAAACGACCTTGAACGGAAGTCATAGCTCCAATGTAAAAGGATTTCGGCCTGAAGGAAAGCGCACAGTTTCAGTGATGCAAATGTAAATATGATATTTAAGCAGTGATCACCACACAAGAATACACTTCACAAAAGAGTCAGCCTGGGCCGTAAACGATGCATTTTACGAAGAATGGCATAAGTGCATCTGTGGAAGGTTTGTTTTACCTTACACAGTTGGGCAAATGCATCAGCAACAGTGAAAGAATATAGATTTAGAATACTATAAAACGTACACAGTTGAAACACATATTGAAGGATTACCAAAATGTTGATTATGGAGCAAACCAGTTACTGCAATAAAAACACCTAGGCCTAGAAATAGAAATAAAAATACTTCTACTGCTATTACTACTCATAGTATTAATTTAAAAATAATAGATTTATTCGTCTTTACCCTGTATAATTCAGGTGTTTCTGTGTGTAACTTTCGCAACTTGTTGCTTCTTCCTCACTAAGGTTCACTGAAACCTCGCCGGCATCCTCTAATGATAGACCCGCCCACACATCTCTTATTAGTTTGCAAGCGAACGGATGCTGCTGGAACTATGATTTGATTGGCCCGAGCTTCTGTCAATAACGCTCGGCCTATGCAAATCAGCGACCAGATACGGAACAGGCAGGAGAAGGAGACCAAAGCGGGCATACTGTACATAGGCAGAGGGCATAGATTGTTGCCCTTCATCATTTTAGCACAGCTCCGTACTGTCGGTGTTCTATTTTATCGGCTTGTGCCAGGAAACACATATTTATTTATATTTATATAGGGAGTTGCAGTGAAAATGGCGCAGCCGGACAGTAAGAAGATATTTTTTGAGAACCTGTCGGGAGCGGGCAAAGCCATTGCGGTGCTGACGAGCGGAGGGGATGCTCAAGGTAGAGTATATAGTTACACTTTTTGTGGATACTTGTGTGAAGCATCGTATCAGTGACGAAAGGCCCGCAGAGGGCGAAGATACACAGCCGTGTCATAGTGAACTGCCTGTCAAGTCGGCCTGCCTTTTATTTAAAAACGCGGTGGGGCGGGGTGGTACAGTAAGGCTGTGATGTTATGTGCTATTTACACGGTTAGCCGGCATGCTAACACCGCGCATCCTAATAAGTCGCTAACAGCATCATCCTGTCATTGATTCAGAGGCATGTGTGACATTACCCAGCGGTTCAGACAGATGCGTCAAGGTCGAGCCGCGCGGTTTGCTTTCCTCCTCACAGTTTATTATTGCATTATAACTGACGGGCTTGTGTTAGCCTTTAATTAGCGCAGATTCCCAATCAATTTAGGTTGTGCAGAAGCCAGATACGCACGAGTGCAGGGCGCTGTGTTGTGTAACCATTAAAAGCTGGTTCTGGTGGATGTGTAGGCCACTGGCGCATAGGTTGGAAATTCTTACACAGCGTTTCTGTCGTGTTCATTTTTAGCGAGACTAGAGACTTTGGATTTTTATTAGCACAGTGGAGGCCAGCGGTTGTGAGATGCCGGCATCCTGTGTACGTGATGAGCAGCATATAACTCATATACGTCTCTTCCAGTCGACTATACGTCACAGAGGAAACCCGGGTCATGTGCTCACCGGCTCATCCAGTAATTTCGCTTAAGCACATGTACATCTACTACTGCCGTGTAACGCCACATTGTAATGGCAGCCGGCTGATCCGAATGAGTTACATCATCTTATAATTAAACAATAAAAGTCGAAATTTTATGATTTTATTTAAAGACAGGATGTGGTTATTTTTACCAGTTATGTAACGTATAGTTAGGCCTACACGTGACCAGTGTAGTAGAGGAAACATAAAGAGAGAGTGAATCCATCCTGATATCTTTCAAGCTGTAGAAAGTGGAATATGAGCAAAACATGAATAAATATGGATATTTTAAAACACTTTTTCTTCTTATTGTTTTCATGCTGCATGGAAAGTTATTAACAAACCAACTGTAAATTGTAATTTGACAAAAATAGCAAGAAGCTTTGTATCTTTGTGGGGAAAAAACTTCTTTATCCTGCTTTAAAAATAGTCAGAAAGCACTTTTTTTTTGGCTTATTGATCCAGATATTCTTCCAATATTACCCTGAGAAGCCATGGTCAGATCAAAGTTGTGTCCACTTTTAGCATTTTCAATACCTTTTGAAAATGACATTTAGACAAATGTTGACCTTTTCTCAGAAACCACCTGTTGTGGTTATGTAAGTGCATTTGTGAACAATTATTAATAATGTATTATTATTAATTATACCAGGTGTTCTATAGTGTAACCTCCATCCTTCAGGAGCTCAAAGAGTGAATGTGGTGATTCAGAAGCAGTGAATTGATCCACTTAATTGCAGAACAAACATGCAGCGCTGGCCCCAGAGTTAAGCAGTGAGTCTGCAGCATGCTAACTGAGACCGTGCATCAGTGTCAGAGTACATTGTGTAGCCTTGGCTGAGTGCTTTCAGTCAGTCAGCAGGAGAAAGAGTCAGTCACGCAGAAGAAGAGATGTTCTGCTTTGATAGAGACTTTGAAACCTTCAGCTGAGATATCTACGCGAACATCTTTTCATATATTCTGCCTCTGTTTTCACCACACTGTCTGATGCCCCTGTGATTGTAGTTATGTAACAAGGACAGCGTGCCATGGATTATACACTGGGTTGTATTGTTGGTCCTTTTCTAATAATTCTGGATGCTTTGCCGGCTTCATGAGCAGAACACATTTCAGAGATCTTCTCCTAATTTGTTCCCTTCCCACACTGCTGTGTCCTCTGCTTCCCGAGTGGGCTGAGCCTTTGTGTTGCAGAGTAAAAGTATTGCTTGGTTCACAAGGAAACCCAGTCCTTTCTTCCCTTTGTTTACAACTCTTCCAGTTAGCCAAGTTCCCGTCCTCCTTCTTGTGGGTAAAGCTTTACGTTTTTATCCCATCTGTGTTGAAGCTAACCCCGACTTTGACATTAAAACCACAGAGCATGGTCTTACTGGTTAGTATTTTCACTCAGACTAAGAGAAGCTGTAGGAGGAGCCAAGAAAGCCTTTTGACCAAACATGGCAGGGCTTTCTGATGGGGCAAAAAAATTCTACAAGTGACACACAGACACTATAAACACGCAAAGGCTGGGCTTCCACACATTATCTCCCACATCCAGGACATAGAAATACTCATAAAAAAATAAATAAAGGTTTACAGCTGCACCCAGATTAAATAAATATCCATGTAGCTTAAGCCCTGGGAGAGCCATGCAAATTGGGGCTTTACAATAATTTTGTGCAGTTGAGACACACGTGTTTTCCCTCTCTATAGTTTAAAGTTTGACCTTGTAAAAAAAGTTGTTTTGTGATTAAGATTTCTTCTTTTAACTCTTTCTCTTTCAGGAATGAATGGTGCTGTACGTGCTGTGGTTCGAATGGGGTTGTATGTGGGGGCAAAGGTTTATTTCATTCATGAGGTGAGCCATAAATGTATCTTAAGGACTATAGTAGCATTTTCAAGGAAAATCACTATAAAGTATTTGGAAGACATTTAAGCCCAACTTTAATGGTTGGATTTGTGTACAGTACTAGCCAGGGGTCCGGTATCAATACAGGGATGTTTATTTTGTTTTCATTAAGCAGATGTTAAAAGAGCTTTGGGAAGAGCCATGCTCTGTCTGCTCATCCTGTGATCCCAGCACATCTGTGTACGTGTGGCTTCTGCTCACTCACAGTATGATGTTACATAACTGAGGCTTTAGATGCCTCATATGAATACCCTGCACCCAGCTAAGGTAGCACAGTATGACGATGCACAAGTCTTATAGTTAACGATGTAAATTTCATTGGTTTTGAATTACGTGGAAATATTTTGATTATTTCAAGTCATGATGACAATAGGATGCCGTTGCGTTGTATTTTGGGCTGTTAGCCAGAGGTTATTTGGAGTGTGTGTTTGTTTGCTTAGCTCGTGCAACACTCAGAAAGATGATTCTTTGTCCTCATAACCATGAATTTGCAACAGAAATCAAATGGTCATGCATTCAAATAAATAATTAGTAAGGAAAATAAACTGAATGTATACTACTTGAGTAAATTTCATTTGCTCAGATTCGGTTAAATGTAACATTTCATGTTGTACTTATGTAACAGAATTACATGGGCAATTTATATGTTTATTACATGTAATTTATATCTAATTAAATTAGTTAAAGCCACAATTTTAGGCATAAATGTTAAATGCATATTCTTTTTTTTTCTCTGTAATCAGGGATATCAGGGTATGGTGGATGGTGGGGATAACATAAAAGAAGCCACATGGGAAAGTGTGTCCAGCATGCTACAGTTGGTGAGTAATTATCATGGTCTATAGAGTGAGGTTTTTATAAGCAGGTGTTCTCTCTCCTGTGGGCTCCTGGCTTATATCGGAAACATTCGAAAGTAATAAGTACTTTTGCAGTTCTTGTGCAGTGTTTCCCACATGGAAACATTACTTGGATGGGCTGGCAGGTGTTTTAATAACTGTCCAAAAACTCATTTAGCTTTTTATTTGTGTGGAGGAGCGCCTTGATGTGTGATTGATTTATGATCTTCTTACTCTGCAAGTTCATCATCTTCAGTAAGCTAACTCTGGCCCTTCCCGTATCGTTTTTCTTCCTGGCTCTCTGACCAGGCTACTGTTGTGATGGTAATCAGCGTTATTCAGCTGCTTTCTCTAGAGGATCACGTCCATTTGGATGAGCTCCAGTTTCACTGTTTTGAACTGCAGCTGGGGATAGTATCCTTGTGCTACTCCGGTTGTCCTCTGTGAGTTTGAGGAACCATTCTAACTAGAACCTGGAGCAAGTGGAGACCCGTTTGATGTATTGCTTTGAAGTCCACCCAGGCTGCAGAGGCGACTTTGGAGTATTGTCACCAGCTGCAGTTCAAGACAGTGCAGTTAGAGTTGATCTGCAGGATGGGATGCTTACTAGATAAGCAGCTTATTTTACTCAAAGCACTTTGCAGAGGAACAATCTTCATATTGACATGTTTAATAATTAATAAATAACCTAACCTCACATCAGATTTATTTCTTGAGACCAGAGGTGGGACCAAGTCATTGTTTTGCAAGTCTCAAGTAAGTCTCAAGTCTTTATCCTCAAGTCACAAGTCAAGTCTCAAGTAATGTCAGACAAGTCAGAGTCGAGTCTCAAGTCACTGGTGTAAAAGTCAGAGTAAACTCACAAGTCTGAAATTTTGAATTTCAAGTCCTTTCGAGTCTTTAAAAAAAAAAAAAAGAATGTTGCAGTTATGCTAAATGTAAATATTAGACCATGTGATTTTTAAATCTGTGTTTTTCTCAACACATGACAAAATAGTGAACTTAGAAAATATACACAAATTGTGAAATTGCACCTCAATTAAACTTAGCTCCAAGAATAATTCTTGAAGTCAGCTATCTCATCGTAGCAAAAGAGAAGGACCACCTACTTTATGCAACTTCAACTGTCAGAGAAAGTGGAAGTTGTTCCATCTCTGTCTGTGATTCTCTTCTTGCATGTTTTGCATATTGCATTTCGGTTTTTTGTTGACTACTTGCAGCATCTTTGAGCGTTTTTTTTTCTTTTTTTAAAAAATCTGGTTAATTTGATTGGCTGTGCTACAGCTCACGCACACATACGTACGGAGTGTGGTTTGAATAAATGAATGAATGAATTGAATTAATGGTGCACACTTTCTATATAATATGCGTGTTAAATTTTATATTTGGGGTGAAATATCAAGTCTTTTCAAGTAAACCGGTTCAAGTCCAATTCAAGTCCCAGGTCATTGGTGTAAAAGTCCAAGTCAAGTCACAAGTCTTAGAACATTTTTTCAAGTCAAGTCTAAAGTCATAAAATTAATGACTCGAGTCTGACTCGAGTCCAAGTCATGTGACTCGAGTCCACACCTCTGCTTGAGACGTTTACTATAAATTGGAATTATTATCATTTTTATTATGGCGTGACTAATGCATCCACATGCCCTCTTTACCCACCATAAATAAAATATAAAAGTGTGGAAAAACACTGAGATATGTATTTATCAAAGTTAAGTTTATCATGCAGGAAGCAATGCACAAAGGAAGAACATGTAAGTCATGTGACACAGACGATAAGGCTGTTTAGTGGTGAAAGATTACAACCTCTAACATCGCACTAGGCGGTGTGTTATCAGTGATGCTTTTCCTGTTGAAGAACAAACACAGGAGTTCAAACCAAAAGAATAACCATGTGATATGGGCCGGAGACACTTTTAAAACGTGCCCATTATCGCCACCAGGGAGGGACCGTTATCGGCAGCGCTCGCTGCAAAGAGTTTCGCACTCACGAGGGGCGCCTGAAGGCTGCCCACAACCTGGTGCAGCACGGCATCACCAACCTGTGTGTGATCGGTGGAGACGGCAGTCTGACGGGAGCCAACCTCTTCAAGGAGGAATGGAGCGGGCTGCTGAATGAGTTGGTGGAGCAAGGTAGTGGAGGCTTTATGGCTCTGTGTTTCCTATTTTCAATCAAGACAAAATGCAGTTTATGAATTCTGAGGACATGGTTACACTGTTGAGAACAATGCTGCACAGCATGTGGAGCTTGGAGTCATTTGGTGCCATACTGAGAAGCCGTATCTCCTGCCAGTAATATCAGAGATTTGTGTTTGTAGGAGCAGCTGTGACTCAGAGTGGTTACTCAGACAAAAGCCCAGTCCTGCTCTAAGCTTCTTTTCCTTTCAGGTTCGATTGAGGCCGATGCCGTCCAGAAGTACTCTGCGCTTCACATTGTGGGGATGGTCGGCTCTATCGATAACGACTTCTGTGGAACTGACATGACAATTGGCACTGACTCGGCTTTGCACAGAATCATCGAGGTGGTGGACGCAATTATGACAACTGCACAGAGGTGAGCAGTCAACATAAGCACCTTTAGCAGCTTCACATGTGAACGTTTGCTGCATATGTGACAAGTCAGTCACTAGTTCAGGCTTTAATTATCAGGGTACATTTCAAATGTAATAATCCTTCACTCTTACCAGCAGCTGTTTCAATCACTCACCTTGAAGTTGAGAAAAGTTTAACGCAGGAAAAAACTATCATGGTATCTTCTACACCTGCTCTCGGGTACATCAGCGTTCCTACATCATATTTCCTCTCCTTATCTTTCAGTCACCAGAGGACATTTGTTTTGGAGGTCATGGGCAGACACTGTGGGTAAGAATAGATAAACCTTAGCAGATCCAGAATCATCAATTCTCAGTCAGAGACACAGACCTTTATCACCTGTGTGTGTTTCCCAGCTACCTGGCCCTGGTGAGCGGCCTGGCTTGCGGGGCAGACTGGGTGCTGATCCCTGAAATGCCTCCAGAGGATGGCTGGGAGGAGAAGATGTGTCAGAAACTATCCGCGGTAACACAGTCAGACTTACTCAGTGAAGTGTAGTATTACTGGGCTGTTCTATGAGATGTAATGTTTTATTTAATCTGACAACATGTTGTTCCAAACCTTTCTTTGTTTTTCTACACAGACTTTAAATCACGAAAGACTTTTGTGAGATTTTGTGTTTTTTCTGCTTTGAAAAAAAATGCCAATGTTCTATGATTTAGACCCGTTCCAGGGGAACAAGGCTGAACATAATCATAGTTGCAGAGGGAGCCATTGACAGGCACGGGAAGCCTATAACCTCTAGTTTTGTCAAGGATGTGAGTACCTGAGTGTTAAGAAAGGGGAAGCCAGAAGCACGGAGACCTGACTGATGCAAGCCAGCCATCTGAGCTACACACCGCCAAAATCTTTGGTTACAGTTATCTTCACATTTTCACATTACGCTAGTGCCGTAATAACAAAGTGTGGACAAGCAGCAATAAAGACAGGATACACCTAATAACTAAGTGTGAACACAAGCCGTGGTGACACCCAGGCTTTTATTGTGAACAAATCTGTCCTCGGCTCCCAGGCTGCCGTCGTCGTCCGGCTCCCTCCCCGTGCTTCTGAAAGCCCACGTCACAGCCACAGTCTCAGTTTTTCTGTCATGTTGTTTCTCCACCACGCCCTCCTTGTAGAACCGAGCAGGGATGAAAAGGCTGAATATCATAATTGTAGCCGAAGGGGCGATTGATCGTAACAACAAATCCATTACCACTGAATATGTTAAGAATGTAAGTACAGAGTGTACCCAGTTCCAGCTTTGACTCCCTCCTGAATGACCTCTACTACTGTACTGCTGCCCTGGTGTGGCTTTGTTGCTGTGTTTCTGGAATGCTCTGTAAAGCACACTTGCTAGATTGGTAAGAGGGCTTTCACCACACTGTACTGCCAAAGCACTGCAAGACACCTTTTCTAAACCTCACAGCTATTATAGGTCTTATAGCATTTACTTATAGCTGCTTCACACATAGCCTTCTTTTTCCTTACAAATTGGCTTTTTAACTGTAAAATGTGAATCATGATGATATTATTACATAATTATTACTAACATTTTTATTTGGAGATTCTTGTTTTTTATTTAAAGTAATTATTTTTGATTTCAAATTAAAAGCTCGTTTCTAACATGACTGAAAAATTAGAACGGCTTGCTTGTGCTTTGTTGTTTCCCCTTCTCTTCAGCTTCAGATCGTGTTGATGTTCAAGTTTGTGACGTGCCAGTTTGTTTACCTGTGTTTTTGCATATACCTTTGTTTTGTATATATTAGTGACACAGTTATACCTTTATTAGTGTATATATAATATGCATTAGATTAATTTAGACAACAGTAAAG
Source organism: Neolamprologus brichardi (assembly GCF_056152115.1). Lineage (NCBI taxonomy): Eukaryota > Metazoa > Chordata > Actinopteri > Cichliformes > Cichlidae > Neolamprologus > Neolamprologus brichardi. Next base: position 13,438,425 of record NC_142112.1, on the reverse strand, counting down.
CGACACTTCACCCATAAACATCCTTTTCTCTGGTCCTATTTATCTTGTGCTGTTTATCCATCTAGATGACTTTGCCGTCTGCCTTCTCTTCAGTCGATTTGTGGTGCTCAAAATCCATTTAAAAGGCTCAGCAGGAATGCTTATTTAAAAAACAAACACTGAAACCCTCCAAAACACACGCACATTTTTTAATTTATTTTGTTTAACCGACTAACAGTTGTGTCGTTATGTGGAATGCATGTACCTGTGAGGTTTATTTTAAATGCATGTATTTATTTAATTTTTGCTTCTCTGATCAGCACTTTGCAAACATCATCTGATTGCATTATATTCAAGAGAAAACAGACTTACCAATTGGAGCTGAGTGATCACACCAAAGCAAATATAGGTGATAAACAGCAGCACAGGCCTGAGGAAAGTACAGACATTTGATTTTAGGGTGAACTGCCTCTTTAAGGGTCCATTAGCTAAATGAACAGCTGTTGTTTTCATGACAATATTGATGACGTGATGCCAGGCCATCTGCTCAAACTTGTTTTTCTTTTCCTCGCAGCTCGTGGTCAAGTGCTTGGGTTTCGACACACGAGTGACAATTTTGGGACACGTGCAGAGAGGAGGAACCCCATCTGCCTTTGACCGTATCTTGGTAGGTCCACCCTCCTGAGTTATGAGCCAGTGCTCTGATGTTTTTTTGCTAAATGTTGAATTACTTTAGAAGCCAAAATATCAAACATTTGTTGGGTTCACATGCTCAAAAAGCAGGATTCATTTTTCTCTGTCAAACTACTTTGCCTCTGGCCTGTTGGTTAAATAAAACTTGTTTTAAAAATAAGGAATTAAATGATGCCAGATCATTTGATGGAAATGAACTTCAACCTCCAGTAGACACCCTAAAAATCAAATTACTGCAGTTAAAAATGGTTCTCAGTAGTTTGTGTGACCCCCACAATCTCGTCAGCATTCCTGACAACGGGGCAAGCTCCTCATGAGACAAAGGATGATGTCCTGGGGAATCTACTCCCAGAGCTGGACCAGAGCACCACTGAACTCCTGGACAGTTGAGCGTCCGTCCAAGGATTTCATCCTGATACATAATGGCAGTCAGGGTGCAGTTGCCTAAGCTGTTGAGGTCTGTGCGTCCTTCCATGGATATGCCTCCCCAGCCCATCACTGTCCCACCAACAAACCAGTCATGCTGAACGATTTTATGGCTTCTCCAGATCCTTTCTTGTCTGTCGTATTTGCTCAGGGTGAACGTGTCCTCATTTGTCAGAAGCACAGGGAATCGGTGGTAGCCCTGCCTGTTTTGGTATTTATGGCAAATGTGAGTCGGACTCCACGGTGCCGGGCAGTGAACACAGAGGGGAAGCCAGAGGACATCAGGCCCTCAGGCCCCCATGAAGTCTGTTTCTGTGTTTGGTCACAGACATCCACACAGGTGTTCTCCTGGAGGTCGTTTTGTAGCTCTGGCAGTGCTCATCCTGTTCCTCCTCGCACAAAGGAGTAGACAACACTCCTGCTGATGGATTAAGGACCTTCTACGCCCCCGTCCAGCTCTCCTAGAGTAACTAAGTTTCTCCTGGGATCTCCTCCATGCTCTTGCACCTGTTCTTAATTTGATTAACACCAAAGCAGCTGAAACTGATCAGCAACCTCCTCTGCTTCTTAACTGACCAGATCAATACCCACAACTTTAACTGACTTGATGCTTTACTCTGATTAAAAATTATTCATTTTTTTTCCAGGCAGTATCTTTTGCTTTTGGCCTGTCAAATAAACCATGTTTTTAAATTTAACACGTGAGGTTGTTGCAACTGACATTTTTGACTATTTTGGCAGTTTATAGGCACATTTATGTTTTTGAGCAGCATATTTATTAGTGTTTAAAGTGTTATTCCTAATTTTAAAAGCCATTATGTTATCAGAAATGATTTAATTTTCACAATTTCAATAGATGGTCTTTTGAGAATTTATAGTAAATGTTCCCTGTCTGCAGTATTGTTTTGAGGAGTTGTCCAAAACATTTCCTGTTCAATCCCGCGTGTGCCTGAGGAGCGTTGCCCTCAGGTTTTACGTTAAGCATATTAACAGATTTGTGGCTCTGCACACGTGCAAGTGTATCCCAGGAACCCTTCCCGTTTACTACAAAACATCTAAAGATGAAAACAAAAAAATGATGGATGTTTAAGAGGAGAATTAAAACCAATTTTAGATTTAAAGTAAAACTTAAAAGAACAAAAGAAACCCTGAGCAGGGGAAGAATGTGTTGGCATAGAAACGATGAGTGAGGAAGATGCAGTTTAATCTGTGCGTCTCACATACAGGCCAGCCGTATGGGTGTTGAGGCTGTTCTCGCGCTTCTGGAGACCACGGCCAACACGCCGGCCTGTGTGGTGTCTCTGTGTGGGAACACATCGGTGCGCGTGCCGCTGATGGAGTGTGTGCAGATGGTAAGTGCTGTTCTGTGCTGGAAACAGTCCAAGACCTTCACGTATTCAATAGGCATGCACGCACACATATTTACAAAACCAGAGAAGCCGAGGAGAGACAGACACAGAGTCCATAAAGACAAAGAGCTTAAGTAATGATTTCAGACAGCACAGAGTCTGGAGTGGCAATAGTGTCCACAAGAGAAGTGCATTGTTTGAGGTGGAGCCACTGGTTAATCATTATCTGTTTATGATGATGTGTGCCGCCATAGAAATGCACAAAAAAGCTTTGTTATCGTTCTCGCTCCTTGTTTGGGTTTAACAGAGCTCACAGTGAAGACCTCACTGACGTTATGTAGCAGGAAATGTCAGAGGTGAAGAGCAGGTTACGTATTAGTCACCTTTTTTGCCCAAACACACAATGACACGTTATTTTTTCCTCTGTCCACACTTCAGGGCAGTTTCTCCTCCGTGCAGCAGTTGTGACACTTCAAAGATCACAGACCTTGCATGCAGATGTTTATTCCCAAATCGTGTAGATTAAACAAATTGAAAAGTACTTTTGTGCTGCCGTGTCCAAATGCAGATTTCAAGCAATGAAACAATCTCCTTTCTTTTTTCTCCAGACTCAAGAGGTCCAGAAAGCTATGGACCAGAAACGCTTTGAGGAGGCCGTTAAGCTTCGGGGCAGGTATGACCGACAGACCTGAACTTCACTCAGTCCGGTGTTTCTAAGTGCACACAGGGAAAGTGGATCAAGGTGCTATTTTAGAGCACCATCAGTCTGTTGTTTACACTCAGTGTTCAGCAAGGTGAGGAAAGAGGGAAAGAATCAGGATCACGGACTTCATTTTCAAATACACCTCCCTTAGTTTTGAAGTGTTTACTGTGTATTGAAGTGTTGGAACAGATGAACTCACTGTACTTGGTTTTTCTGCAGGAGCTTTGAAAACAACCTGAAGACATACAAACTGCTGGCTCATCGTAAACCAGAATCTGAGCTGCCGACTGTAAGTGATGGTGTCAGCTTTGCTTGCTCACACTTAACACACACACAGAAATGAAAAAGGACAGAGGCCCTCCCCCCACAGAATACCTGTAGAGCAGGTTGTTTTTAGGGAGCCAAGTCAGCCTAAGGTTCTGCCCAACAAATAATGACTCAGCTATTGCTGCCATGATGTGCCTTACTGCTGCTGCTGCTATTTTAAGAGCTGTTTGACAAAACAAAGCCATATACTTTATTTATCTAGAGGTGGAGGCAAAAAACAAATAAAAAGTATTGTCCAGGCATGAGGCCCCAGCGAGGATCGAACTCGCGACCCCTGGTTTACAAGACCAGTGCTCTAACCACTGAGCTATGGAGCCTGCGCTGCACACCTTCTGAGGGAGTAACCTTATTACCATTGTCCTGTAGACAGGTGTATGTAGTCATATGCGTCAGTGGTTCCCTGCTGTTCATTATAAAAAGATAAAAAGTGCACATAATAAGAACAAGTATTGACTTCTAACCATGTTATTCTTGTTTAGTGTGAAGCCTTAAGGTTTAGTGAGCGTAGGCTTCATATGGGGCCACTGTTGCTGTGCAGTGATATTAGATCACACCTGGCTCCCCCTCTGAGGGTTGGACTTGATCATCCCTGCGAGGAGCTGCAGCTCCATAGGAGGTAGCTTACACTGAAAATCAGCGAAGTGTAGATGCAGCCTGGCAGACTCCATGCTGTGGAGCTTGCCTTAGGGTCTGACTCCACCCTCTGCCTCTGTGATAATGACCACTGTAAGCTCAGCATGTGGCTGAGAGTACCCCAGAAAGCATTTATTGATTTCTTCTGTAGAGCGTGATCATCCATGTTCAAAATCACGCTTTATCATTTGGTGGGATTATTCCAGAGCCAGAACGTATGATAACCTGTTGCTGTGCATTTTATGTCTTCAGAGCAACTTCAATGTGGCAGTGCTGAATGTCGGGGCCCCTGCAGCGGGCATGAATGCTGCTGTCCGTTCAGCTGTAAGGGTGGGCATCTCTGAGGGGCACAAGATGTTTGCTGTCAGTGATGGCTTTGAGGGATTCTACAAAGGACAGGTGAGACTCGTAGCACTGCTGCTGCGCTACTGCATGTCATTGTAATCGGCCAGAAACTAATGAGATTTCATGTTATTTAAATGCATTCATAATTTCCAAGCTTAATAAAAATCCTCTGTGTGTGTGACTCCAATTTTTTTAATCAATATCTCAGAGAGAATTGGCTTAGCTTGATGAGAGTCAGACAGTGCACAGTCACACTAAAGCATAATCAGAGAAACCCGGGGGATAATCTGTCCAGATTAATGTAAACCAATTTCCTCACGCTCACTCTGCTCGGCTTAGTCGAAACGATGCAGTACCACAACTATCCAGTGGGGGGAAACAGACTGTTCTCCCTGGGCTGAGAAACACAGGTCTGCACTGATAAGTCAAAGAGTTTCTCACATTACCTATCACCACAAAGTCACAGGATTTATGAATACAGGGTAAAAGCAAGCAGCACCTGTGTGACTTTTAACAATGAAAACCTGTACTGATATGTAATCTGAGGTGATACCGTTTCTTTGTTGCATGACTGGTATAACTAGTTTCTCTCCTCTAGCCTCCTTTGACGAAACCGCTCAGAGTGTGGGGTCGGCTCAGTGAACAGCACTTAAGAAACAATCGGATCATTTATCTCTATCAGAATGTCTCCACTGTCACCGCTTAGTTAAACATCCTCTGTGAGACCTGGATTCAGACTGTGCCTACTGACCCCAAGAAGATTAGACCAGAGGGAATAATGGATTTCTGTTATTCAGGACTCAAGCACTCTCTGCTACACGCTTTGTTAGTTTCCGCTGCTACATGAAAGAGATTGTCCAGCAAATTAACTCTGGTGTTTGCAATGTCTGCCCTGAGAACCAGGAGGATAGGACAGAAAATACACAACTGTGAGAGAGGTGCAAACTTAAGAAAATAAACTGGGGAGAAAACAGCTTCCACACTGGGACTACATTCATTAGTCTCTGTGCAACTCTTAACACAACAAAGAAAGAAAAAGGCAGCTTTTGGAGCTTTTCAGCTCGTTGCAGGTTAGAAGAGCACTGTGGCGTGGGCGTGGTCTCTGGCCAGCTGCAGAGGAGGGGTGACACAGTGAGCTCCCGGGGCGGCGCAGGGGCGGGGCCGACAGGTGTGCTGGGTTCCGACATTGATTGTGTGTCTTCTTATGTTGACAGTGACAGTCGGAGGGAAGCGGACGTGACAGCTGCAGAGAGCGGGAGTGGCTGCGACTAAACCCACGTCTCTAAATAAAACGTTGTGCTGTCAGAATAATCGCCCCAGCGTGTATTTATCGGGTCAAACGCTACAAGCACTAAATTAGAACATTTAAAACAAAACAATATAAATAAAAGCATCCTGTAAACGACTCCACTCATCAGTAATAGCTAACGTATCTGTCTCGTCTCCAAAAGTTGATTCTGTTCATCTGGACGTAGCGTTTTGTGGGAGAAACGTTTCGTCACTCATCCAAGTGACTTCTTCAGTCTCAGCTGACTGCAGGTTTCCCCAATCTTATAAACAATACATTTGCATAATGACTGAAACCAGCCCACTGAAGGAACAATGGGCTGTGAGGTCAGTTCCTTAATCATAATTATGCAAATTCTCATGACCATTGATCAACAACCACTGACCAAAACCCACTGATCAAAGACCACTGATCAATGGCCATGAGTACCATTCACAGAGAGTTGGGGAATGGCTGCAATCACAGCATTGTAAGATTGTAAGATGTACCCTTAGGCCCCCTCCTCGATTCAGAGATGGTCTTTCCCTTTTTACGTAAATGGCCTCCTTGACTCCACGCTCAAACCAGCGTTCTTCCCTGTCCAGGATGTGTAAATCCTCATCCTTACTGACCTCACAGCCCACTGTTCCTTCAGTGGGCTGGTTTCAGTCATTATGCAAATGTACTGTTTATAAGATTGGGGAAACCTGCAGTCAGCTGAGACTGAAGAAGTCACTTGGATGAGTGACGAAACGTTTCTCCCAGAAAACGCTACGTCCAGATGAACAGAATCAACTTTTGGAGATTTATTGGATGGATGATGATTGAGAATGCGTCAAGACATATCTGTCTCATCCATCTACCCTTCAGATTAAGGAGGTGAAATGGGGTGATGTCGGAGGTTGGACAGGACAGGGTGGCTCCCTCTTGGGGACAAAAAGGTAAAGAGTCTTCAGTTTTTCTTATAAAATAATGATTAAATTGAGATATCTACAAGTGATGGAGTCTGTATCAGCACCGTACCAGTGTATCCAGAGAATTTCCTCATAGATAGCTTTAAGAAACTAAATTCCCAGCCATGCACTTTGTATTTCAACGATTTTGTAAATTTCCATAATGTTTTTTCATAATACTCATTTTGTAATCCTCAGAACACTTCCTGCAAAACACGTGGAGAAAATTGCAGAGCAAATGCGAAAGCACAATATAAATGCTTTGCTGATTATCGGTGGATTCGAGGTAAGTTTCAGACTCTGTTTTTGTCTCTGCTCGTTTTGCTTTTAACTTGTTGAATCTGTCAGTAGAGGCTTCTCATCTTTAAGTCTGTGTACAAGCTTTAAAGCTTTTAAATGATGAATATTTATGACATGTTACAGTAAACAATATAATGTTTCCATCAGCCTTATCCCACTTCATTTCAGCACACCTCTGTATGGTTCCATGCATAGCTGTGTACAAAACTATGCTTTAAATTCAATTGTCTGCCTAAAAGCAGAGCTGCAGAACTGCAGCATTTAGCATTACATGTTAAATGGTATATGATATATATGTATAGCTATATAGTGAGAAAGAAGACTCCTTAACATGATGTATTTGGATTATTTAACTGAAGTTGACTCGATTTGATCTGATTTGGAGACAGAGAACACCTGCTTTTCTTCAGCCATTTCACGCACTCCTGTATAGATGCTCACCAGCTTTACTTTTCCTTTGATGAATGCAAGTAAATGAGTTATCCTGTGTATGATGTACATGTGTGTTTTTTGAGGGTGAATGTGGAGTGGTACCTGTCTGTTTCGCTGCTGTCCGTTGTGATAGACCTGGCTCCTCCCCTTGGCACCCTCCACTTATGTCTTACCCTTTCCTTTGTGGCAAGTAGCACCTCTCTTCCAGACCAAGCTTCCAAACCCCTCGCAGACACTAAAGCACTTGGCTCTGCCCTGCAGGCCTTCCTGTCACTGCTGGAATTGTTAACGGCTCGTGGGAAATATGACGAGTTCTGTGTGCCCATGGTCATGGTCCCAGCCACTGTCTCCAACAATGTGCCGGGCTCTGACCTCAGCATTGGCGCTGACACGGCTCTGAACGCCATCACTACTGTAAGTGATGGGGCCTGCCAACAGGAATAGACAGACATGACACAGACACACAAACACATCCGCTCACTTTACAAGCCAGCCAGCTGTGTTTCAACAAGGGGAAAAAACCCACAGTGTTGTGTTTTACCAGTCACCAGCCTGTCAGGGGATCATTCGGAAGAAATTCTTGTAACGGTGGCATCTGTCAGCCACATGTGGCACAAAAAGCCTCCCTAAAAACGAGAAATTCAGACAGACAAAGTGAGTCATGTCAGCACCGTGAGGCGTGACTGGTAAACGTAAAGCTCCCTTCAGGTAAGTAAGCGAGTGTCAACATGGAGGCATGCTGTGAGGTGCACACGTGTTGTCGCCGCCATGTTTTGCTCTGCTTGCCCTTCTCCCTGTCTGTGTGTTTGCGATAGTGTCCTCTGACACGTCATGATGAGTGGCTGGCTGCATGCAGGTTTTGACGTCTACACATCGCCAGAACACAAGCTTAACAGCCTGTAGTTCAGGTAACGTGTGCTGTTTCAAACTGGAATCGCAGCTTGGCCATCTTCATGTCCTCCTGCCGTGTATGCAGACTCGATTGGCCCTGCTTGTCCTGCTGAATATAAGCAGATCTGGCTGTCATGTGGTTGTTATATGCCGCGTCACCGTGGAGCAGATTCTGAGGCCAACAAACACACATCTCTCTGTCCTGTCTCTTCATCTGTTCTTTGTCTGTCCCTGTTTATCATCCTTCCCTCTGTTTTCTCTCTCTGCACATCAACTTCCTGTTCTGATTACACGTTCCCCACTCTGCTCTGCCACTCTTCCTGTTCTTATTTTCTTTTCTCCACCACTCTGTTCACAATCCCATCCTCCCGTCCTTTCTGCCAAAGGGAAGCCATAGCCGCTATCACACGGAACATGCCGGAATGGCGGGATACTCTCTTGCAAACTGAGAGAGATTCACCCCTCTCTCTCTAAGTGACCGGTCGTTTTTCTGTATACTGCTGCTTCAGGCGTTTGAGAGTCTGCTGCAGCTGTATGAGGCTCGCGCCAACTATGAGGAGTTTTGCATCCCGATGTGTATGCTGCCTGCCACCATAAGTAACAATGTACCCGGCACCGATCTAAGTATCGGGGCAGACACGGCCCTCAATGCCATTGTGGAGGTAAGGCAGTCAAACCGCCGCCAGCAGAGCTTTGAGCGCTTTGTTCAAGATGCTTGTGCAAAGACACTGAACGTGAGGCATGATATGAAAGTGCAAGAGATAAAACTGTGGTCCAGTGCTAATACTCAGCAAACTGTCTGCTTACAGAAGGTGCTACACTACTATGTTCTCTGGATTTAGGTTACAGTAAAGGCAACAAAAGTCAATGAACTAAACTTAGCCCGAACACTAACTCAAACATGAACTGTGCATTCATGTGCTGCTGCGAAAAATTGGAAAAAAGTGTTTTCCTACTGATCCCCCTCACATCATCAAAACAGCTGAGAAAGATGGAAAACTTTGGTGCACAACTTTTCTTTTCTTTTTCTTTTAAATCATACACGAAAGCATGAAGTAAAATTGTGCACATTTAAGTACATCAGTGTTGTTTTCTAACATTAAATATATGATATGCTGAAGCACTTTGAGGGCTCCAGGATAGTGATTTACAAAATTGTTAGCTTGCTAGCTTGCAGAGAAACAGATTTGTTTCAAATGTTACTTCTTAGAGCTAACCTTGTTAAAAGCTAAAGCAAAAGCTTATTTATTGGAAGCAGCTATAAAAATGGTAAATGGCCTGTATTTGTATAGCGCTTTACTAGTCTCTAAGGACCTCAAAGCGCATTACACATCCAGTCATCCACCCATTCACACACTGGTGATGGTAAGCTACATTGTGGCCACAGCCACCCTGGGATGCACTGACAGAAGCGAGGCTGCCGGACACTGGCGCCACCGGGCCCTCTGACCACCACCAGTAGACAACAGGTGAAGTGTCTTACCCAAAAACACAACAACCGACACTGTCCAAGCCGGGGCTCGAACCAACAACCTTACGATTACAAGGCGAACTCCCAACTCATAAGCCACGATCGCCCTGTGCTGTTGCAACACATTCTCATTTAAAAGCACAAGGATACACTATAGAACGATTTCCCATTTTTGGGAGACGGGCTCTCTGCAGAGCACGTGAATTCACAGTAACACATATTTTTATATTTTTACCACTGCTGCAACTTCTAAACTGATGCTAGATTATCTCATATTTAGCTGATTGTCAGCACTGTGCTATCAAAATAAAAATCTAGCACAGGAAGAAAAATGTTTCCATGTGTTAACCAAGTGTTTGCATATGAATTCTGAATTTCATGTTACCATCTGACGTGTTCTGTCGTCTTTCGCAGGACTCCAGTCTGTCTGGTGAAAGCAGCATTTAGATGAATCTGTTGTTGAAATGTAGCTATTCTCTAAATAAGCACGGTGTTGTTCTACTGTGTGGAAAGTCTTAAGTTAACACTTCACGACTTCTAATCTTTATGTTTACATTGATGGACAAATATGAGCTCAGGGTTACAGAGGTTAGCTTTGACACATGAGTGCTGAATGTGTACTGACTTTGTGAGCTCATGTGCGTGTGTCAGACCTGTGACCGCATCAAGCAATCAGCCAGTGGGACCAAGAGACGTGTGTTCATTATTGAGACTATGGGAGGCTACTGTGGCTATCTGGCCACGGTGGGGGGCCTGGCTTCAGGGGCTGATGCTGCTTACATCTACGAGGAGCCGTTTGACATCAAAGAACTGCAGGTAAGACGCAACCACAGAACCAGTATGCATTCATTATTTAAAGTAGACCTGTGATGGTCATTTCAGCACCAGCTTTTTATTCTTGGACTGAAGTAGCTTTGCATGAGTCACAGTTCCAAAATAAACAAACAAACAGTTTTGGCTCCTCTCTCTCCGAGGACATTCTCCCCTTATTACAGTTATTTTCGTATTGTCCAATGAACAACAAACAGTGTTATATAAATGCTCCGAAATAAACACTGAAGTAAGCAAGCAAATAAAACATTCTAACAAAACAAACAGCAGCAAAAAGAAAATGATCCTGTATGAAAACAAAAACATTCAATAATAATAATAATGATGGAATCTGTTATATTTATAGTGTATATACACTTAATGCCCACTTTTGTAGGTACACCAGTTTAAATTCCTTTTAATCCAAATATCTAATCAGCCAATCACATGACAATTACTCATTGCATCTGGCATGCAGACACTGCTGATCTACTGGGATTTGAACCCACAACCATCTCTAGGATTTACAGAGATCGATCAAAGAATAAGAAAGCATCCAGACAAACCGCAGTCCTCTTGGTGAAAGGGCCTCGTTGATGCCAGACGTCTGAGGTGAATAGTCAGACAGCTCTGAGCTGATAGGAAGACAGCAGTGACTCAAATAACCGCTCGTTACCACCGTGGTTTACAGAAGAACATCTCTGAATGCACAACAAGTCAAACTACAGCAGCAGGTTCCCCTGCTGTCAGCTTACAACTGCAAGTTGAAGCAACAGTTAATGTTGCCTGGGCTGTCGAGCCTATTTCTGCTACAGCTTTGGGACTGCAGGGTGAGAATTTGACATAAACGGCATAAAAGCATGGCTCCATTCTGCCTTGCATTAATCAGAATCAGAATACTTTATTGATCCCTGGGGGAAATTATTTTATGTTACAGTGCTCCATTATAAACAAACATTAACAAGACAGACAATACGCTAACTAAGAATAGTACTATATATATATATATATATACATATATATAAAGTCACCACATGGTGGTGTAATGGTGTCGGGGGATTTTCTTGGAAAACTTTAGGCCCCTTAGTACCAGCACTGAAGGCAAAAGAGGTGTACCTAAAAAAGTGGCCGTTCGTGTATATGGCAGTAAATAAGGTAAAGCAACATAGGTCCCCTTTAGGTTTCAGGCTCAGTTCTTTACGTGTCATTCCTGGTTTTATCCACTAGATGTCACCCTACTCTAGTTCTAAGGCAGACCTTACAGAGCCACCTATGTGTTAACATCAGCCACATGCACTACTTCTTCCCACAGGCCAATGTCGAACATCTGACAGAGAAAATGAAGACGAGCATTCAGAGAGGTCTGGTCCTCAGGTAAGAAAATGACAGTCACCTTAAATTTCCAGCCAGCATCTCTTTGTAATGAGCTGCAGTGTAAACATGCATTTCCATCCCTCAGTGTTTGACTCAAAGCTCCTTGTGTAGTAAACAAATGTTGTGGTGAAGTCGACAGTTTTGACAGTGCTGACATTTTACGATCCGGCTCCCACTGATGACGTCCAGCTAGCGTGAGCGTCAACCAAACACATCGTGAGTGTGCCTCTGCTAACACTTTCACTGTGTGGCTGTCAGGAATGAGAACTGCAATGAGAACTACACAACAGACTTCATCTATCAGCTGTACTCTGAAGAAGGCAGGGGGGTGTTTGACTGCAGGAAGAATGTGCTGGGACACATGCAGCAGGTGGGCTGATTTCCCATTGTATAAATAATCAGTGGTAACGTCTCCTCCAGAGTACAGAAGTGCCAATTTTCCATATTTGTATCATGAATATGCATGTTCTCAGTTTACATGGCTGGTCTTTGTTGTATTTTGGATTTGTGAATCTTGAGATTAGCACAAAAAAACTGGAACACACAAAACTTTGATGATCTCTGAGGAAAATCTAGTTTGTAATGAAATGCAGCAAAGGAATAGAATTATGGATTGTTTTAAAAATAGCACAGCTAGCAAACCACATCAGCAAACATGTGTTCAATTAAGAAGAAAGGGGGGAAAGATCTGGTGGATGAGTGAAAACGCTTAATTTTTTCCACAGGGAGGAGCACCGTCTCCATTTGACCGGAACTTTGGGACCAAGATCTCAGCCAAGGCCATGCAGTGGGTCTCCAAAAAGCTGGTTGAGACGTTCAGACAAGGTAAGGTTAATGTTCCCATTGCCTGTAATTAGACCCGCGGTAGCCGATCCTCCCTCCCTGCAGAGACGTGGCCGTTGTGAAGCAGATCTGTCATGGAGTCACTCTGTCTGACATTTTGATGTATGTTTATCCTCACAAAGAAAATGAATTATTGATCAGTTACACTCATCAATGTAGCATTTTAATGAGGACCGACACACTTCCTCATCTGATACGACACAACCGACCTGTACACTGTTTGTGTATTAAGGCCGCCATTAAAGTTAAAACTCCTCTTTGTTTTGTTTTTTTGTGTCCGTTTCTCTTACACTCGGATGACATAAGATGAAGGTAAATCCTCTTCTTCATGCTGGCTCCATGACCATCTACATATTTAGCTCCTATCCTGTGTTTTCATTTTAGCGCCATACTCCCAGTGTGTGTGTGTGTTTCTGTGTGTCATTTTCACTGTTGTGTTACACACATGTTGGATGCAATCTGCCCATGCCTTCCAAATTTACCAGCAGCCACCATGCAGTGCTGTTTCCAGGCCCTTTCTGAAATGGAAATGTGCAAGCATGGGCTGTGTGAGCCACACGCACATTTCTTTTTCCTGCTTTTCCCACATTTTCTTGGTAGTGTGCGGTGCTTTATCTCAATTCAGCTGCTTTTTTTTACGGCTTCCATATCAACACCTCTTTGTGCTTCAGTTTTCTCATCCTCTTAAACCACACTGCAGCTGTTTCATTTATGATGATGTTTCAGATAGCCACTAGCTGGTAGAAATAAATCACTGTGAACCACCCCAGATACCTCTCAATGTGAAAGCCACTGGGAATTTAGCCAAAAATCCTAACAATTATAAATGGTATCAGAGTTTAGGTGAGTCCTCGGAGACAAAAAAGTCCAAAAACATTAAAAACTGAGCTCACTCACTGGAATTACACTTTAACAAAAAAAGGACTGTAATTAAAAAACAGAAATTATTTGTGAATTAAAAAGTTCAAAAGTTCTGAATTTTTTTTACCGTATACAAAATAGACTTAAAAAAGAAATTTCACTACTGATAATACAGAAGAAGTTTCCCTTATTTTCTTGTTTTCTTACTGTGGTGTATAATAAGCCACAGTAACAGGCCTGTAAAACTGATTCAAATACAGTTAAAGGTGCAAAATGCAAAAGCAGGTCAGGATGGACCCTTTGGTTGTCCGGTTCTGGCCATCGGGTCGTATGTTCTGCTGTGATTGATCTTCTTTAAAGTTACATATCACACAGAGAGGGAGGGTGGGGTGCTGCTGCCATCTGCTGGTAAGGCAGCTGTGGCTGTTGGTGGTTGGCTACATAGACGCAGCTCCAACTCTACAGTTAACTCGCTTTATACATTAACAAAATATTAATAATGAAACGACTAGTTTTTCTGGTTCCAACTAACAAAATCACTGACTTTAAGAAGGGAAGCATTTATCCTTATCCACCTCCACGTTCGCACATTCTGGGGGGATGTGAGGGTAACCCTGATCACCAGTGTAGTCCACTGTTTCTCCAACAAAAACAATGACACTAGTCATTTTCACCAGTGGGCTTTTAAATCACTGACACACAGAGGTGTAGGTGTAAACCTAGCGATCAAAAAGTTCCAAAATAACGGCACTGCATAGACCCTAAAAGGTACAGCTGGAACGCTGTTGCAGGTTTGGGTTTCCAGTGGCTTTAATTCCACCCTAATGCATGTTTGTAAGATCAGGGACTTCCTGTGTTTGCACCTTTGATTGATTCGGTGTTTGTGTGCAGGCCGAGTGTTTGCTAACGCCGAGGACTCCTGCTGTCTGCTGGGAATGCGCCGCAGGACTCTGGTCTTCCAGCCTGTGGTCCAACTCAAGGATGAGACTGACTTTGTGTATGTATCACAGTAGCTCGCTGGGACACAGGGAGATTAGTCCAAAAGAGAACTCGGGAGTCCAAAATGAGAAAGAAATGCCGAAATAAACGCTGACACTGACGTTTCTTCATCTGTGCAGTCACAGGATCCCCAAGGAGCAGTGGTGGCTGAAGCTGCGTCCTTTGATGAAGATCTTGGCTAAGTACAAGACGAGCTACGACGTCTCCGACTCCGGACAGCTCGAGCACGTCGTACACAATCGACCAAAAGACTCGGACGCTTCGGTGGCCATGTGAAGGCCCGCGCTGTATGACGGTCTGAGTTCAGTCTTTGTGTATGATGGAAATTTTGTGAGGTGTCAGTCTTTGTGTTGTAAATGAGCTCCTGTTACGACATGAACACTTTTTTTTCTGGCCACACGCTGTGTTCATGTTCTGTTACTGTCATTCCTTTTAGTGGCGCTCCTCTCAGTTTTGTTTTAAAAAACTCACCAACTGTAGTCTAGCCTCTCTCCTCCTCTTATTAAATGCACACACACACAGCTGTCCTGCCATGCATCTGTGTGTCCTCGTCGCCCTGGATCTTTTTAGTGTTTTTAAATTGCACTTTCTGTGTCTTGAGTTGCTTCGACATTCTCTGACTGCAGAGCTGCAGAGTAGGCACTTTATCTGCAGCACAAACCAGTGCGTATCTTCTTAGAACGAGTGTGAGGTTAAGCATATTTATATGAGACTGATGCAATATAGTTTTGCTGCAAGCCAAGAGAACTCCATTCTGTGCTTTAACAAGGAAACTAATAATTATCTTTTAAAAAGTATTTTTGCTTGTAAATGTGGATATATTAAAAATGTAGGCACTGCTGTACTGAGTAGCTGTCTGTTATATTGCACCAACAGAGTTAGATGTATATGAGACCCACAGAATAAAATCATACTTGAGATGTGCCTGAGTCACGATTGTCACTTTCCATCAAACGATGTCCTTTTATTTCATCTGGGATTATTACAATTCTTCTTCCAGTCATTTAATTGACATTTTTGGGGTTTAACTAGAGCTTGTTTAATCAAAATCGCTTTCAGTTGACTGACTCTTGGTGAAGCCTGAAGATTAGTGAAGCCGGTTAGCAGGCTCGTGGCCCCGAGTGTCAGATTAATGAGCCATTCATTAGCTGTGTAAATATTTGTTGTTGCAAAGTTAACCTAATGACAAACTACTTATCCAATTCATGGTTATGGAGGGGCTGAAGGGTGAGAGGCAGGACACACCCTGGAGAGGACACCAGTGTGTTGAGCTAACACAGAGACACAAAGCCATCACGGTCACATTAAGCCTTTATGTCCAATTTAGATAAGCAGTTCCCCTCACCCCACTACCTGCATGTGTTTGAACTGTGAGAGGAAGCCAGAGCACCTGGACAGAAAGGCCCCAGGACCTCCTTCCTGTGAGGCAATAGTGTCGACTGTAATAACTAACGAAATTAACACAATGTCTGCATACACTTCTCAGTCACCCAGTCGCCTTAACGCCCACTCACATCCTGGGCCATTTAACCTCAGGAAATCACATGATAGGGTGAGCCAAGTTTCACTATGGACCTACACCCGTTTTCACACCCTGGCGCGTGTGATTAGGTAGAGGATCAATAGGGGATCCATGGCCCTCTCGGGAGACACTCCCACAGGGTTTAAATCTGGGACTCTCCACCATTTGACCCTAGAACTGAAGAAGCTTCTCGGATGAGAGGTGAAACGTCTTCAAGCAACTCAAAGAAGTCCAGACGCTTTTCTAGGGGCGATCGTGGCTCAAGAGTTGGTAGTTCGCCTTGTAATCGGAAGGTTGCCGGTTTGAGCCCCGGCTTGGACAGTCTCGACGTTGTGTCCTTGGGCAAGACACTTCAGCCATTGCCTACTGGTGGTGGTCAGAGGGTCTGGTTGCGCCAGTGTCCGGCAGCCTCGCCTCTGTCAGTGCGCCCCAGGGTGGCTGTGGCTACAATGTAGCTGCCATCACCAGTGTGTGTGAATGGGTGGATGACTGGATGTGTAAAGCACTTTGGAGTCCTTAGGGACTAGTAAAGCGCTATATAAATACAGGCCATTTACCATTTTACCATTCTTTCTAAGCTCCTTAGACTTAATTACACAAAATAAACAAACAATACATAATAAAATCACCACAAATAGAAAAACAAGATAAAAAAGAGGCAAACTGTAAAGAGAAGCAAAATGTTCAAACACAATAAAGGATGCAAAGTAACAACAAACTACGAAGAAATACGAAGAAAAGGAAAAATCCACCATAATCTACAGAGAAGCAAATATAAGCATGAAGAGAAGCACAACAAGGGAGACACAAAAAGAGCCAAAATAATTCAAATCAATAGTACACACGTGTGGTTGCACCTACATACAGCATCTTCAAAGAGACTGAAAACAGTTACAAGGTGCCAACTAACCACACGTGCATCGACATGGGGTTTGTAACCGATCACAGGACATCATGACGGATGGCACACTGACGGGCCAATCGTTGTTATGCACTTTTTCTCTTCAGTAAATGCAGGGATGGCAGGCATGGAGGAGGTAAACAGAAACTCCTAAAAGCCCTCTGTGCTGCACCAACCATGATATACGTTGCAGCCAGCAGATGGCAGCGGAGGACCGTCCGGCCTGCGCTGTGCCCCGGTTCACTGAGTCCACTATGACGCGGATTCCCTCCATCAGCTGCTGTCCACTTCTCTCTTCACTATTTCAGCGTACACTAGCTTATTACTAAAGTAGATTAGCTGCGTGAGGCCTTGTGTGAGTGTGCGCGTGTGTGTGCGCGTGTGTGTGAGGCCATAATTAGGAATTAATCTTATCATTTGAAAGAAAATTTCAATTTCCCACGGGTGTATTAATTGTGTATACATGTAATTGGGCTTCTTTTTCCAGCCTAAACAGACCTTTTTTCCTCCAACTTAACGGCAAGTAATTACATACATATATGGCTGTGCTGAGGCCATCGCTTAGCGACAGTGCCGTGACGTGAAATGCAATTTGAAGAAAAAGCTACCTGAATCACCTTTACTCCCAACAGACCCTCCCAGAATAATTATCATCCATAACTTAAAAGCGGCGCGTTTAATTCAGGTTCACGCCCACGCCTCTGCACAAAAAGATGCCTTGTTTCTCTTCACTATAATTTGCTCAGACCCCAATGGGCGCATGGTTCATTGTGGAGGCAGTTTCATGTTGCCGGCTACTTCTCTCTGAGCATGAAATTAGAAAATTCAATAATTTGGGTTGATTTAAGAATGCAAGGGGAGACTAAAGGGTCATATGCACATAGGTAATCAATACTCATTACCATTTCATTTCTCTCCCCTCCTTTCTCTTCTCCTACAATCACACGTGAATCTGATCTCACTGGACTGATTAAAGGCTGCAAATGAAGGGTCCTCACTCCCCGATTCTCATCAAAGGCCAACCACACGCTCGGTAACTTTGTCTTCATTTAATTCCAAGTTGTCTTCAGACAGGCCTCCAATTATAAGCTCGCAGTGAATCTCCAAAATAGCTCATGCACATTGACCTTTTTAGATTAAAAGTGCATTCTCCGTCTCTCATGGAGTCCCCCCCTGCACTCCGGTTTCACTACTAATGAACCGCAGTGGTTGGAATTTCTACTGCTGTAATAACTAGCATTAGAGGTGCGATGCTAACATAACTTGCTATAAAGGTGCCTCAGTAACAGTAGCGACAAGAGCCAACAAATCCAAGCTGGCTGGTGCCGAAAAAGCCATATTTTTGCTTTCAGATAAATCACCTATTTGACGTTGCGGGGATGAATATTTATGAACCAGAGGAGCCATGGAAAAAACAGATGAGCTCACAATACATTCGCTGCGAGATGAAAAAGCACAGAAGAGCAGAAGTTATAGATTTTTGATATGAGCCTACTGCAGTCCCCGTTGGCTGCATGGGAAGCTCACACTGTGCCGGCGCTGGCTGCAAAATAAACAGGAGTGAATCACAGGAACCGTTTCCAGACATAGGATAAGGGATTTGATCCGCCTCGCACACACCAGAGAAGCTCTGCCTTAAAACAAGTCCAGTGAGTCGCACTCCAATTTAGGCTTCCCACAATCCAGCAGGCGAGGGCTGAAATGCTCATCTGAGAATCTCCTCTTTTTGACAATTAAGACACCCATGGAGGCATGGAAAGCTCTCAGTTCCATTAGCCTCTGTGCCGTGTTTCACTCTATCTGTCCACTGAGCCTTAACTTACTTATTAGTACAAGTCTGCTGTATTTTGTTAGGGAAGCGATTAGTGAAATCTACATGAAAAGGCAATTCCCCCCCCTCTTTTCTTTCCCCTCACTCTCTCACACTTCATTGAGATCAGACAGATCTAAAGAATGGCATTTGCGCACTAATGAAATTCGCTCTGCATCATTTCGGATGTTAATCTGTGGACGGAAGTGACTTGTGTCTTTATTTACTCGTTTCTGTGTGACAAACGGTCAGAGCTGGCAAAAATTACATCGGCGCTGGTGTGTGGTGCACCCCCCCCCACCCGCCTATTTAACCAAAAAGGCTGGGAGCATCGGCTGGCAGTCAGCTCAGAGACCGCAGCTCCTCTTTGATGTATTGGAGTTAATATCTTCCTGACATTTCTCAGGACAGATTTTCATCACTGGATTCATCTGTACTTTTGGGGCTATGTGATAAATGAGTCAGGACATTCATTTTCTTCTTCTCTGTTGCTTCTGTGGAGAAAAAGGCGTGCGCTGGATACAACCGTGTGTATCCAGCGTTGAGTTGAGTGCACGAGGTTGTACTGTGTGTGTGTGGGTGTGGGTGTGTGTGGGGTGTGCATGGGCCCGGACGTGCTCGTGACGTGAAATAGACGGCGGCATTAATGGAAGTGACATAAATTTGAGAGAGAGCGCTCACTAACATGCGAAGTCACTCGCAGTTCATAAGAATAATATTAACTCGGCATTAACATGCAAGGCTGTCTGTTGCACCAGATGCCGAGCGTTTTGGAGGGCGGGTGCTGCAAGCCTGTCTTTCTAGGCCACGAGTGGATCGTGGCTCTGGAGCGTGCACAACGAGAAAAGCCTCATTCTTATTGAGGCGGTGCTGACACACTGACACTGCTGCTGCAGGGAGATGCTTTGCAGTCCAGAACACTATCCAGCAGCATTCTCAAAATAGCTAGAAGCAACCTGATGGTGTAAGTTTAGGGTTCAGGCACAGACATAAAACCTGTTCGTCGATGCAGAGCAGATATAGCTTTGTCAACCTGATGAACTGCCAGCATGTCCTTGAGCTGAGCTACAACACACAGACACACAACACGCACACACATTTACGCGAATAACAAGCATAGCTGCTGGAAAAGCTGAACGCTATTTAGTCCCGGCCATTAACACTAATCAAAAACCACTTTACCTGATAAGAACTACAGGGGTCTTCTACCTGCTGCCGGCATCCGCATTTCTCTTTGCTGATACTGACTGGGTTTAAACAAGGTGCCACTAGCAGGAGCCATGAAGGTGATGAAGAGACACAGGTGAGAGTGCTAATTCGCAGCTAAGCGATTGAGAGATCATTATTTGCTGACCTGAACGATTACTCTATGATAGACTGCACAGTTCTGTCCCGCATTAATGCTTTTGTGTCTGTCCATGTAGCGCATGTGAGTCTTCGCTTTATGGGTCACAGCGAGACAAAATATGTAGCGCGTGACCAGGAGAGAACGTGCAGGCATTCACCTGAACACACACACACTCCCATACAGTATGGATTAGGCATTGACCACAGCTCATGAAAGATGCAGTTATGCAGATGGACTTGGGGTGAGTGAACACAGGCCAAAAGGGGGCTGATGTGGAGCAGCCCAAAGCTTCCCAGTCTGCTGAATGGGCAGCTCTTTCAGGCAACATAAACTTCCTGATATCACACTGGGTCACACTAAAATACAATAATGCCTAGTGCTCATTTCTAAGAAATAATGACACTGTACACAAGTCCCAAAAATCAAATAATTACAATAGATATAGATCTATATATATATATATATTGCAGTGCCTACAATAGATATAATATGTGCAAAACAGTTGGTGATGGTGGGGAGGAAGAACTCCCTGTTAAAATATATTTTTGAAATATCTTCTAACTGCTTTCATAGTTATCATTGATAAGGCTCTTAAAACCCACTGTGCACTCCATACCCAAAATCAGACATCTGGTAGACAACTTTAGCATGTAGCTAATTGGAAAATTTGAGAATTTAGTAGTTAAAAGTCCAAATATTTCCTTCAGTACTTAACAAAGGCTTAAAATTAAGCTAACGCCTGACAGAACTTAAACTCAAAAAACAAAGGCATAAAAAGTTAGCTGCTACCTTATGTTTCAGTTAGCTCTATGCAAACGCAATCATGCTAAGTGCTAACTGCGTTAGCAAAAAGATGGTTTTTCATTAACAAAAATAGATAGAATGATGCTGCTTTTACGCAACAGGACAAAATCAGAGCTACTTTAGATATATATATATAATTTTTTTATAAAATCAGCAAAATATAACATCTCTTTCTCTTTTTTAAAAAAAACTTTTAAAGGCTGCTAGCTTTTTTAGACAAATCCAAGCTAGGCTAATCAGCTGCTGGCTCATATGCATGAACCCTTCAGAAATAAAACTGTAACAGCATCCTCAACAACAAATCAAAACGTAGCTCCTGGTTTCACGCAGCCTAAATTATCTATTTTTTGATTGAGTGAAGCCATTTTCTTTTCATACTTGTCACAAAAACGAGAGCGTAGTTTTCCTCGACTAATACCAGAATAAAATATCAAGATGATCTCACTACAGCAGCACATCAGTAAACTCTGCAGCATCTTCCATAAGAAAGCCCAGACTTCCTTTTCACTGCTGTGTACTGTTTCTTAAAGCGGTTCTTGTTTTATCCTTCAACTTGTGTTGGCTTCACCTCCTACACAGCCTGCTCAACCAGGCTGTTTGTGTCTGCAACGCTTTTGATGTTCTCACTGTTGTGCGCACTCTTTACCGAGGAATACTGTAATTTACCGTGCAGCAGAACAGACACCAGCGCATCAGCACCCACATACGTGCTGGAGTCTGGAGGACGAGAGAGCGCATCACAAGCAGAAACGAGGGGCGGTTTGCCGAGATGATCATGTTTAAAAAAAAAAACAAAAAACAGACAGCACAAAAACTGCAGTGTCCTACTGCAGATTTCCATTACTTCATACATGCATAATTCAGTGTAATATTTTTCCATTTTATGGCCCTTAATATTCATGAGTGATAAGAGCTCGGGGCAAACTTTTCCAAAACTTGGCCAATCTGAGAAAACTCCCTTCTTGGTACGTGTGTTTTTGGCCAAAGCTGGGGGATTTCTTTTGTTTTGTTTTGTTTTTTTACGTCCCCCCCGCCTCACTTTAACAAGATCAATATCGCGACGCCGCTTCACCCCCCGCTCCAGCACGTTGCGTTAAGTTACGAACTGTCACCGGCAAATGAAATAATGAATTCACGGTTTGACACAAAGGCAGATGAAGGCATATTTGAACATTCAAAGAGAGAGCGAGGGGAGAAAGAGGCAGAGAACATTCCCAAAATTAATTTTCATCTCCAGGGTTCATGCATATTTAATAGAGAGCGCTTGAATATCATAGGGTAATACTAGCCCGGCATGCATACAGAGGCTGGGCTGCGGAGAGAAAATAAACGACCGTGATCGTTGTCATGAGCAATAACTCTCTGTAGAGCTGGGTAACAAAATAGCCAGAATGCTTTGATGAAGGAGAGGATGACGAGGAGGTGGAGGGGGGGGGGGATAGTACAAGCAATGGAAAGCAAGTGAGACAGAGAGAAGCTGTAGCAGAGGTTAAACACTGGTGGAGCGATGGTCCCTTTGGATCAAGCTGCTGTGGCTGCCTGTCTCTGTTTTGCATTGGGGGGGGGGGGGGGGGGGGGGGGGCGCACCGTTGTGATGGCTGAGTGACAGTAGTTGACAAGCCCTGTGGACGGGATCCCAGGAGGCTTTGTGTCACCCCCCCCCCCCCCCCATTCAATGAGTAAACATCACAGAATCAGCACATGCAAGCATGCAACTGTGCATGCTGGTGTCACACCTACACACAAACATGTACGAGCTGTCAGTGAGGAACACACTGCACTCAAAAGCTACAGCCACTGCTTTTTTCCCCTTTTTCATCTTTTTTAAGCACACTTTAAATACAACAGCCTCTGCCATTACCGAACGGCGCGCGCGCTGGTGCCGCTGATAATAAGCTCGCGCGGTTCGCGTCTGTTCTCCACCTGTGCGCTCGAGGTAGCGCCGCACGCGGTATAAGCGCATACCAGCAGTGTGTATTTACCTATTAAAAACAGTCTCGGTGCTTATCCGGTATTCATCCCACGTGTGGGGAGGGGGGAAAATGAGGCATGAAACAGCGTTGTCATGCTGAACAGAATTTTAATTACCGACACTCTCCTCCTGTCCGTGTGTGCGCGCGCGCGCTCCCAATTGGTCTGAAATAACAGCGGTGGGAAAAAAAAGAAGATAGGTGAATGAAAGAAGACGAGGCCTTTCTGAGGTGCAGACAGCGCCATTAACACATGGCACTATCATAGCGTGTGGGAAACAATCACTATCAGAGGGCAATTCAATTCAATTCAATTCAATTTTCAATTCAATTCAATTCAATTCAATTTTATTTATATAGCGCCAAATCACAACAAATGTCGCCTCAAGGCGCTTCATAGATACAGAGAAAAGCCCAACAATCATATGACCCCCTATGAGCAAGCACTTTGGCGACAGTGGGAAGGAAAAACTCCCTTTTAACAGGAAGAAACCTCCAGCAGAACCAGGCTCAGGGAGGGGCGGCCATCTGCTGCGACCGGTTGGGGTGAGAGAAGGAAGACAGGATAAAAGACATGCTGTGGAAGAGAGACAGAGATTAAATATTAACAGCATACTGCAAAGAAAGTAAAAAGCTAAAAAAAAAAAAGAAAATATATACGTCATTCATTATGTTTGAAGGTCCACAGCCAGTCTTATTCTACTTGGGAATGAAAACCATGGAGAATTTGATGAAAAAGAGGAGGAAAAGCCACAAAATATGCAAATTTTCCATGCAGAATTCATGCTAAATAACTCTGAATCTAAGCGAAGCCTTCACTTCTTTGAAACGAATCCCTGGTTTCCTCAGCTAACCGCTCAGGCTTCAACTTGCTGAGATGTGAAGCGAAGCTAAAGACTGACGTTGATCTGAATAAACTTGCTTGATTAGGACGGCTCTGCCCCCCACCCCTCCCTCATCTCTCCCCCACCCCTCCCTCTGATCCCCACCAACCCCCTCGCCGATACAGCGAGCTCTCTGACAGCTCGGGGAGCACCCACTAACTCATCTCAGCTCCCCCTCCTCCCCTTCCCGGAGCTCCGACACCCTGCTTGTTTTATTTCCCCACCCGCTAAATTGAGTCGTAAAGACTTGTGAAAATAACGACGGGCCGCGTTCTGTTTTGTACACTCCCCTCCCATTTCGCCCTTCCCTTTCCCACGAGTCCCAGGTGGGCTGTTTGCAGAGCCCTTTAAAAAGCCGTGACACGTTAACAAGAGCGCCAGGATATTTTACAAAACGCCGGCCTCCGGTGCGGCTGAATTCCTCAAGTTTGACGCAGGTGTGTGTTAAAATCATCCCTCCCTCTCTCTACCTCAGTCAGTTGCAGGGAGGAGGTCAAGGTGCAGACAGATGTATATGCATCCACTGGTTCTCCTGGGCTACAGGCCGAACATGTGGATACAGTAACATGAACCCAGACCTCGTGGGCTTAATCCTCAGGCCTAGCGTGAGAACACACACCATAAATCCCACTTAGGACAAGAGCAAATCAATCTTTCATATTCTCTCATTAACCATTTCAGCATCGATTGCTTTTCTTGTGGCAGTTAACCTGTGTTAAACAAAAGCAGTAAAATAAAGGGGGCGGGGGGTGTTAAATTCAGTCAGGAGCAATACAATTCATTAGGTGTAATTTGGCGAGTGTGTACCTCATAAATCATTCTCTGCTGGGTGGTAGCTCTGCACCACTGTACTGTATGGGTGGGTGGGTGGGTGGGGGTGAGACACAAGCAGAATAATGTAACCCAGTCTGCAAAAACCGTTCTCCCTGAAGCATGCTATTGCTCTCAGAGACTAAAGTACATCAGAGCCACAAAAGGAGGAGGATGTAAGTTATACAAGTCGGTTAACATGCATAAAAAAATGTATGCATTAAAAAATGCATAAGTCCTGCAGCATTTAATGGCACCCTCACTGAAAATCTTTCACATGGCTGTGAGTTCTCCACTTGGGGGGAGATACAGTCCGATGGAAACAAATGAGCATGCCTTAAACTTCCAGTTGTGGGAGAAGAAACTGCAGCAGAGCAGCGAGACAACTTTGTACTGAGAGTAAAGACGACCGCTTCTTCACCACATGTCCTCTTGTGGACTGATGGAGTGCTCTCTCTGCTGTTAAGATGTCCAAACCCCGAGCTCTCTTCTGTCATTAATTCCCCACATTCTTGTGTGTGTGTGTGTGTGTGCGTGTGTCTGCAAATGTGTGTCCTTGTACATGTGAACGTGCCTGCCCCCGCTCAGGTGACGCGCAGCCTCGTCTAATTCAGGACTCAGCCATGTGTGAAGGAGGGACACACTCAGGCGGCTTCTGTTAAAAGCTTTCTGTGCTACCAGTGTCACCGTGGATGTCTTGTCACTCGTCCTCTCCGAGCAAAAGTGATGAAGAGATGACGTATAGTTGCTATACGGATGGTCAGCTGTGGATATGGATAAATACTGATCAGCCACGGCATGTTACTATGGCAACTGTCAATAGGTGGGATATTTAAAGACAGCTTTTTAACATAGATTTTCAAAACAAACTACTTGTCTGTAGAAGGTATAAATATTTCTATTTGCACATATTAATGGAATTATTTCAGAAAACTAAAAAAATGATCAGCGTCAATGTTATTAGCTCTCTGAGCTTTTTATTAAGCCATAGCACAAGCCTCTACTGTGCAATGATGTTAACTCACAAAGCAGGAGATGGGTATACAAAGAACTGGAGGGAGAAGTGTCATCAGGAAAGGCGCTGAAAGCTGCACAGTGCAGAGAAGGACTGGCAGAGGCAGGAAGTGAAAGATATCAAGGACTCAAAGACAACAGCCAAGACACAAGCGAATGACTAAGAATTGTAGTCTCAAAGAAGACAATCATCCTAGGACCCTGCACGGGAATGGACTGCGAGACTGCAGACCAAGAGAAACTCCACTTCTGCAGAAGAGACAGTTTCAAGTAAGACTCAAGTATGTTAAGGACGACCTGGAGGAAGATTCTGCACACTGGAAGTGTTTCCTTTGGTCAGATGAGAAAAAACTCTTTGTAAACAGAGACTCTTCTTATTTATGGAGAAAGAAAGAAGACCGTCCCCAAAGTGAAACAGGATGGTGGGAGTAACATGGGAATCACGAGGAATGATGAATATGTGAAGATTTTGAAAGGAAACCTCACTTAAGCAGTTAGCAGCAAAACTGAGCCCTTTATCTTCCAACACAACAATAACCCAAAACATGCCTCCAAAGACCAAAGTGACTGTTCCTGATTGGTCGGTATAAACCTCTGAATTGAGTCCCATTGAAATCCTCAAAGGTGAACTGAGGACCAAGGTCCATGACAGAAAACCATAAAATCTGGAGGAGCTTGAGAGAGTCAGCAAAGAAGAATGGGCTGGGATTGTTCAGGGGACGTACGTGAGACTGAGTCAGAAAGCTTGTGGTTTTCTTCCACAGCATGTCTTTATCCTGTCTTCCTTCTCTTACCCCAACCGGTTGCAGCAGATGGCCCCGCCCCTCCCTGAAGCTGGTTCTGCTGGAGGTTTCTTCCTGTTAAAAGGGAGTTTTTCCTTCCCACTGTTGCCAAGTGCTTGCTCATAGGGGGTCGTATGATTGTTGGGGTTTTCTCTGTATGTATTAGTGTAGGGTCTACCTTACAATATAAAGCGCCTTGAGGTGACTGTTGTTGTGATTTGATGCTGTATAAATAAAACTGAATTGAATTGATTTCCAGCTCCAAGTTCAATCCTGGATCCAGAGCCTCCTCCAGGCCACATGTTCAGGTATCTTTGGGCAAAGGACGTCTTGGGTCTCAAGAACCTTGTGAGTTTCTGACATGTAGTTGATAGTATCTACCAGTGTTAGTCTAAGAAAGGAACATTAGAATGGCAACAGGTTTATGGGCACTCAAAGTCTCTTTGCTTGATCATGAAAAATTGTTGCAACAAAAATACTCCGGCCACTGGCACAATAGAAGAAAATGGCCATGTCTCTTTTTTTTGAAGGTCATGTGGACTGTTGGGGCTGTGAGCTAGGGAGTCTTCTTTAAAGACTGTCAGCAATTATTCAAAATTGTATTATTTATTTGAATATTCAGGAAAAAAAATCTGAAATATGATTGTGAAAAAAAGTAGAAAAGTAAAATAATAACAGCAGTACAAGCTACTGTGTTTCCACCAGGCTGCCCCTGTGCTAGCAAAGCACTATCAGCTAGCAATACCGCACACTGTGTGACACTGTCAGTAAAGCTGATAGTGGTGTTGGTGCAACTTGGAAAGAAAACGGCTTCAGACTTCAGACTCTGAGAGCATGTGCACATGAGAGAATCATGTAAGTGGGGAACTTAAGTGGACTGATATCATTTGAGCAACTAAAATAAGACAGCTCCATTCTTAATAAACCTTTTCTAAGCATCCCTTGTGGTAGTAGCTCGTTTGAACTGCATTTAGGTTTGTAAAAGATTGTGAA
This sequence comes from Neolamprologus brichardi, assembly GCF_056152115.1. Classification (NCBI taxonomy): domain Eukaryota; kingdom Metazoa; phylum Chordata; class Actinopteri; order Cichliformes; family Cichlidae; genus Neolamprologus; species Neolamprologus brichardi. The sequence goes on along the minus strand of NC_142112.1, from coordinate 13,410,931 downwards.
GAGTAACATACAAGCTAGGGTTCAGTTTAGGTGAAATAAATGGCAGAGAGTTCCTAATCCAACTGTGGTAAAGAAAGCGTCAGCTGCACTGAGTTCAGTCGACTTCAGACTTTTCTCTGCCCTGACTTTATAGCTACAGCACAGGCCTTACGAATATACTAATGGGAAAACCCATTTCATGTTGAGGAAAAGATAATGTCTTTCAGAGCTGAGCTCACTCAGAACATTGAATGTATAACCCAACTATTAAGTTTATTTTGTAATCTCTATGCATGTAACCTTAAAAGACAATATGTGTACCTGTACTTATGCGTTTTTTTGTATTGGTTTGCTTTCTGTAGGCTGTAATGTGCCATTTGAATGTTTCGAACCTTTATTACGTATCAGCATCACACTTGTTTAATGTGGGACATTAGACAAAAATCCTACCACAGTTACCTCTTTTGCATTTACTTAAGGATCACATAATTGTAACAGTAACACTTTATAATACAGCCTGAAATTAAGGACATAATTCCACTGTAACTAAATGGAATTTCAAAGGATTTTATTTGAAAATACAACGTAATTACATTTAACTAGAAATACTTAAAGGCAGGTACACTAGAAGAGGATAACAGGTCCGATTTTTATACAAAACAAAGAAATATTTATACTTTAAGTAAATTTAAGTAATGAACAAGTAATCTTAGGTAGTAGATGAATAAGTATTTTAAGTATTGCATAATTTCATGTATTTTACAGGAAACGAGACATAAATTATCCTGTAATACAAAGGCTGTGATTTGCACTGTATGTAGGACACAGCGCAGGCATTCCTTAACCTAACTGGGAATGCCTAAACCATTACACTACAAGGAATTACTTATATTGCCCTATATGTCCCTGATCCTTAACCCAAACCCAACCACGTGTTCTGCAGAGACGTCTACCTGTGCTGTTAAGATCACCACCGATGCAAAAAAGGCCACTGTTTATTTAAGCTAAGCAAGCCAAAGCTTCCATTCACACAATGGGGATCAGGATAAAAGACACAACAGTTAAAAACAACACAGTCTATTGTCAAGGTAACCTGCATCATGTCACAGTAACCTATTGTGTGTTTAGAGACAGAGCAACCTTATTAATCTGTAGTGTCCTACAGAAACATCGCAGGATTTGTTCGTTTTCCAGCCCACGCACTCAATTATGCATGAAATTTCTCCTCTGGACCACCTCGATGGCAGCTGACAGACTGGTTAAACAGATTTGCGGGACACCTACAAAGCCTTGAAACACAGAAAAGAGAGGAGAAGAAGAAAAAAGCCCAGGAAGAAAGCGAAACTGTCAACTCACAAGCTATTCATTGGTCCCACAGAGACACACGAGTGTAGAGTTTGCATCAGTGAGCGAATAAGCTGTGCAGCTCGGCCTTTTTTTTCCTCACTGCGAAGGCAGGGGCACGCATGCCGTATCTGGAAGGAGAAAATAGAGTATCATCCTGAACTCGAGGAAAACGACTCAAAAGCTTGTAATATTTTCGCCACCTCGAAATCTTTGATTTAATCTAGAAGTAACTCTTTTTATTCAGCGTTTCCATGGAAACAACTGAAGTTGGGGCAAGGGAGAATAAGCAGGGGGGCCTGATAAGGGGGAGGAAGAGAGCAGAGTAAAAGAGGAGGAGTGATGAGGGAGGGGTAGTTTCATTTAGGAAGCGAGGAGAGGGATGAAGGGATGAGGATTAGCTGTCATGATGAAGAAAAGGTGCCTGTCCTGTAGCTTTCTCTTCGTCTCTCCCTCTCTTCCTCCCGTCACCTCCTTGTCCTTGACAAGCCTGCTCACAAAGGTATTTATCGGCCTCCATTCCATTAATTACCATCCAATTAGCTACTCCCACAGTGGAACTGCAGCAATACAGCACAGTGTCAAGCCAGTCCACTTAGCGAGCCCTGACACCGTCATGTTTCCTGCTTTCCTCAAACTCGCAGTGATAGAGCGGAGCAAGTTTTCACAAAGAATCCCTCGGTGTGCTAATGCGTCCATTAAAACTGTATTCATCTCCTCACTTGTACATTAGCCGTGGATTCATGCGCTGGTTAGACGATTTGTCACTAAATAGCTATTTTAGCTAATTGGCAAGGCAGCTTAGGCTTGTGTATTTGATGTTTCTCGCTAGGCGTCTTTCATGCCAGCAATACAGGCTTATTAATGCACAGACCCTTTACTCTCCTCGCGGACCTACTTCATTCAAAAGCCTCCAAGAGAGGAGTGGAGGGAGGGGGGGGGGGGGAGTTTAGAATGATTTTTCAAGGCGGGGGGGTTGACAGAGTCTGAGTGAGGCTGGCTAATTGGTTTGCTTTGAGACTGGCCCACTGGGCTGTGGGCAAGGACAAGCATGTGGCATCACTGACTTGTTAGCATGGAATTAGCCTCTGAGAGTGAATTAGACCGTCCGCCTCCAGCCACTAGCCATCACATAAGTGTATTACACTTGGAGAGAGCTCCAGCCTTTGACAGCTGCAAAACAAACAGGCATTTGCACTTGCACAAACAGTGACGCGCACACGTGCACCGCACACACAACTGTAACGCGGCACATACTGCATGCACACACAAGCTAATTAAGCCTATAGCCAGAGACTAAATACCCCAAGAGCTTTTTCGCTGTGTGCTTTGCATTCACAGCAAATCAAATTCTAGTTTCTCATAACAAGCTCCTGCACTCCAGATTCTTAACCCCCATTAAAAAATGCCCGTCCTCGTGGGGAACAAGCACATTTGCCGAATGAATGCAGACAGTAAGCATGTTAATGTGTGTACAGACGGGTCCATGATGAAGATGATGTGTTTGTGTGTGCACCGGGTGGGGGGGTTTCTGGGCTGAGAGGCTGAGTCTGCAGCGCATCATCCCACACACCAAGCACAGCGCCTGGGGTTGTTGATGAGTTCTTTAGCCATGCTGTGTGCCCCCCTACACCCACCCCATCCCCTCTTGGACTAGGAGTATGCTGACAGAGCAGCTACTGAGATGGACTCTCACACGCACACACACACTGAAGTTTGCTAGTTTCCTTTGATCAGACAGTCGTACTACAGCCTGTGAGCTCAGAAAAGTTAAGATGTTGATGTTTAAGGTGATTATGCATGTGTGTGTGTGTGTGTGTGTCCATGCGGGTGTGAGCGAGGAAGCAGTCTGTCAGCTTTCATTCAGATATAGGTCACTGCTGGAGAGTGTGTCAGTTGGATTACACTTCAAATAAGTATATCAGGCTGATTAGCCTCAGCCCTATAACATAAAACGAACTTTACCTTAGGTTCTGTCTTAAATAACCAAAGTGTGAAATTGTCTTGGAGTCAAATGCATCACTTTGATTAGAAGTGTATCTGGCATTCTTTTTATTGAAGCTTGTAGAAAAAGGCTTGTGACTTAAAGGTCGTCAGTTTGAATCCACAAACTGACTGATAATGTGGCTGAGTGACTGGACACATTCAAAAGATGTTAGAGGACCTTGTTAGTTCATCCTGTGTGGAGTATGAATGTTTGAAGCATGGATATCTGTCCAAGACAGGAGTGGGGAATAGGGATGGGTATCGTTTAGGTTTTATCCGATACCAGTACCAAACTGGTACTTTTGAAACGGTGCCGGTGCTTAAACGGTGCTCGAACCGGTGCTTAAAGAATGGAGAACACACACTTTGCCCAGAGAAGAACAGCTGCTGCTACCATCATCATCCGTCCTCATCTCTGCTACACTGGCAGGGCTAGGGGCCAGGACTCTCGTCTTCGGGTTCTTGGGGGATGTTGCTAACTCCGGGTCCGATAACAGGCAACCCACCTGCAGTAGATGTGCTCGATGTGAGGTCTCGCAGCAAGCTATCAAATACGGTGCATTTCTCGGCTTTTAACAAAATGCTATACGTCACCAGGTGTTTCATCAGATTCGAGGTGTTACGTGCACAGTATCAGCTTAAAGCACTTGTTGCAGGCTGCTGAGTTTGCATCTTTTGCTGTGAAGTACAGCCAGACCACTTTGCCTTGGGCGTTTTTAATCTGTAGCTCTGCTCTAAAAGAACGTACGTACCTGGGCCCACCTACTACGCTTGCAAAGGTAAAATGATTGGCCTCGAGGGCCGGTGACCTGCAGGTTTTAAATGGTAAATGGCCTGTATTTATATAGCGCTTTACTAGTCCCTAAGGACCCCAAAGCGCTTTACATATCCAGTCATCCACCCAGTCACACACCCATTCACACACTGGTGATGGCAAGCTACATTGTAGCCACAGCCACCCTGGGGCGCACTGACAGAGGTGAGGCTGCCGGACACTGGCGCCACCAGTGCCGGGGCTCAAACCGGCAACCTTCCGATTACAAGGCGAACTCCCAACTCTTGAGCCATTATGTGTCCTTGATCCAACACAGCTGATTTAAATGGCTAAATTACCTCCCCAACATGTCTTGAAGTTCTCCAGAGGCCTGGAAAAATGAACTAATCATTAGATTCAGGTGTGGTGGCCCAGGGTGATATCTAAAGCCTGCAGGACACCGGCCTTTGAGGCCTGGAGTTCCCCACCCCTGGTCTAAGAAAAGACATAATACATAACTATAGAAGCTGTAGTGACACCTTATTCACCTTTAATTATTTATCAGCATACCTGATCTGTGAGTTTTCAAGGTATATTTCTTGGTTAGCCTGCTGAAAACCTAGTGGGAATACATTCACGGCACATACAGATGTACAAAGCTACACACACAAACCCTTCCTAACAGAGAATGAGATACAGAGTGAGCTCAAAATTTCAACTGAATCTTTTTACATTCAAGCATCAAGTAAATGTATATTAACAAATTAACAAATCAATCAAAATTGAAGGACAATACTAATAGGTATTTGCTTCTTCTTTTTTTTTTGCTAATAGTTATGAGTGACCCCATCCCAACCTTTTAGTTAACTTTCAGCATTTAGCCCCGCCCTATGTAATAAAAAAAATTATCTTCCAATCGTTACGTCAGGTACCTTGTTAAACTTTATCTGACCACTTGGAAAATTCCAGGTGCTCCCAACCTGCCACTGCCTTCAAAGGATTATTTTTTCTTTTCCACTCACCAAGAGTTTCAGTGACTGTGGTCTTGTTCTTTCAAACGAGCTGCCGCTGACTCAGGATCAATTAGGAATGAGTCAAAAACAAAATTACAGAATTTCTTAATAACACTTGATAATACACTGTGTGTGTGTTTGTGTGTGTATGTTAAATTAACCAGTTTGTAAAGTTTTTGTTTTTATGACCTTAAACGATACTAGACCTAAATAGGTTTTCATGTTTTTATGTGTATTGTGTAATGAAATGTGCTGTACAAATAAAACTGCCATCGCCACCAATATGGAAGGGACATAGAAATAACAGGTTGGTAATTCGTATATGAGTCAGTTTCATGTTTTAGGAATTTTTGAGGTTGACTTTAATAGCTAGTTAATAACTACAGAGATGTAGCAAGCGTGCCTGGACCGACCAACGTACATTTATCACTCAAAGGTTCCTCAGCGACTGGAAAATGTTTTTACCCTGAGGTAGGTACTAAAAAATAATAACGGTCATTCCAAGAATTTCTCAGTTCCAACAACAACAAAAAAAGGGGATGGGATCTCCATCAGTAGATGGGAGAAATTAAGTCTGAGATCTTCTAATAGCTCATCAAAGTTATCAGGGTTCAACCTCTGGGGAACGTCGAAATTTCATGGAAGTCCATTTAACAGTAAAAACTTAAAGGTTCACATGCATCACTGGGAACACGGATACCTGAACAAAGCAACAAAAGTAATTCATTCAGTAGTTCTTGTTGCAGTCTGATCATTCATAAAGGATAAGAAAAATGTGGCATGCAGTTATTTAGGTGTGCCTAAATTGCAGGTAGAGTACAGACGGTAAACAACTGTCATTGAGTCACATGTCCACCTACATTCACCTTAGCATAGAGCACTGACATGAGCTGGAATATTGCATATTAAGCTTCAATCAGTTCAATCCCTTTGCAAAATTTATGAGAAAGAATTAAATCAGGAAGGAAGGTTTTAATAAATAAAGCATCACATGAAGAGTGCGGGAGTGAAGCCTGGCCAATATCTGCATTTCTGCTGATTCTGTACCAACTATTAAGGCCTCACAGCCAAAGACATTTGTTGCTGTGGATACTGCATTAGTTTTAAAAAAAATGCAGGCGTTCGAGTCGCAGTCACAAAATGGAAAGGCGAGGTCATTAGCCATCCTTGGATGTAAAGCCAGGGCCCAGTGGAAGGCGTTCAGAGAAAAACATGTTCTTAAAGGACTGATTACGGTTGTGACCTTTTATCTGATGGCTCACTAATTGAATCATGTAGTAAATAGATGATGATGGTGGTGGCAGTGATGACGACGGTAATGAAGAAAATAGCTTTTTTTTTCCCCTCCTTTTTTTCTGGAGGAGTGTCGAAGAGGTAATAGTAGTAATTGCAGTTTAAATGGAGGGCGCTGTAGGAAAAGTCAAAGACACAGCGATGACATGAATAATACAAGAAGTAGCAAGATAAAACTAGAAGCCCTGAGCTTGCACTAAAATAGAACTAACCTCGCAATTATTACTGACACAGAGTGAAAATGATCATTATGGGGACCATATACAGGCCGTTAGTAATTTAGAATGAGCTACCAAGCTCAAAGGTAATAGTGCTAGAGGCGGGCAGAGCATGAATTTTTAAAAAGTTTTTCTACTGTAAAAAGAGAGAATATACCTCAGCCATCAGACACATGAGGGGGAACGAAGAAGGGAGCAATGTGAGCTGCTGCGAGTCGATGCCACGTGGAGCAGAGAGTGAAATGATTGACATAATCAAAATCGTAATAATTGCCACGGAAATAACGCTGCCAATCAAGCAATCATGTTGGTGTGCAGGCTATGGTAATTGGAAAACATGGTGACTGACAGTATCAGTGTGAGCCATCCCCACCAAACACCTGCTAAATTGCAACTGGCACAACACAGGCATAGTATGAGCTGAGTCACGCAATGCTAACGGACTAGCTTTTTGATATTAATGTGGAGGGAAAGTACTGCCCGTGACTGAAGAAGGGGAATATGGGGCAGATCGGACTGTGTACAGAGCACTGAGTCAGAACAGACACATGCTGTCTTTCTATATTAACCCTCTCTTCTCGCAAAATGTTGGTTTAGATTTCATCACTGCTCAGAGAAGTCATGGTAAAAAGTACGAGCAGCATTTAAAGCACAACTTTAAGTTTTACTACACCTGCCCGTTTCCAATTTTGCATTTAACTTTCCTGTCCTTTAACTTTTGGTCCCGTCTATGGGTACGTGGTGTACTGTCTGTTTATTGTGCTAATTCAGCATTAGCATGAGTCTCAGTAGCAGGCTAACGAGACTCATGCTAATTCAGCATTAGCATGAGTCTCAGTAGCAGGCTAACGAGACTCATGCTTATTCAGCATTAGCATGAGTCTCGGTAGCTAGCTAACCCAGACAGAATTTTTCATCCATAATCACACAGTGTGATTAGGAACGTTTCTGCAGCCAGCACAGGCAGTTAAGAGACACATCTGTAACCCGGCGTATCTCACTGCATCCAGGTACTGCAGCAAAACCCGCCAAATACCTCATGCTTTGGAAATTCTTCATTTTAGCATTGCATGCCTCACCTCTCCTAGCATGTGTTCAGCTAGAATATTTGGAAAATGACATATATGTATACATATTCCGTAATTTTGCATCTGTACACTGCAATGGTTATTTTTAAATCAACCAATCAAGATTTGATTGAAGTGCACACTTGTAGTTTTTATTCAAGGGGCTTTTATAACAGTATTGCTGTAACTATTTAGGAATTTCAGCCATTTTTATGCTACTAAACCGACTGGATGGCTTTTTGCATCCAGTCAGATACAAGATAGAAAACCAAAAGACAAAGAAAAGGATATTCTTTGATGGCTAAGTCAGCCAGCTGAAGGTGGCTGCAGTAAAGGTCTGGCAGAGTGTCTCAAGGGAAGACATGCAGTGGTTGGTGATGTCCACGGGTTCTAAACTTTAGGCAGTGAATGCAAAGAATTTTCAGACCAGTAGTAAAAACAATCCTGATCTTTAAAATTATGTTAGCTTGTCAAATTACGTTTGAGCCGCTGAAAACGGCGACTATGTACAAAAACACAAGCTGCGTCTGCACTTCAATCACACCTTGATTCTTTGACTAAAGATTCTCTGTTGAGGGAAAGTTACCAAAAAAAACTTTGTTGGTCCAAAAACATACATGTTAGGTGCACTGACTGGAAGTGATGAGTGTGGCATCAATGCTTGCTTAAGCATGTCATTATAGCCTAAGATATGTAGCATAATACTTCATAGTTTTTGTGATACGTTTTCAAACTTTGAAGTTTTAAGACTTGCAATGACCAACAAACTGCAACTTTTATGTCTACTTGATGTAACGTTGGCATTAGAATTTAATGTAACCGTCATTAAGCTGTTTAAAAAACAAATGCAGCTTTTTGATTGCTAGCTAGCTTCAGCTAACCATACTAACACTGCCTGTGTGACTCGAAAGTGAAACTTTGTGGCTGGAACATACACTTCACATGGATTTGAACAGGCTCTAAAGTTACTGACCTTATTAAAGGAAATGTTGTGTGTGCAGTTTTTTTATATTGTTTGCATTGCGTGGCCCTTTTTCAAGGTGACTTTTTTGTGCTTTGCTCAATTCTATGACTTTTAATAATGTATCTCTCTATTTTCTCAACTAAATTACACAAAATGATCCCTCTCTCTGCCTCTCACTTGTCACCACCCCTCCACGCTAAAAGCCTTGCTGGAAATTGTCTCTCCACAACAGCCCATTGTGGCCTCAGGTTGACTCAACCTTAAGTTCACCCCTCTTACACACACCCCGATTTCCTCGCCACGCTAATCTCCCGGGTGCATTTTACTGCACACGGCTCGCTGTTTGTCTCAGGCTTCAACTTCCAACCCCGGGGCAGGTAGCAGTAATGGGCTATACAGGAAACAACATTGAAGCAGCGCCCTGTACTCTAGATCCTAATGAGAACAGGAACGAACAGACACACGGGCGCACACACAGATGCGCACACATGCACGCAAACATATTTCTTTCTCAAGCCACAGGGGAATTTGATTATTAAAAATGGTTCTTGTGCAACAACATGCCAGTCACTTGAGTCTCAGGGCTTTTATGTAAAGTGTTACTCGCAGCCCACCCATCACAGAGGAATATTCAGTCGACAGCCCAAGGTGTCTAAATATAAACATAGAGATGTGCTTTTATTTTTCATCTAAAATTAAAGTAATAGCCTGCAAAGGTGCTGATAAATATGCCTACTGTAGAAGACAGTAATCCAATAAATAATGGCCGTGCAGAAACACATTTGTGCAGGATGCTTATGGCTTCGGCATTCGTGTAAAAAGCACTACCTCTGTTTTTATAACCGCAGTATAATCTGAGGATACAGTTACTCTACAAAACACCTACGCTGGCTACAAGATGGTATCGCAGATTTCAAACAGGTCTCATATTCCAGGCAGGTACTTGTAACAAAATTTAAGTGTCTCCATCTGCTGTGACAGCCTTTATTGCATTTGTGAGTGTGAATGCGTCTTCGTGTGCGCTTGCGAGTGTGTGCGTGTGTGCACGTGGGCGGGCATGTGTGCCCACATCAGTGATGGAGTGTGTTCACCAGACTCTGTCATCACACGCTTTCATGGCTTTGTGAGCTCTTGAAGAAACCCCACATTTTCCCAGTCAGCACTTTCCTGCACACACACACAGTTTACGCGCACGCTCACACGCCCGCTTTGTTTCGGTTTTGTCTCCTCCACCGGTGGCTGGCAGACTTTCTCACTACCTCACCGAGTCCACAGAAAAGATCTGGCACTTTTTTTTCCCCGTCCTTTTTAACATTTTCTCAAACATATTGGCTTTTGCTTTCCCATGTTGCCATGACGATGCGACACACTGCACGAAAATGCCCCCGTGCTCTTGTATCCCGGCGAGCCGAAATGATATGAAAGAGACGTGTAGGTCTGTTTCAGTTATAAAAGCAGTCATCACTCTGTTCACAGTCACGAATCACGGCATGTCATGAATTATAACTGTATTAATGCTTTTTTACGCCCTCAATTTAACACCGCATGAGAATTGATAGTAATAAAAATATCATTTGGTATTTAAGCTGTCAGGTCCTCACACTTCTTTGTAATTGCCCAAGCTGCACATATTCAGCAGCAACGTCGTGGCTCTGGAAGATAATGTTATATAAAAAATATTGTTAATAGACGAGCAAGAGAAAGTTTGAGAGGAGTTTTGTAAACTCCTCAGTGAAAGTGAAATGTGGGAAATGAATATTAATGCTGGCTTTGTTTGGGGGGGGCGTTCTTCTTAATGGGACAGTCAAATTAGAGCAGGAAAAATACACCACGGAAACTTCTCCCTTTTTTCTTCTTCAGTGGCCTAAATGTAATTTATGTGAATAATTAGGGATAATTGTATTAAATTATGCACTTAATGCTAATACGACTAATAATACAATTTAATGAAGACAGCCTTGACAATTTATAATTTACCAAAGTAGACTGCTTTGCTTTAATTGAAAATCTGCTTTGGCAGTAAATGTGTGGAAAAATATTTAATCCTCCCGCTATCCAATTCCCCCAACTGCATTCACTCTAGTTGTTGACAGCACACTAAAAAATACAGGTGGTCTGTTCCAGATGAAGAGGGTAATAACATGCTTAGCTGTTATTATCATAAATATTGATGTTGTAATATAACCCTGACCCAGCACACATACATTATCAGGCTCTTTAAAGGTCGTAGCATGTCACGCTATCAAATCCTTCATGAAACTGATTATCACCATCACCTCACCGCGCACCGATCACATCATTATTTGTGAGATGGGCCACATACTACGTAGTGTATTTTGATCTTTTCGGGGGGGGGGTTGTTTCGGTCGGTCGCCAGCGGGCAGACGGTTAATGCAATGAACGGCGATTGGTTGAAATGTAGAATGTGACCTTTGCTAAGGAGCGCCAGCACCATTAACTAAAGGTCAAACCAGACGACACATTTAACATTTGCCACGGCGCTGACATGTAGCCACACAGGACCACAAACTCACCACTGGTCATGGTCAAAGCGGATTGATCCGCTTGCAAAGCTCATGGGGTTCGCTTCAGTCAATTTGTTTAGCCTGTGACCGTAAGACATGAGAGACTGCTGTCTACAGCGTTAAGAAAAGCATTCCTCCCTTTCCAAAAATGTTATCTTTTGCATATTTTCACTCTTAAATGTTTCAGGTCATCGAAAACATTTTAACATTAGCCAAGGATGACCCGATGAAGTACAAAATGCTGTGGCCTGATTATTGCCTGTTGAATCAAGATATCACTTAAATAGAGACACTCTGACAAAGTGAAGTGGGCTAAAAGATCTCAAGAGTCAAGAGTCATTGAAATCTGTCACTTTGGAAAGGGTTACAAAGACATTTCTATGGCTTTGGGACTCCAGTGAACCACGGTGAGGCAATAAAACATTGAACGGTGGTGAACTTTCCCAGGAGCCGGCCTACCAAAAATACTCCCGGAGCTCATTGATGACTCATCTAAGAAGTTACAGAAAAGCCCCAAACCATCCAAACAAATGCAGGCCTCACTTGGCTCAGTTTCGGTCAGTGTTCATGATTCAACAACAAGAAAGAGAATGAACAAAAATGGCATCCGTGGGAGAGTTCAAGATAAAAACTACTGACCAAGAAGAACACAAAGACTCATCAAACATTAAAAAAACAAACAAAAAAACATCTTGATGATCTTTTGGGGAAATATTCTCTGGACTGACAATAGAAAAGTTGAACTTTTTTGGGGAGTCCTGTTACATCTGGCAAAACAGCACCACATGGAAAAAGAACCTGATAATAACAGTTAAACATGGTGGCGGTAGTGTGATGATCTGGGGCTGCTTTGCTGCTTCAGGAGCAGGATGATTTGCCATAATTGACAAATTCTGAGGACTTTCTGGTACAGTCCTCTGTCCTGCCATCGATTTCTGCCCTGAAGCTCAAGTACTCTTGGGTTCTGCAGCAGAACAATAATACAAAACACAAAACAATCCACCTCTGAATGGTTGAAAAAGACAAACAAAATCAAAAACAAATGTTTTGCAGTTGGCTTTTCAAAATCCAGACCCAAATTGGAGTGAGATGCTTTGGTGTAACCTTAAACGTGCGGTTCACATTTAAAAAAATGTCCAATGTGGCTGAATTCAAACAATTCTGCAAAAGGAAAGAAGACTCACTGCTAGCTATTACAAATACTTGGCGGCAGTTCTTGCTGCCAAGGATGGAACAATTATTAATTGCTAAATGTATTAGTAATTAAAATAAATAGTGGACAAATGGTTCAAATAGCAGGTCAACAGTTTTGGATGAATGTTTAAGATGATTGGTCGACCATAAATAAACTAAAAGTAGAAGCTATGCTGAAAGAAGTCTAGATCACTTTATTTGTCACATGCAAAGTTATGCATTACATGTTGGGTGTTACACACAAAGTTACTTCAAATGAGCATAATGCCGATGAGTCTGCCTGAGCTTTAGATATGTTTTGGAGGCCAAACAGTTCAAAGGTTGACCAAAACAGTATGTCTGAGCTCATATGCACCACAACCTGACTCACCATGCAGCTGGCACCTGGGACCTCAAGCTGTTGGAGCTTGACTGGATGTCTTGTTGGATGAAGGTTTTGAGTTGTTTGGCATGTCATAGTACATTGGCTTAAAATGTTTAGGAACCACTGGTTTGGCATCCGTAACCAGTTGAGAGCAGTAACTAGATACGAGAATAATAATAAGGGGAGACCTTTAGCCCAGTCCTAAAGGTCTCCTAAGTTATTTTTCAACTGAGCTAATGGAACGCCAAACAGGTCTATGCATCATTTCAGACAGAAAAAAACCTGCTTTAGAGCAAAGATACTTTGTTGTTCTTCACTCTGAAACCAGCAAAAATAACACAGCAAGCAATAAATGTTCCCATCTGCTACCAAACCAAAGGCAAAACCTCTCTGATGTTCATATTTGTTAAGTTACAGAAGGTAGGGTGTAAAAATCTAATCATGTCCAATAACACCACACTAGACTAAAGTGACTATCAGACCAACGGGAGCCTAATAGTGCATACTTACAGTATTACTTATATATTCCTTGCCATTCATCGTTCATTTCTTCCACTCTCAGCTTCACTCGTTGAAGCCTGAAAATGTCCTCCACTGAAATAAGAAAATATTTTAAAAAAACATTAATATTTTTGATCAGTAACTTAAGATGCACAAAAGATGAACTGCATATTTTATTCTCTTGTATCAGCTCCTGACACCTCTGCTCTCATATCCTCCTCTGTTCTTCTTTTTTTTTTTAAATTCTGAAGACATTTTCAAGTCTTGTCCCTGTTCTTCTCAACAGGTTTTCAAATCCCATTTCCTATTTTCTCCTCTTTCGCTCTTTAAATTCAGTCTATCACACTCACGTCTGTCCCCTTCTCATATATCATAGCTTGCTAGGTAGCAAGCCTGCTCACTGAGGTGAAATATCATAGGAAGAGAACAAAACCTTTAACTAACAAAATGTTGTAGAATCACATTTAATATAAAACATTTTGTCCACTAGACCCAGTTGCTAGCTAGGCTAGGCTCCAAGCTAATTGCTCCTTCTTTAGCCTTCAGTTAGCTAGCTAGCGCTAAATGACACTTTAGTAAAACCTTCAATTAAAGGTTAATTCAGACTCCTTACTACTCTCAGAATTTTCAAATATTAAAATTTCACACTCTTAATTATACACATATGGCGTCCACTGCTTCTGACAATAAGTTGAATCCTGTGAAGTGTCTGTATAGCTCTCTGTCTGGGTGGCGTTTGACCCGGAGGGCCTGTTAACACTCATGGCATTGGCATGCTTAGACTGGTGTGGATAATGGAGCAAAGGGACGACCTTTATGATGAATTAATAATTGATAGAGTAATTGCGTTGGCCTCTTACTGGGCCGAAGGAGCCGAAGGTTTTGCCTCGTGCCGCTCAAAGAGGGCCATTATTCTGCACTGTGTGGCCAGCAAAGGGCAAACAGCAGATCAAATATTCACCATGGAGAACACACACACAATTATCCCTGACTTAATGGGGCTGACTTCACAAAAAGTCTTTGCTAAATGCGGCCAACTGGAGCTGACCGCAGTTATTGGCGGTCACCTTGGTGGAGTTGGTCAACATTGGCGCTAATACGGCCCGGCAGAAGACCCGGCGGTGGAAATGATGTTCATCAGGCTTTGTCAACAGAATAGCAGGATATGATTAAATATAAAAAAGGGTTGGTAGGGGTGAAGGGTGGATATTTGCACTGCAATTAGCTTAGATAGCACTAACACACAATTGCTTGATGGGAGAAGATCTTACAGCGGGTGGTGCTATCCACATCCTGGTGTGTCACTCCTCTAGCTGTCCTCCCCTCTCGCTCGGTTCCTCTTTGACATGCAGATAAATGTGCTCTGCCTTCTCGTCTTAAATGCACCAAGGCCTGAATATCAATTTTTGACAGCGTGGCTTCAGCGTCCATTAAAGCGTAATTATGTTAAAGATCTTTTATCTATTATTTGGTGCTTAGCTGTGCACGCAAATCGCAGCGAGGTCAAGCTCCAATCGAAGTCTGCCGTTTAGTGACTAGGAGTGCCTTGTAGGTTTTTGTAATTGGCCTTTTGAACACTAATGGTATGTCATGACTGATGAGCTGCTCAGTTTTGAGGCCCAACGTATGCCTTTTTTTCCCTGTCAAGGCCAGACATTAAAGAAAGCGGACAGGGAAAGAGGCTTGCTGACTGTGAGCACATTCCTGCACATTACTGACAAGTTGGTATTCTAGTGATAAAACAGCGTTCACATCAATTTATTGTGAGCGCAAGACGTCGGGGGTAGGGGCAGGGAGGAAGTCGGAAAGCTAAAGAAGGAGGTGGGTTCACAGGGTTCCTGCTAGAAGCAAGGGTGAGTTACCCTGCCTGACTTATGGAAAACACTGCATATTAACTGAGGTGAGCTCACTTGCTCGCTCACACAAACTGAGCGAATACTGCATATATAATGAATAATTCCTGTTTGTGTTCGCTGCGGTGCGCTCCCCCTTTGCTGGCCCCTCATACATTATTTGTTGCTTTATTGTTTTCCAGCTGTGAGTGAGAACTCCACTCTTTACCTCTCCAAACACCAGGACGGAGAGGAGTTTTGACTGTTTACAGCTAAGCGAGAGGTGACTTGACTCGATGCTTTTGTTGAAATTATTTACATATGCATATATTTATCCTTTCTGTGGTAAGATAGCCCCCCCCCCCCCCCCCCCCCCCCCCACCGCCAACCCCTCGATGCTTTCGCATTAACAAAACCTGGAACAATAGCTAAAAATGGATTGCTTTTAACAAAAGTGTAACCAAAGAGCCTCGCAGCAGAGACGCGTTCTTTGAAGTGCACTTCCTGCGGCTCAAAGCGCCGGAGTTGCAGCGCATCACCTCCCGAATGCTCTCGCAACAACATGACAACCAGTTTAAACGTGTTAGCTGAGAAAGACGAGTCCACCGTTTACAAAAAAAACTCCCAAAATGAAAAGACTTTTAAAAAAAATATATTGCACAGTCCACCCCTCCCCCCATCCCCCTTCCCTGGGTGGGACTGCGGTTGAAAAGCATGCGGTGCGACGTGCACAGCAGGTGTTTCCAAACTCCTCTGAAACTCTGTTAAACAAACCATAACTGCTCCTCTCTCTCCTCTGCCTGCGTGGATGCAGGATCAAACAGGAGAATGCTGACACATAAAAAACCAGCAAAGCACGATGACGAGATCAAGTGGAATTTTTTTCTGTGCCGGCTCGGTGTGAGTGTCCCATGCTGGATGGTTGAAAGCGGCCCTGCCTAATTAGCTATTCCAGACCATATCCGAGACAGTGCTCAGGGCAGGTGGGCTGCACGGAGCACGTCTGGTTTCCCGCTGTGATGAAAGGCGTCTGGTTGTCACGCAAATTTGATTGGATGCTGTTTAATTGCCGCGCTCTGGTTGGATGGCGCACTGGTTAATTGTAACCAAAGCTGGCCTGCAAGCTTGGTTTTGAGCGCATATATTAGAGTAAAAGCATGTGGACATGTAACATATGGCACGGGAGCAATAAATGAGATTTGTGCGGGTTGTGCTGGTGGGTTACGGCGTCGGGATGAGCATCCCCTGTTTATCCGGACATGTTTCATAGCCTGGTTGGCAGAGTGGCTTCAAATCGAGTCGAAAAGCTGAGAGGCACAAACAGTCAGAAAACAAAATCATAAAAAGAGTGTGTGTGGGGGGGGGACGGGGCAGAGACAATTGACTAATCCGGTGCAAACCCAAGATCTGGGTCTTATTGACTTACTGTCAGTGTAATCCATATCATAACCATCTGCTCCAGTGCTGTGAAACACCAAGGGCATATAAGCTGTATGTCTCCTGTGAGGGTTTCTGCTGACAGTAGCCTGAAGGGCTCCATGGAGTCATTTGGAAGAGTACCTGTAAAGCCAACACTATATGAATCCTAATTCTACTATTGTGCCTTTCTGCTGAAAGCTCAACACTCATCTTTCCCAGGTTAACATGGGAACCGTTCTCAGCCTGCAGATGAAAGTCTTTCGGAGGCAGATTTCCATCTCCTGGAATACTTTTATGAGCGACGGTACAGAATAATGCATAAAATCATCTTCTGAAAGCTCATCCTGTTGCCTGTGATAGTCACCCATGCATTATTTTTTATTATTTTAAATGGCAGCTGTCCATTTGGCTTCTCAGCCTCTGGATATTTCTGGTTACATCAACCTAGTTCGTAATAAACAACTTGACCGAGCTGTAGCTCAGGCCAGCCTTTTGTGAGCCCTCAGTGCAACAACACATAATAACCTCTGCGGGCCAAAACACACTAGTTCATTTTATATCAGTCACCTCCAGTAACCCTCCATCTATTCAGTGCTTTCCCAGAATCTGCACACTAACCAGCCCGCTGAACAACTCACTCTGGGGGCTTTAATGAAACCTGCTGAGTTCTCCCATTCCACTGTGACGCGACCTGGAATAATAACCGATGTAACGAATCTGTCCGTCTCTCTCTCTGGCTTCTCTGACAGTATCTTAACTCTCACCTGATGCCTCCAGGAGCTTTCACTAGCTCCCAGCGGGAGCAGGTTTCCGTGTGACTGCTTGCGCACCGCTGGGTTGATTGGGGACAGCAGCGATAGGCAGGCAGCCCTAATCTAGTCTTTGTCACTAAATATCAAGCAGACCGCTGGTATAACAGAGCGTGACAATGCAGGATGAAGCGCTCTGGAGGGGTGTTCATTTCACGTCTATTCCTGTTCCCCTGTCTTACTCCGTCTGCCTCTGTCTCGTACCTCTCTGTTCTCTCTTGCTCCCGCTCGCTACCTCTTTCTTGTTACACTGTGTTATCCCGGCTCTGATCCTTGTTCTTAGTTTTAATATCTTTCCCTCCACCAGGTGAATCTCAGAAAATGAAACGCTGTGAGCAACTGAGGACTGTGTGTGTGCCTGTGCGTGTGGACGGATGTGCCTCCCTGGGCTGCGGTCTGAACTGCCCGACTGATGAGTCAATACAGGCAGCGCAATCCGTAGCTTTTAGCAGAAAACCAATATGGTACCTTATCGACTTGTCTAAAGATAAAACAACGCTATAATTTGGTGGCTTGAGCATCTGAAAAGCTGTAAATAGTTTTAGGTCCGGGGAGAGAGGGGGATGAAAAAGAATTAGGGTGTAAAAAGAGAAGGAAGACGTTTCAGGTTTTTTGGGTTTTCTTGCTGGCACTTTTAGGCCAAGGTTTCCTGATGATTTATAGACTCGGCAAGGCCTGGTTTTATTGTATTTAGAGCTACAGCAACATAAGATGTCATTGACACTGTTATTTAGGGGTTTTTTGCTATTGAAGCAGATAGCTAATTCTATTCAAAGCCCAAAAACAGAAAGCTGGCAGTCGCCTGGCCCCTGAATCAAGAGCAGGAAGCTCATCACCTTTAAAGTTGCAGGGTCCAGGGCTTAAGCCTCAGAGGGGAATTAATTTGTTTCTGTTAAGGGGGCCGGGGGGAAAGAGGAGCCTGCAGAGGTAAAGAGAGATGATCATTGAGCTGTCCAAAAACATATGGAGACGGACCCTGAGAGACGCGGAGAATGAAGATAAAGCTGTTTTCCAGCTGCCGTGAGGACTTATCGGGTTAGCTAGACCGATGTACAACACCTCTGGCAAGTGGTGAGAAGCACCCCCCCTTCTCACTCCATGCCTTATAAATAAAAGCTAAGAGGGATCCTCCTTGTTGTGAATCATTATACACAGGCTCAATCAGCAACCCAGCCCCCACGCTATCAATCTCCCCACCTCTCCATAAATGCCAGGAGCCAATAATTAATGATAGATTGGCGGTTAATGAACGCGGCGTAAAGGATGCTCGGCAATATTGTAGCATGTTGGAGGCTTTTGAGCTTTGACAGCTAAAGGCACATCAATTGCGCCCTGGAGACGAGCGCCTGCGTAACGACCCGACAGCTTGTGACAGTTGTAGGTGAGGTTAGGGGAAGCTGGGGGGTGGGGCCGGAGGTAGCAGTCAGGCGCCCCTTGGTCACAAGTTGAGACGCACGGCAGAAGACGGCTCAGAGCGTCCTTGTGACAACGCAGACAACCATTTAACCTCCAGCCCTCCTCAGGCACATCGCAGAGGGGCGGGGGGAGGCCTGGGTGGGACATCAGAGTCGCGCGCTCTCGACAAAATATTTAATTCCGACTTAAAAGGTTATTTCACAATAGCACCCGGTCCCCCTTGCCTCTTTTTCCTCCCCTCCCGTCTCCCTCCGTCTTCTTCCCCTCCACAGCATTCAATTTATTTCCTTCAGACGCATGCTTCACCGGGTACTGTAGTTGACTCCCTCTCTCACTACAACTGCCGGCTTATTAAGTTTCCATGGCAACTTGCCGCATCCACTCGTGTTTTATTCCAGCCTGTTGGGACCCCACAGGGTAAAGCTTTAAGCCGGAACACCAGGAAGTGATGGGTTTGGAGGGGGAAGAACAACCCAAGGAGAGGGATTGTCGGAGAATTGCTCATCGCCCTCCGCTCCATTTAACCTGTTATGAAGCAGTGGAGCTGAAGCATCGCGTTTTTATGTCACTGTGTCTCCTTGCATCAGGCCAAATATTAAAATATATTGACAAAGCCACCAGAATCGAAAAGTCCCTGCAGGGGGCAAAGCCGTCTTGGTTTTACAGCAAAACAAATGTTAATCATCTTTCATTTTTGATAGCGCTGTGCAAGCAAGTGTTTTGCTGCATGGCTGAGGGCACGCAGTGAGCCTTCTGTACTGACTGAAATATCTCAGTAACCAGTGACAGTTGTGAAGTTTTGCACAGAGGATGAATCCTTGTCCTAAGCCTCACCTTAACCTTCTTCTCGTTGTACCTCTGGCAGAGCAGCACTTTCCAGATTTTCCAACTGAAATGAAACCACATCGAAAGGAGCCAGTTGAGGTGGTTTGGGCATCTGACAAGGATGCCCCCTGGGCGCCTCCTGGGTGAGGTGTTCCAGGCATGTCCCACCGGTAGGAGGCCCCGGGGCAGATCCAGGACACGCTGGAGAGATTATATCTCTCGGCTGGCCTGGGAACGCCTTGGTGTTCCCCCGGATAAGCTGGAGGAGGTGGCTGGGGAGAGGGAGGTCTGGGCCTCTTTGCTTAGGCTGCTGCCCCCGCGACCCGGCCTCGGATAAAGCGGATGAAGATGGATGGATGGATGGATGGATGTATATTTTTCCTTCTTCTTTGCAAACTATATTATAAATCATCAATTACAGGCACTGTTAGCATCACTATTTGATGAACACTTATTTAAAGGTTTAAAGATGCATGGCTGACGAAACATGGGCCTCTATACTCAAACATGTCAACACAACATCATTATGTGCCCGCCACTGTTTAATCCAGTTCAAAGTGGTGCATAGAGCCCATTTCTCAAAATCCAGATTATCCCGTATCTACCCTGAAATCACTCCATATTGTGACAGATGCAAAACTGCTGAAGCCTCACTGGTCCACATGTACTGGTCTTGTCCCAGTCTCGTTCAGTTCTGGACAGATGTTTTTCATACCCTGTCCAGGATTCTCAATGTGACGCTGGCCCCCGGCCCCCTTCTTGCTCTGTTTGGCATCAGTGGGAATGAGGTGCTTCTATCGGCCTCTAAAAAACAGGCATTATCATTCTGTTCCCTGTTGGCCAGGAGGGCGATCCTACTGAGGTGGCGGGACGCTGCCCCCCCCCACTCACAAACAGTGGTTATATGACCTCATGGCCTGTATAAAACTGGAAAGGATAAGACACTCACTTCAGAACTCCACTGGGAAATTTCAAAACATGTGGGGACCCTTCCTGGATGCTTTTCAAAATCTATAAGAATTTTTCAGCAGTCAGGTGTGGAATTACAGTGTGCAGGTGCAGGCAGTGACCTGGGTGGGAATGAATGGGATTGTTTTGCAGGGATTATGTTACTTTGGGATATATTATACATTTGTTTATATTTTTCTCTCTTTTTTCTCTTTCTTTCCTTTTATTTCACAGCCGAAGATACATTTCTGAACTCATTTTACAGCTTAAATGTACTACTTAACCTTAATGTACAGATCATCTGTAATCCTTCTCTTTTCTTTCTGTTTATATGTATAATATATATGTTGATGTTTATGTGTATAAAAGGAAACCTCTTAATAAAAAAGACATTGTTTAAATAAAAAAAAAAGAAGATGCATGGCAACACATTCTGCTGAGCCCAGAGTGCCACTGCACTAAAAATAGTTTTACACAATCTTTTTACAAACAACTGCTATGGATGATGGGCGGTATAAATGGTATACAGTAGAAATTATATGAATTTGGCCAACAGTAGAGATTTTGGTTCAGCACAGTGGCACGGTGGTTAGTGCTGTTGCTGCACAGCAAGAAGGTCCTGAGTTCAATTCCGCCATCAGGCCGGGTCTTTCTGTGTGGAGTTTGCATGTCCTGTGTTTGTCTGTCCACCGTCCAAAGACATGCAGTTGGTGGCATTTAATCTAAATTGCCCATAGGTGTGAATATGAGAGCGAATGGTTGTCTGTGTGTTGGCCCTGCGACAGACTGGCAACCTGTCCAGGGTGTACCCCGCCTCTCGCCCTATGACAGCTGGGATAGGCTCCAGTGCCCCCCACAACCCTGAAAAGGATAAGCAGAAGTGAATGGATGGATAGAGATTTTGACTATACCACTCTACCACGATAGCCCATATTGATGACATCATCAAGCTGCGCCTGTTTTGGTCGAAAGCATAGCAAGCAAGTGGCTGCAAGCATGGATCTTACACGTGGAGAGGAGGAGGTGCTCATAAAGCAGACCGGTGTGACGTCGGTCATATGCACCTGGTTTGGGTTTAAGCAGTCGGATGTTAACCAGAAAAATATCATCTGCAAATTATGCTGGGCGACAGTAATAGCGAAGAGACGAAGCACGTTTTCAATATGAGGAAAGCCAAAAACTCGCCCTCCACAAACGCCCAGTCAGTCAAATGGAAAGAAAAAAGGTGGCACACACCTGCAGACTGATCTTTTCCAAAGGCACATTTTGCACTTTATTTTAAAAAACTTAGAATTTAGTGTTTTACTGATATTTTACTTTACTTTATTTTATTCAAAACTTTTTACACATTTATCTCTGTTTTTATTTGTTATTTAAGAATTTTGTGTTTCATTGTCTGGAAACAGGTCTGTTACATCTTAAAAATGATTTGAAAAGCTTTGTAAGTTGAAAAATTAAAAAAAACAACAACTTTTGCACAATAAATGCTCTTAATATGGCATTTTATACTGTTCAGTCATTTTGACATATCTATATATATGTGTGTGTGTGTGTGTGTGTGTGTGTGTGTGTGTATACAGAAGAAAAGAATATATCGCAATATATATTGTTACTGCACACGTTTCAAATGTGCACGTAATGCTAAGAGGCTACATGTGCATGTAATCTTACCATTCGTTTGAGATCTGCTATTACAGATAATATATACAATTTGTAAGTTGTTATAAAAATTATACCTGAAAGGTATCGATGCCAACTTTGTTATTGGTATCTGATCGATAAGTAAGTTTTCCTTTACTTTAATACACAAAGACACCATGAAGTTGGAGCTGATACAGTATTAAAACAACAACAATAAATAAGTGTTGTTCGAACACTAACAGTAAATATCTATTTATATGAGAAATTCAAACATTTTAAGATTTCAAATTAAGTGACTTTTTTATACAGATAAATTAGTTGTTGTGGCTTTCATGCATAATGCATAAAAGCGACTTAAAAATGTATTAAAATAGTATTTTTGTTTTTACATTTTGAATACAGTTATTGCTATAGCTGGTCACTGCACGTGGGTAATTGTTGCACCAAATAACATATCACGAGAAATCCTTTTAAAGAGATTAATAAGCAACAAATTCCATACAAAAAAGGATTAAACCAGATATATTAAAATGCTCATGAATTTTCATGAGCTGAGATTTCAAATGTTCACAGATTTGTTTTGAACACATATATTAATAATAAATATGCAGGCGAGCATGTTAGCATCCAATAGTCCAATTAAGAACAGAGCATTTAAACTCCCTGCCTCACACAGTGTGGGTCCAACACGTCCTGCTAAAACGCCACGACCCGGTGAGGCACAAACGCCACAAGAGCTCTGAAGGTGTCCTGTCGTATCACACACTAAGGTGCTAGCAGCAGCTCCTAGTGGCATCCTGAGAGTGATCTGAAGATTTTAAAAAGAAAAGTAAAGAGAAAAAAATGTATGTATTTCAGTGGGACAGAAAATTTAGGGATCATGACAATGGCAATGTAATACAGAACACCAGGGGGCAGAGTAAAATCCCAAATCCAGTCTTTAATCCAGACTGGATTAAAGGTCATACAAAGAAAGACTGCCAGCAAAACCAAACAATGTAGGCACAACACAGGAAAAAAGGCAAGGTCCAAAAAACAAAAATAGGCAACAGGTCATGCATAAGATAGCCGTGAACACCAGGAAAAACAACAAGGAACACTGGGAGGCTTTGCTACAGAGCAAAAGACAATCGGGCGCGTGGCAGGTGAAAGAAGAGAGGTGGACGTGGGAAATCTGATTGGTTAGCTGGGCAAAGATATGAGCAAAGCTGATTGGGTGTCCAGTGTTTTCCGTTACTTAACATTAGCACTGTTGGATGAAGTGAGATGATTTAAAAAATATATGAAGTCAGTGATGTTAGACGAGACGCCTGGGTGTAGAAAAAAACTGGGCGTGTGAAGTTTGTTTCTGCCACTGAAAAAGACGCCTGACGTTATCTTGAATTCAGTGACGGCTCAATTTCAAGAAAATAACTGAAAAGGCAGAGTTAGCTCTTATGTGGAAACAGAAGCTGTCCAGTAGTTCACTATGACCACACTGATGTGACCTGTACAAACTGGATCCAGTCTGCGTATCCACACTGGATGCCAGCACACTTTCCAGTGTGCATGTCCACTTCATATGCAGCCATTCACAGCTGAAGAACCCGGAGCTTTCTGACTGACAGCGCTAACTCTCAGAAATCTTTTTCTTGACATTTTGACTTATCAACTCAAAATTTTGAGATACGTAATGCAAAACCTAACATTTTGATTTATTAACTTGAAATTTCGGGCAATGTGTGGCCCTTTTTATTTTTTGTCCGTGGTGGAAACAAGCTTCCATGAATGAGGCACTTGGAGTAGAAAAGCACTATATGAATACCATTCAATTATCCAAGAGGAGTAAAAAAGCTTCATTATAGATCCATGATCATTATTAGTCATATTGCAACCTAATTCTTTAGGGCTTCTGCCAGTTTTAGGCAGGCCCCTCAGTGCCCGTGACCTTATTATTACTGCTGCTAAGCTAATACAGACTGCCATTGATTAGATCATACATTTTCATTTCATTACTTAATTATCAATTCAACTCCGTGGGACCTTTTAAAAAGCAAATCGATGTAATCTAAAACACTATAAGTTAATAATGTCAATTTGATTTTACAATTCAGAATTTTATATGCATACTAAGCAGCCCTGTTAAGATTTGGATCAAAGAGATAATTAATTATTTCACGTGCCGAACGAGAAATTGTCTTATCTTTAAATTACTCTTCAAGGTATTACACCAGATTTAGAGTTTCAGCTCTAATTTGACGCCGTTCTTTCGAGGTGTCTGCGCCCAATTTATAGTCTTCATTAAGTGTCATTTCTATGAAAGACCACAGATTTCATTAAAAGGCACAATCAAGGCCCCTTTGAAAATGATTCCTCTTGTAATGTATGCTCAGGGCAGAGAGGGGGGGATCTTTACAAGACGTGACGTTTTGAGTCGTTTCATAGACAGATTCCTATTAAATGCATTTTTGAGCACACTTTGAGCCACAGTCAGTGCCCTGTCAGTGGACTCGGTGTGAGGTCAAGTTCATTGGAAAATGGCTATAAAAGGCAATCGGATGAGGCCCCAAGTTTCCCCAGTTAAATGATATTGATGAGTCTCGCTCACAGCACAGTGTGACTTGATAACAACAGCAGCTAAGTGATTTTGTTTTGGATTGTGGACAGATGTAATGCCCATATATTGAAAGGATTTGGCTCGTTAGAGCCAGACTTATGAAAACATTTAATCTGCGTGCAGAAAGGATAATTAGAGACTATGAATACATCTCCCTCTAATTGTTTATCCCTCGGCCAGCATAAAACCATTAACACACACAACTCGGAACCATCAATTTCTCTTCTCCATGACAGGGGTATTAAACATGACCTCGCCACTTTGGCACAGTTTTTGGACAGAAATGAGAAGGCTCTAATGCGTGGGAGGAGAAAGATGACAGAAAATATCAAACACTATTAAAACAGTCATTTTTCTCTTTTTTTTTGCTGTGGATTTGGGTGCAAAAACAAAACCCAGCAGGGATCTGAGGGCTCTGATTTAAGAGCGAGAAGGCCGCTGGGGGCCAGATAGTAGATCATGAATGGTTCCACTGTGTCTCCACCGAGCTACAGAGCAGAACCCGCGTGCGTGCATATACACACCCTGGCACCGGCTCCACACTCTACTGGTCCAATCTTTTCATTGCCTTGGTGTCACTATGGAAACCCCCCTTCACCCCAGCTACCCCTGCACAGTCACTCCCACAGCCGTCCTCTCCTCAGTAATCCTCGGGGCTGTAAGGAAACGATGCTGAAGCATGACTGAAAGGAATGGATTGTCGGGGTGGCTGGCGTGTAAAAAAAAAAAAAAAAAAACCTTTAAAGAACTCAGACAAGTGTGTCACGCCTCTAGTTATCGGTGCACACCTGGGCAAAGGTGTGCGTCTGTGTGTGAGGGTGGCAGACAGAGCACAATCGATACCCAGTGAGGGAAGAAACCAGTTCCACTTGGTGCTATTACGCAGATACGCTGGTGCGTTTGTGCATGACTGGCCTGCGTGCACCTTTTAAGAAAATTGCCTGTGATTAGTTTATCAGAGGCCGCGGCGTAAATACCACATGCGACGCATTCACTGCCAACCACTGGGCTCAGACACAAAGGGATCATTCTGTTAGCGCAGTGATCTCATCGCTAAGCTATCTCTCTCACAGTTAGTGTCACGGCCTTGGTAGGACACTGGCCTTCAGAAATAGAGGATTCTCCTCCTCTTGTCAAGTTTTTATTTTTTCCTTCTCTATCGTTGTACTGCTCCGCTCAGGATTCAATATTTCCTTTGTTAAATGACCTGATAAGTGATCTCCTTTTCGCTCACTACCTCGTCTGTCCCAAACAGAGCCTTATATGGAGTTTCCACAACTGTTTTTGTTAGCTATGCCAAGGGGAGGTGCAGATGCAAGATATGATATGTGACTGACAGAACAGGGGAGGGCAGCGTAAGGAGGAACAGGGAGTAACAAAACTCTGAGAGTGCAAGGGGGAGGAAAGGAAGTAAAAGATGGGACGGCAGGGACAGTACGATAAAGGAGAGGGAGGGAAGGACGAAGAGGGACAGAGGATGATCATGGGGGGGTTGAAAGACAGAAAGGGGAGGTAATAAGTCCCTCCTTCAATCTGGTGTTGTTGATCAGGGCTAGTAGCAGAGCACACATTCCATTAGGCAGTAAATATTGACTCAGCAGCGAACAACTAGTTTCTATTGCATAGCAAACAAAGCTATTGTGTGCCTGGCAGCCCTGAAAGGCCTCTGTTTGCACATCACGCATCACAGCTGATAAGTAGGCAGTCTCATTCACCGTGGGGATCTTACACGTCTTCCTTTTCCTCTGTGCTCTCTCTGCAATTCTCTATCTGTCTGCCACTCTTGGCCTCCAGCCACCAGGCCAATAACCTTGACTGTAATCCTCCTCCACATGGTGATTCCAAGTAGCCGGCTGAATTAATCACGGGCGTTCCCATCCCAAACAATGGGCAGAGACATGCTGTACAGCAATAACCGCTGGCCCGCTCATCGTCTGGCAGCTCATCAACATTTATGAAATGTACATTTAGGCCGTGAGAGGCTAGGGCGAGACAAATGAGCGCAGCAATATTTACCTGGATGACTGTACAGTGGGCTGGGCTGTTTGTCTGCAGATTACTTTGTGCTATTAAACGCTGACCTGTGAACCTGTGCAGCTCTCAGGATCTGTGGTGTAGGAGTGGGCTCGAGCTTATCGCCTTCCTGGGACTGTAAATATGGGCCCGCACCCTCTTCCTGTCTGTGTTAACCAATACGCAACAATACGTTCCACTATTGCACCATGTGCGCTGACTGTGCATTGGGTTGTGCAACATTAGCTAACATCTTTTGTGTTTTGTCACAGGTGTGTGCAACACTGATGTGTAATGTGAACTGCAGCCTTAAAACAAGAGCGCAGTATTAGTACATATGGGATGGTTCAACAGGAAGAGGTGTGACTATGGGCTTTAAAGCAGGCCTGCTATACCTACTATATTTATTTAAAATATTCCTCATTTACCTCCTACTTGGCCTTGGTGCAGGCCCAGAGTTCATCCAGTGTCTGAGTGGGTACTCCAGCTTCCTCCCACAGTCCAAGACATATAGTTTGTGGGTTAATTAATTAATTTAACTTTGAATGTGAGAGCAAATAGTTGTCTGTGTCTCTATGTGTTAGCCCTGCGATAGACTGGTGACCTGTCCAGGGTGTACCCCACCTCTCACTCTATAACAGCTGGGATAGGCTCCAGCGCCCCCCGCAACCCTGAAAAGGATAAGCGGATGGATGGATGGATACCTGAATAGCTCTAGCTTGCTAAGAATCAAACCAAATTATCCTGTTTTTTTCTGGAATGTGCTAACTCAGCAGTGATGTCACTTTCAACATACTGATTTCCGAGATATCTGGAAGGCGTTATAATCACGGCAGACAGGGAGGAGGTCGTGGAGCAAAGTGTGGCTGCATGAAAAGAGTCTGCACAGACGCGTCCACTTTCTGATGAACAGAAGCAACGTGCCAAATATACAGAAGAGAAGCAAGCCAAACCATCGATAAATACCAATATTACTGATATTAGTGATATCTAAAGGGAAGTAGGAAGTAGTTGCTTGGCTGACCTTCAAAAACTGAAGGACATGACCATGGCTACATGGGCAATGTAGAAGTGCTGCATGCTGTATAGACATAGCATACTAAGCATTTTCACATGTTACACTTTGGGGAGTGCTATGTGTGTGATCCTCAAACTGAGGCCCTCTAATAGAGGTCTGGGACATTGAGGGGTCCTGTGGAGTATCTTAGCTGTTCCTCGGACGGCGCTCTTATCAACAGAGACCTCTGATGTTGTTCCAGGAACCTGCTGGAGGCACTCTTCCAGTTTCGAGGTTACAGCTCCTAATTCTCTAATTAACCACTGAGACCACTTTGAACCTTACCTTTAACACACACACACACATATATATATAAACCTGCCAAGGTTTGCAAACTAAAATTCCTGCGTGGTACAGTGTGTACAACAACACTGAGTACAGCTGTTGAAACCTGTCCCATTGTGTAACACGGCCCCACGTACCTATAAACATGACTCAGCAGACTTGAATACTTGAACATCAGCACTGTAATTCTATGGTGCAACATGAAAAACCACACCTGCAGCCACTTGTTATTTTCCAAGTGCCGGAAAACACAGACACAGCTATGTGCATCCACCCACGAGCCAGCCAGCTCTCCCACTCCCCCTTCCAGGCTGACTGTTCGTCTGCCAGAGCGACACCTACTTTAAAGAACCGCACCAAGTCCTGTGCGGTAGGCAGGTTTAGGTGGTGCATTATAATTACACTGCTTTTGTCGCCGTGTGACGCTTCAACAGATGTTCAGAGGGGAAGTGCCCAGGAAGGCGCAGTGCTGTTTATCACAATCTGCCGTGAGTCCTGTAATATCAACTAGAGATTGAAGACTTTAATGCTGCGCTGCCACACCGAAGAAAAACAGCAGTAAAAATGAAAGCCGACCCATCAAAGCACAATATGTCCAGCCGCAGCCTTGCAAAAATGCTTCCTCCCCCCTCGTCTCGTGTCATCCTCTCGCTGCTCTTTCAGTCCCCTAGTACCAGCAGCAACAGTGTCTGGGCCCAGAAGTCTGCGAGTGGACGGTCTCTCTCAGATAAGCCGGATTCACCGTTACCTTTCTATTGTCTGGGTGGCATTTGGAAATACGCTGGACGGCAGACCTTCCAAATCAAATATTTGATTCATAAACAGCAGGGCCCCTGAGTCGAGCATGGCCAAGGTGCGTGTAATTCTGCCAGAGGACTCTGGGACCTTTGGCGCTTGCGAGCCAAAGGCGAGGAGGGGGGTGGGTAACGCTCACGAACTGCCTCAGCTCTTCCTATCTCACCGAGACTCAAATGGTAGGATTTAGTTTGTAAAAAAAGAGAGAAAGCAAAAGCACAGGAGATCATTTGAATAATGTTTCTGTCAGCTTCTCAGCCACTACCCCCCCACCCCCTCTCCTCAAACCCCCCTTCTGTCGATCCTTCACCCTCCCCGCGGTTCATCTTCACGTCCCCCTGGGAGGAATCTGCTACGATTTACTGCAACATGCGGCATGCTCGACATACACAAACCACGCTTACACACCACCGTGCAGCGTAGACACACACACATCAGATCACCATCACGCTTTGTGAAAAGCGAAATAGAAGAAATTGTGCTAGGGTGGATTTCAAAGTGAGCATTGATTGAATTCTCCAGTGTTTCCCTCTGTGATATAGTATGTCCTAATGTAGCTGCATTTGGAACAAAAATGGATGGTCTTGCATGGAAAAGATTGTTTCAAAGGCCACTACTGCTATTTTGCCTGAATATCAATGCGACTCTCAGATTTTGATCGCATACAGCACGATTGTATGGGGTTTGATATCAGAGAACAAAGGTTATAGCCCAAGGCGAGGTTTCATACTAGCCTTTATTCCCCCGGTGCAGCAAAAGGGACATCTACAACATATGCTACTTTTGCAGCACGAATTTTGCACAAACCTGAAAGTTTTTCCTTTTTTTTTGTTTCATCTGTTCTAGTCTGTATGGAAAAATATTAATAAGTTAAACTGAAATCAATTGGGAATTAAACCTTATAAACAGAGGTGGGCGCATCGATCCAAATATACTAAAGCTGGTACAGCGGTCCCTCATTTATTGCGGGAGTTACGTTCTAAAAATAACCCGCGATAGGTGAAATCCAAAAAGTAGCCAACTTTGTTTTTTTACAGTTATTATAGATGTTGTAAGGCTGTAAAACACTACACACTTTATACACTTTTCTCAGACAGGCATGAACATTTTCACACTTTTCTCTCGTGTTTAACACTCTCAAAGTTCAAACCTTCGTAGAAAAATAAGTTCAGTATTATAGAAGGAAACCAAAGATCAAACCCTGTTTTCAGGTCCAGAACACTGTGATAGAGCAGCTGCGAGAGAATTCAACATTAATGAATCAATGGTACAGACGTGGAGGAAGCAAGAAGAATGAGTTGAGTAAAGTTTGACTTATCTGACTGTTTTGTTTTGCTTAACGCGCCGTATAATCCGCAAAATACGGTAACTTCTACTTTCCTTTAGCATGTCCAGAAGTCCAACTTTCTGTGCAATGGTAGCATCTTCCTCTGCCTTTTGGGTGCTCCTGCAGGTGCCCTTGACGGTGCAAAATGTTTGGTCGACGTTGTGTTTGTTGGGGAGAAAACTTACAAACATACAGTACAGCACTTCAGAGTCACACTGCCAGCGATTGAAGATTAATGTAAATTTGACAAGCTGAAGCATTCTGTACTGTGCAGGAGACACTGCATGGAGGAGATTGATTGACGATGGTTTACAGCCAATCAGGACGCAGAACACAATGAAAAACATAAGAAAAGCATGCAAAATCGCACAAAAAAATCCACGAAACAGCAAGGCCGCGAAAGGTGACCCGCGTTATAGCGAGGGACGACTGTACTGGTATCTGACTGATATGAGTGTGATGGCATCGATACTTTGATTCCATCCTCTAAGTTCAACATAGCCCACTGAATAGCATGTGCAGGAAGGTTTGAGGGCTTTTTTGTGCACGTTAACTCATTATCATGCACAGTCAAAATCACAGTGATTTAGTGGCCATTAAAATGTGACTCATCTTTACACGCTTATTGGTATTGGATCGATACCAAAATTTGCAGGATCGCACAGCACTGCTCAACTAATTCAAACGGAAAACTCTAATCACTCAATTTTATTCATTTTTATTTAGCTCTACGCCTCCGTGTTACATTTAGAGCCTAATAAACCTCACACGAGCGTGAGAAAGAACAGAGTCGAATCCCCGCTGTAAAAACTAACAAGATTGTCATAAAAAGAGTTATAAAACTCTACAAGCAGCATTTGCATAAACTTTAATATTATGCATTCAAAGTAGCCTCAATAAACGAGAGTCAACATGACTCAGTCGAAGCAGCAGCTCTGTGTGTGTGTGTGTGTGTGTTGACTAAACACACGAGCAGCTGAGTGTTGCTTCACAGTCAGTTTCTGAGGTTAAACTTCAGGTACTACACGTGATGGAGTATATTGTACGTTTGATTAGTTATCCTTACTCCTACCTCTTAAATGAATGGTAAATGGGTTACATTTATATGTTTGCCCAATCAGCCACTTAAGTGCTGTAAACTACATGGCACAATCACCCATTTACACAACACACTGATTCTGTGTCGCACAGACGCAGTCTCACACTGATTAAATATCGGGTGACGTGTCCTGTGGTTCGGTCTCTCGCCCGAGGAAACCGGTTGGTCAACAATCCGTTCGAGTTCCCGAGCCACTTGGCATAACAGCTTGCTTGTTAACCGTGAGACCCCCGCTGTTTAGTGCTTGTAGCAATGTAGGCGGCAATATCAAAAGTAAAAACTACTTGTGTGTTCTTCAAAAGAACAGTGAATTTATTTGGGGATTAATAGCAAACTCTAATGACTACAGTACAAGCTAAAAAGGCTCTGTTACAAAAGTGTTTCACACAGTTGTGCTTATAATCTAGTCCTGGATTAGCGGAGTAGTCCAAAGCTTTTACCTGGCTTATAACAAACCATTCAAACTATTTTAAGGCTTTGATGCGACAGAGTTGAAGAATCGGTTTGATGGAGGAGAAAAGTTGATGAAAGAAATTTCTCTGTGAATATTTTAGTCATTAGCTAAGTTACAGCCTTGGGTGCTGAGACACGAAGCCAGTGATTAAGTGCCAAAAACCCTCTAAGAGCCACGTGAGGCCATGTTAACACTTGTGCAGGGTGATATTTTAAGAATAACTTAGCACGTTTTTATTTTAAATTTATGTTTAAATTAGGTGTCCTGCCAGGCTTTACCTCAATTTAATCCATGTTCCTAAACTGCACCTTTCCACCTGCGGTAGGTATCTGACAAATAATATAACCTACTTTGAGCTGAAACCTATGCAAGAAGGCTACGATTTAGCTTTCGCAAGAGAAACTCAAGTGCTTTATTAGTCTTTTACTCGCTGGTAACTTGATAAATGTGATCAGCTCTGTCTCAGGAAAGCTAAAATTTGAAGTAACTTAGATATTTTAAAATGTGGTGTTTTTTTTAAATAAACCCATTTATGATTTCCATCTTTTATTTACAGAGTGTGACTGAACTGGCCAGTGCTATAATGTGTATTTAACACCAGCAGATATAGCTTTTAAGCTCAGTTATGATTCTGATTACATTTGCATGTTTGTTTGTTATTTTTATTTGATATTAAAGGGGATTTTAAGGATATATAAATATTGGGGGATGGCGCACTAAAATCACGGCTTTCCTTTATTCACTCTTTAATAAATCAAGTCAAATCAGGTCAAATAAAATGAGTGACAGGATATGTTTATGTAGCTGCCAGAAAACTAAAGACAGAGGCCATTATCGAGATACTGGATGGTTAGAAGAAAAGGTCATAAAAGCCAGGTGTGGAATCAAATCATCTGAGAAGACGTGAGAGGATTTAAGTGTCTGTTAAAGGAAAATACCAGCAATGACTGCTGCTTCTCGCCTCATTCACTTCACCACATTTCTTCCTTTTTATTACCCCATCACATGGATGAATGCTAGAGTTTGGGGCACGATCTGCAGATGGACATATTATAGCAAGTGTAATTTCCTGAAGTGACTGCTGATTTCTGTTGGCGTGAAACTCTGAGTTTTCCTCTTCCTGCCTGGAACTTAAATTGGGATTTGATTGGATTTAATTGGCGTTTTTTAATGTTAATTTCAAGCAAAAAGATGCCAAAAAATCCAACTATGTTTTGTAAGGTGAACTCCACCTCAGGAGCGTGCAAGGGAATCATACTGTAGTTCAAATAAATAAATAAATATTCACTAACCTAGATAGGGACTACAAAAATGAAGAACCTGATTGGACGCTCCAAGGACTCATGAGGACAGTGAGACATGAACAACCTTTAACTTCCTGTTTGGAGTCATACATGCTATAAATGATGTAAGTACGTAACCATGTACTTCCCTTTATGTCTGTTATGCGGCTTGCTTTAAATCGTTGCTGTGAGGCACAGCTACAACGATCCTCCTTGTGTCATCATTACGGACAGCCAAGAGTGTCTACACCACAGGCTGCTGTGACATTTACAACTACAGTATGTCACTGTGGCCGTAAAATGATAATTTAACATCTATCACAAATTTTAAGCTCAACATGTGCTGTATATATGTGTCATCACCTTTATTAGTTTAATTAATTTCAACATAAAGCCTGACATATGAAGATATATTATAAGTTATCACCATCTCCTCCAGAAGCTACAAAAAACATCTTACATTTTGTTTTATACATTAAAGTTAGGGGACTCAAAATGCAGGGAAAAGAACCAGAGACGTGACCTTTAGTCTACATGCACTGAGCGCTTCTTCTTCACTCCCCTTTTTTTTCACTCACTGTGTGTTTATACAGCGCTCTGCATTTAATTATGAGTTATGATTCATCTCTGGCTCTCTTTCACAGGGTGTCTTTCTCCTGTCGTCCTCTAACTCACAACCGGCCATGGCAGATGGCTGCCCCTCAGCCTGGCTCTGCAGGAGGTTTCCTGCTGTTACAGGGAGTTTTTCCTTCCCACTCTTGCCAAAGCGCTTGCTTGCAGGGGGACATGTATCTGTTGGGATTTTCTCAGTTTTGGGTCTTTGCTTTGCCGCTTGAGGCAACTGTTGTTGTTATTTGAATGAATATGTCACGTTCCAATTTAATAATACTGTTTATTTCCAATCTAAATGAATAGAAGAGTTCACTGCCTGCTAACAAACACACATCGAGCTGTACGCCTGACTTTAAAGCCTTTACACACCGGATCTGTAAAATATTTAAAACTGTGCTTCCTTTTTTTGGGTCAAGCTCAATTGTTCCAATTTTGCACATGTGAAAAAACAGATCTGACCAATCAGATAACAACTGGCCTATGGCGTTATTTTTGTGCCTCTGTTCTGAGCACACATAGAAATGTTGCCTTTTTTCGGTTAGTATGTTTAATTATTTTATTTTAAAATATGTAATTTTTTAAGACCATTATTGGTTTTATTGGTTGGTTGGTTGGTTGGTTGGTTTTATTGGGGGCGACCGTGGCTCAGGGGGTTGGGAAATGTATCTGTAACCGGAAGGTCGCCGGTTTGATTCCTGGGCTCTCTGTCCTGGTCGTTGTGTCCTTGGGCAAGACACTTTACCCTACCGCCTACTGGTGTTGGCCAGAGGCCGCGATATAGCAGCCTCGCTTCTGTCTGTCTGGGGCAGCTGCCCTGTCAGTCTGCGAATGCGAGAGTGAATGAATAGTGGCATTGTAAAGCGCTTTGGGTGCCTTGAAAAGCGCTACATAAATCCAATCCATTATTATTATTAATCTACAAGGTGGGCCTTGTAAATAACTCATGAAAGAATAAAGTTACGTTGAAACCAAGCACACCATTGTTTTTCTTGTGACATTACCAATAAGTTTGATGTGTCACATGGCCCACTTCCTATTGAAAAAACAAAAGTTGTATCCAAGATGGCCGACTTCTAAATGGCCACCATGGTCACCACCCATCTTGAGGAGTTTGCCCCCTTACATATACTAATGTGCCACAAACAGGACTTTAATATCACCAACCATTCCCATGTTATTACGGTGTATCCATATAAATGGCCCACCCTGTAGTTTAAATTAAACCACTCTCCTGGATTTAGCTACATTTTGGACGACGTTTCCAGTAGCTAGCGAGCTGAATTGAGACCAAAACAGCCAATCAGAATTTTTGCATCCAAGTCTGTGACTGGTTGGTTTTGTGGCACATTTTTATCGGTGTACAGAAAGAGTTGAGCGTGCAGAGAGCAGGGATGTTGAGAGTGGGAGCGACACACTGAGAGCAGATCCGCAGATGTCTGTCAGCACACAGAGCAAATATCAACAACTGAGCGAGAGGGATAATAGCAAACACTGAAATACATTTCTTGCACGCAGCAATGAATTTTTGTTCGCTCAAATTAAGCTTTTCTTCGCTCAAAATAATTTTCTCCTCCCCAACATTTGTACTTTGCAGAGATTATTTGCGTGTGCTCAAAAATAACACCATGCTGGCCTCCTAGTTTAAAATGTACACTGAGCAAGTGCTAAAACCAGCAAAATGCCAACAAATCCATGCAAACATACACAACTCAGACAATGTGTCAGCATATGACTGTTGCCAGAAATATAATACTACAGATTTAGAGCTATACTAAAGAGGTAAAACTACTTAATGCTGCATGTCTGGTCACGTGAACTTCCATTAGAGACGACCCTGAGATACTATTAATGCAATTAATTTTAGCTACTTCTATTTCATATCTCCCAATAGTCCCTCTTATACAAGTGTTTTAGCAAGCTATGCAACTGATGCAGTATTGCACAGAAAAGCAGTGAGGTAATGTATTCAAGCGCTACATACACTGTAGCATCTTCGTCTTTAGTGTGCCGGCTTTGGTCAGCAGTTCGTGCACTGGAGGAAGGTAAAACCAACTCTTTGTGTTAAGCGGCGCAGTGCGGGAAGAGAGGAAACGATTACTATTCAAAGCCTTTAAATGAATTTAAAAAACAGTGACTTTAGTGCATTTGCAATTCAATCACCGTGTCTCGGATTAATGCAGAAAATGCCATTTGCATTCCTACTTCGAGCCGAGCTGTGCGCACCGATGCACACGAGGATCACAATGGCGGCTAATTTATGTGGTAGTTTTTGCTGCATTATCATTCGTGATCACCTGTAAAGCTGCTTAATGCGCACGATCTTTCAGACAAACCTGGCAGAGCAACGTATGCGGCGTGCGTCTTGGATTGTTCCTTAAAAAAGACAGCGAGAACACTGTATGGAACAGCGGGGTGCGTGGTTTGATGCTGTTCATATCCCTCCCTGCTGTTCAGCACTTTCCTCTGAGGCTTTAGTGTGTTTTCATGATGCAACATGCTTGGCAGCTGGCAGAGTTGCAGAGCCTTGTCAGCTCCGAGTAAAAGACCCGGCATAAGCCCTAATGTTTTGTGACTGGAATTTTGATCATTTTAAAATCTTTTTTTTTCCACACTTGTTTTCTCCGCTCTCCCTCGCTTTCCTCTCCACTTCTCTCTGCTTCATACTCTCTCTGTAAGTCGCAGAATAATGAGTTCCTCATCCCGCCGCCGTGTACCGTGCTCACTGTTGCAACCCAGAGCTTCTTTGATATGGATTCTGCTTAAATCAGCCATCCCAGTTATTGTTGGGCTTCTTTGAAAGGTCACACTCTCATTAAAACCAATCACCGATGGCCGTTTTCACATCACCTTTGCCCTTTTGAAAGGCTGCTGAGAGATGATTTCTGCCCGTGGAACAGATTATCCTTTTCAAATAAAAATCTGAACACAGAAATGGAAGATCCCAAGAGATCAAAGACACTGAGGTGGATGATCCATATCTCGCACCGATTTCATTCCTGAAATTCAATTAGCTGGCAGCGCTGTCACAAACGAAACGCGATGCTACCATATGAAATGGATTTCATTAAATGGAAACAAGCAAATCTGCGATTGCAGAAGATGTGATATTTGGGCCCGGAGCCACGTCGTACAAATGACCACGTGTCTTTAAACCTCTGTGTTCTACTGCCATAGTAACAGGGATTAAATTAGCACTGCAGTGAAATGAAGGTATGAAGTCTGGTATGCAGGCTACAATATCCTGTTTACCCACTGGTACCAGCTCTGCTTTCACATGCATCTGGAGAAAAGAGAAAATCTCCGCCCCGACTTCTCTGGCAATGTGACTCTTTGTGCTTCGTCTGATAACGCGCATAAGAATAATATCTGGAATCTAAAGAGTCCGCACATTCTCGTCCACGGAATTTAAAATGCGATAGGAAAACTAAGAAATGGATTACAAAGAGTACAGAGTGACTGAATAAAAGAAGCATATAAATTAACATCTATTGCACTGTTGCGTGGAGTTAGAGGTTACATTCGCCGCAGACTCTTGTGTGAAGTTTTAGTAGTTAAAAGGCTGCAGGGAGGCTGTGTTGGCAGGCACTGAAATACAATCTAGGAGTTATAGTTTGAGACATTTACAGGCCCAGATGCCGAGCATTGCAGGGTCTGCAGTATGGAGAAATCTGCAGCTCTTACGTTAGAGTAGCAACAGTTTTATCTCATTGTTTTGTAGTAGTAGCTGCAGTAATAGACTGGGTCTATTCGTTATATGATTGTGTTTTCCAATTAAAGTGGCGAGCTCCTTGGAAAGCAACTTTGCTATAAGTTTGGTATAAGTCAAAGATGGGGGTGTTTTAACTGTGAGGTAGATGCTGAACTGTTCAACATTCATTTGGATTGAAAGACTCGCTAAAGCTTGATTTAGACTCCTGCTGGGAATCTTAACCGCTGCCAGCATTCATGCTTGAGTGTGGTGCACAAAGTGTTAATTACCGCATGGTCTTGTCCCAGTGTTTCAAATGCAGTACCAGCCAATGGAAACAAATAAAATGCTGGAATTTTACTCCCTCCTAAATCCCCACTTATTGTTGTGGTCAGTTTTTTCCGGGTGCAATAACTTCTTTGCACGTTCCCTCATGTCCACTCTTATGGTTTTAGCAATCTCGCCCCAGGAATTCGCTGACGATTGTGCATCCTGATATTGAGTCAATCATTATTCTCTACACATTTTAAAACTGCAATGAAATGCACAGGAGGAATTGATGTTGCTAAACAGGCCAGTCACAGTAGTTTTGGGCTTTTTCAGCCTGATGTTTAGTTACATTCAGTGTTGGGAAGGTTACTTTTAAAATGTATTCCATTACAGAATACAGAATACATGTCCCAAAATGTATTCTGTAACGTATTCCGTTACGTTACTCAATGAGAGTAACGTATTCTGAATACTTTGGATTACTTAATATATTATCATGCTGTTTACAACTACATGAATGTACTATTGCTGTGATTTATTACTGTTACTGAAGGTCCGCGGCTCCGAACCGTAGTAAAGGGACCTCTGGCTAATACGGTGGGTTCTGTGTCGGCTCGTAGCCGAAAACTAGCTTTACTTTGTTGTCTGGGTCAACTTTGCTTGCGAGAGACAGAGAGAGGCGTTGAAAGGCTGCTCCAACGGAACTTATTGTTTCGGAGGAAAACACGAACATGGTGTACAGTCGAGTCTTAATAGCTTACTTACAACTGGGCTGTCAGGCACTCTTCTTGGCTGCAGTGGTTATTATATGGTTATATTTACATGCTTCCAGCTCCCGTTTTTGCTGGATGACAGCTCGTACCTTTTCCTCCCTCCCTCGCTCACAGACACATAACAGGTATGGCGGTCCATTCTCTCTGCAGCACGGAGATGCTACAGGTATAGCACAAGCTATACCTGTAGCATTCTGCCTATTAGCTTAGCACAACAACAACAAGAAGGCGCTCTCTCACCCAGGAAACACAGAGAGAGAGCGTCGCCCTGTAACCATGGCAACCGTAACGCTGCCGCCTGGAACAACAGAACGTAGCTGTCAAACAAAACCCAAACAGTCCTGACCCGCCACAATATGAAACAGGGAAGTACCGCCGTGTAATCCATTTATTTCAACAAAGTAACTGTATTCTAAATACCACCTTTTTAAACGGTAACTGTAACGGAATACAGTTACTCATATTTTGTATTTTAAATACGTAACGGCGGTACATGTATTCCGTTACTCCCCAACACTGGCTGGGCTCATCAGGCACTCTTCTTGGCTGCAGTGGTTATTATTATATTTACATGCTTCCAGCTCCCGTTTTTGCTCGATGACAGCTCGTACTTTTCCTTTTTCTCCCTCCCTCGCTCACAGACACATAACGTGTATGGCAGTCCATTCTCCCTGCAGCACGGACTACACTGCCCATGATGCTACATTCTTTAGAGCTATACCTGTAGCATTCTGCCTATTAGCTTAGCACAACAACAACAAAAAGGTGCTCTCTCACCCAGGAAACACGCAGAGAGAGAGCGTCACCCTGTAACCATGGCAACCGTAACGCTGCCACCTGGAACAACAGAACATAACTGTCAAACAAAACCCAAACAGTCCTGACCCGCCACAATATGAAACAGGGAAGTACCGCCGTGTAATCCATTTATTTCAACAAAGTAACTGTATTCTAAATACCACCTTTTTAAACGGTAACTGTAACAGAATACAGTTACTCATATTTTGTATTTTAAATACGTAACGGCGGTACATGTATTCCGTTACTCCCCAACACTGGTTACATTTCAAGTGTGTGTCAGGTTGTGAGGTTGGGTTTAGAGGGGTTTGCAAAAAATCTGTCTCAAAAAACCAAGTAGACATGCGGACATCTCACGCTCACTGACTGTTGATGAAATTTATGTCACTCAGACCCAGACACGCCCCCTGTGGATGTGGAAAGTCTAATTCTGGTTTAAGCAGTTGGCTGTTCATTAAATTTAAGTTTTCAAGTTCATTTTGTTTCTGCTTTTTGCCAAAATTAGCATTAACGTGACTTTGCTAACCACAGCCATGACCCACACGAGCTAGTTTCCGAGTTCTACCCTGTCACAAAGCTGTCAGCCAGTTGGCACAACTAATCCTTTAACCTTTATTCTCTTTCTTGGGTATGACTGTCGATGAAAATGTGACCAACAAAACTAACGTCTGAGATCTTTGTTTCCTGTTCAAACTTATCAAATCATTAGGGTAAACTACTCATCTAGTTTTTAAGATCTGAATCCCGTGGTTATGTCATCAGAAATGATTTGCTCCTCACAAAGTCTCATATGAGCTTGCTGTTACCACTGCAACCTGATTGGATGCAAAGTTTGACACATGCAGCAACAGTAACTAAGAGCAGCAGAGCTTACAATGTGCCAATTACGTGCTATCTAATCAGAAGAGGCATAAATTTCCAAATACATCTGACGCTGGTGAGTTGCCAGATGGCTGAGCTGTCCCACCTTTTAAGCTGATAGCAGTGTGACTTTTGTATGGGTGCGTGGAGAGAGAAATACTCCCACGCACTGCTCGATCTCTGCGTTTATCTTGAGATGAAGGCCAGAGAGTCCGTGGTTCATCAGTGACTTAGTGACCATAAAAACATGTAAAAAAAAATAAAGAAATGAGTAATATAAGCTTATCCCGCATGTGATAGCAGGGGCTGATAAAGTGTGAGTCCTCAGGGTGGACAGGAAGGCAGGTAGAGACTGGGAATGAGACGACAAACTAATTATGAAATCAAGATGTATCTCTCTGCCACAGAAGTAGAAACACAGGAGGAAGCCAAGAGCTCAGGATGGAGAGATTTGATTAAAAAAATGGAGGCTCTGGCTAACAGACAGCAGTGTTTACAGTCACTGCTTGAACTCACTGAACTTTGTGCAGATTCTATAGCGGATAAACATAAACGCAGAGCTGAACTTAAAGGGAATAACCATCATTTTCACGTTAACTGTCATCGTCACGAAATGCCCGCAACAACTGTAACAGCTCACGTTTGAATTATTTATGTGCAATATATTCAGGTGGCACAGCAAATTATACACCAGCTCGCCTCCTTAACAGCGAACAGGAAAAAAATATTTGCAGCAGTTCTGCCAGTGATGAATGATGCCGTTCCGTCGAGTTTCCAAAATAAAGGAGTGAAACAACATGGGCGTGTGAGGAACTCTGTGTGAATGAATTGTTTTGGCCGCGATCCAGAGAGTTCCTCCAGCAGAGCCAGTTAAAACACAGATAGCGGCACGGCTCATTGTTATGTAGGGATCCGCCCAGAGCTGGGATTTGCACGTGGAGTACAAAAGCAGGGAAATGGAATCTCAACACAAACTGAAAACGGGATGGGATGATGTGACAGTGGGGTTGTGCAGGGTTGAGGAGATGCCCTTGGGGAGAGGTGGAGAAACTTAACAAAGGTCTTCACAAGCTCAGACAAGTGCAGGAAACTGCGCTGAAGGCTTAAACAAAAAAAAACTGCTGCTGTAACCTACCGCGATGTCGTAAAAATACCCCGTGGCTGCGAAGATGAGAAGGAATGTGTAGGAGCGTGCAGCAAAGGTGCTGCAAAATAAAAGTTTGCAACTCAACTTGCAGAGTTGTTATGCTTTAAAGTGAGTGCTAGATGAGAAAACGACATGATCACTAGCTTAGTTGTTTCCAGTCGTTCTGGTTCATTCATCGTTTTAAATCCTCTAAAACTCATGTGTCAAGTCGATAATACGAGTGCTGCAAAATGCCTACGCCAGCATTCAGGATGCTTGTGCATTTCACATCCTGACATAGCGAGGCTTTATCTCTTTGCTTCATCGAGGTGTAAATGCAGTGTAGAACACATGCCGTCTCCGTAAAAGATCCATTCAGCAATGGAGCCCCCCGTCCCGTGTCTAGCCGTTTCACAGTGAGCCCTCCAGAGATAAGCCTGTCCTTCATGCACTGTGTCTAAGCGGAGAGCCCAGATTACACGGCCATGCAGGATTCCCTACTGGTAGCCTGCTCTTCTACCACACCTCCTGGACATAAACAAGGAGGATGCTGCAGGGAGTGAACAGGCTTCTGCTGTGCTCTGCGTCTTTGTAATCTCGTATGGGCCGTGCATCTTT
The DNA here is from genome assembly GCF_056152115.1 of Neolamprologus brichardi. NCBI lineage: Eukaryota > Metazoa > Chordata > Actinopteri > Cichliformes > Cichlidae > Neolamprologus > Neolamprologus brichardi. Next base: position 13,369,184 of record NC_142112.1, on the reverse strand, counting down.
GTAATCCCATACACTGCAGCAGCAGATAGAATAGCCCCGGTGCTGCGATGGATCCGTGAATACGGAGTCTGAGGAGCGTGTAAGCAAACAAGAGGAGGTACTTTATGAAGAGCTTAAATCTCTGTTATCAGTTTATAGAACTGCCTGCAAAGCAAAACCGCACTGTTATCTTCAATCTAGCAATTTATAAAACCAAAGTAAGCAAATGTGAACAAACTGACAGAGATTTGCTCTCATGAACTGAGGCTGAAAAGCATTTAATGGAGGAAAAAATGCATAAACCTCAGCACAAAGTTTGTCGTATCAGAAGAAGGAAGGCATCAGCAGGAATGTGCCCCACTCCATCAGAATATGTAGTGTTGCATTTAACTGGTTTGTTTCCAGTATATTTTGATTACATGTAAATGTCACGTTTGAGCAGCTGGTTGTTGTAAGCAGGTAAAAACTCTGAATATGAAAACTGGATTAGCAATGATTATTAGCCAATGTAAGTTGAGCTTGTTATAAGCCTTTTAAAAATCTAAGCTCGTTCGTAAACAATGACCGGCAGACATTAAAATGAAAATCTTTTCTTTTGATTAGGTTTTTGTAAACAAAAGCTCAAATCCAGGCTTGAAATGAAGTTAATTATTTTTCAGTGTAGTTTACAATCGGTGAAAACAATGGTCTGAGGCGCTGCACCGGCTTGTGACAAGAACGCTTTTCTACAAATAAACTTTTCTTTAGTCATGGGAAAATGTCAGCAACCAGTACAGGATGCAGCAAAGCACAAGCTTGGGATAGGAAGTCTTCTTCTATCTCATGAATGGTTGCAGAGTCTTTCTTGTTTTTTTGCTTTTATAGATATAACGAGCTGAAACAGGTTTATTTAGACTAAAAGAGTGTCTGTGCTGGTTAAACAAAATACACTACAAAGGTTTCACTCGTCTGCCTTTACACACATGAACTTCAGTGACCTCCCATTATTAATCCATAGGGTTTAATATGATGCTGATCCACCCTTTGCAGCCATAACAGCTTCAGCTTTTCTGGGTAGGCTTTCCACAAACTTTAGGAGTGTTTATTGTAATTTTTTGACCTTTCTTACACAAGTGCATCAGGTCTAACGCTGATGTTGGATGAGAAGAGCCTGGCTCGCAGTGTCCACTCTAATTCATCCCAAAGGTGTTATGTCAGGTTGAGGTCAGGACTGTCAAGTTCTTCCACACCAGACTTGCTCATCCATGTCTTTATGGAGCTTGCTTTGTGCACTGGTGTGCAGTCAAGTTGGAACATGAAGGGCCCATCCCCAAACTGTTCCTGCAGAATTGGGACCATGAAATTGTCCAAAATTTCTTGGTATGCTGAAGCATTAGGAGCTCCTTTCACTGGAACTAAGGGGCCGAGCCAAACTCCTGAAAAACAAACCCCACACCATAATCCCTTCCACCCCCAACAAACTTTACACTTGGCACAGTGCAGTCAGACAAGGACCGTTCTCATGGCAACCTCCAAACCCAGACTCGTCCGTCGGATTGTCAGATCAGTCTCAGTCTCCACTGCTCTAGAGACCCAGAGCACTGTTCCTGAGCTAAGGCCACATGAAGCTTGGAGGTCTGTAGCGACTGACTGCAGAAAAGTTGAGAGCTTCTGCACACTATGTGCTTCAGCTGACCCCACTGTTGATTTATGTGGCCTACCACTTCATAGCTGAGTTGCTGTCATTCCCCAATCACTTCCACTTTTGTGGTAAATGGTAAATGACCTGTATTTGTATAGCGCTTTACTAGTCCCTAAGGACCCCAAAGCGCTTTACACAACCAGTCATCCACCCATTCACACACACATTCACACACTGGTGATGGCAAGCTACATTGTAGCCACAGCCATGTACTATGCAGGAATTCACTGAGCTCCTGTGAGCCATGCATTCTTTCCCAAATGATTGCAGAAGCAGTCTGCATGCATAGGTTCTTGATTTTATACAACAATAGAAGTGATTGGAATACCTGAAATCTACGGAGCCCCGCAGGGGACATGGGAGAAAAAAGATTTAAGACGGACTTTTGCGTGATCTCGCAAAACTAACTCGGGATCTCGCAAAACAAACTCGGGATCTCGCAAAACTTTTGCGAGATCTCACAAAAGTTGAATTCCAACAATGGCGGCAGCTACTTAGTTGTAATATTACTCTTTCTGTGTCACAAAATACACTTTTAAGATATTTTGAGGCATGAATGTAGTTGTGTAAACGTCAGATACCTGCTCGGTTTACAAGACATCACATATTTGCAAAAGAGCTCCGACGTTTTCGGAGATCTGACACCCACTAGCTCGAAGCTAACGGGAGGTCGAGACCTACTACAGCCGGGAGGAACACCGCTTTCCCGGCACATCGTGCCTCGACCTCCCGGTCGGCTTCAAGCTGGTGGCTTCCGAAGAATGCAGCTAAAACTTTTGCGAGGTCTCGCAAAAGTCAGTCTTAAATTTTTTTTTTCTCCCATGTCCCCTGCAGGGCTCCGTAGAAATCAGTGACTTTGATGTGTAAGTGAATATTTTTTGCAATATCTGTGCAGTGAAAAACCAGCAAGGCATCAACCAGGAGTCATAAAGAAGGGCAGGTGGGAGTGGCTTATCTGAAATGACAAAAAAGAAATTGTGTCTTTGCATTGAACATTGATCCAGATAGGGCTTGTTGCCAAATGTAAAGTGCTGATGAAGCTATTTTTTATCCAAAACATTGAGACGTGTTCTTCAGCATCTTCTTTAGAATTTGGAAGCAGGATCACGCCTCGTTGTCACGGGCAGAATACAGAAACACGACTTATCTGCTGAGCAAATTCACTGAGGATTAGTGGAAATTATCCACAGTCTTGTCAGAGGTGGTAATTTTACACGTTACCATGCATACTTTTCGACATGCATAGATTTTGTCTTGGCTTGTTGTGGCAGCGTGGAGGCAATACTGTGGTGAAAAAAAACCCTCCTGTCTTCCCTCCCCCCTTCTTGTTCTGCTCGTCCTCAGATAACTGCCTCCAGCAGAAGATGTCCTGTCGGCACCTGGCACCCAGGGGAAGGGAGGCCCGCTATTCCCCACCTAACAGGCACACATGCATACACACATGCACACACACACCAAATGTGGTTGTCTGTGTGCCTGTGAGAGAGTGGAATATGGAGCTGCACGTGCACACGCAGCTACTCTGCATGGCTCTCTATGGATGTGCCGGTGCGCTGCACGATGTGTTTGTGCTGCATTATTATTGTGTGCCTGTGAGCTGGTGTTGTCTGTCAATCTCCCCCTGGTCCCAGTCTGCTCTGGCTGGTTTTATTGAAGCAACAGACAGCGTGGGCACACACACGCACACACACTCGCACACACACACTCGCACAAGCTCCGAGCAGCCCTGATCCCAGGCTGATAGAGACAGACAGAGACTTGGTGAAGTTGAGAGAACAGCCTGGGGTTGTCTGCAGACCAGGGGGAATACGCCCCCGAGTCACAGAAATAGTGGAGTAGAAGCCAAAAACTCCAACCCCCCCTTCTGCCATTCAGCTCTGTCTGCCTCCTGTCTGTCATTCGGCCCATCAGCTGCTTAATTGTTCAAGCTTTTTCCTTTTTTTTTGTTTTTACCTTTGCATTTATTTAACAATCTTTACGTGCTTTTTTTTTTGTTCTCGGATTCATCAGCGCCATCAATCTTGTATTGACAAAACCAATGCATCAGCAGTGTAATTTTGTAATCAGCACAGTGAGGCATACAAATCAGATCGGAAGCAGGGCTGTAATGCATGTAATCCATCAGAATGGAAGTGTTGGAGACAAATGATAAACACGCATTTTTGAGGTGATTAATTGTCTGACTAACGGATTGATCCCCGCGTGCGCTCACAGATCTGGAGTTTATTTCCGTCTTTTCTGGCGATGAAGTTGTGAAAACGCCGACTTTGAAGTCATATTTCCTGCCTGTTGTGTAAGCAACGCGGGAGTGAGGCATTTTTTGCTTTTGCTATAGTGCTGCAGGCATTACAATATGTGTCTGACTGCGACGATTCATTTTATTTATTTCATTGCTTTCTATTGGTGGCTGTTAGGAATTCTAACAGCGTCACAGAACTCATCAAAACCCGCTCCCACCCTGCTTTAGCTGTGGCCTGTACTTGACAGAAACAGTGTACAAGGCAAGGGGGCTGGCTAATTAGAGAAACATGCAGTAAATTGGTAATATATCACACGAGTAAATACTGCAGTAATTATACAACTTTGGCATTTGCTTTCATTCGCTTTTCATGCGAGGCTTATTAGTCTTCATAAGGCCGGTTTCTAGCTCCTAGCAGCCTCCCCCCCCTCACACACACACACACACACCCTGTAGCAGACAAAAATGTCAATGCACACTGTAGAGAAGTGGTGGCAGTGGTGGTGGGGGGGTGTCTTTGCAAACACCTGCCAAAACGATCATTGATTCATGGGCATTGATCCCCGATCGGCTTCTGCAGATATATGACGGTCGTTTTGTGCAGCACGGCAGAGAGAATAATCTTACTGATTGCTTTGATCCCAGAGATGTTTATTTTGTTTTATTTTTTCTATACTTCTGCATAAGTAGCGGTGGAGAAGCAGAGTGATTGACACCCCCCCCCCCCCCCCCCCCCCCCCTCAGTGGTCAAAATATTGGCCCCGCGCTGCCTCGGCCCCGGCTGTGGCTATCTCAATGAAAGATTGATGAGGCTCTTCAGGTAGATACAAAGCTAAGTGTCTTGTTTATTAATGTGCTGTGATTGGATCCATTAGCTGCCTTGTGTAAACTAATCGCCGTATAATGCGTGTTGTCATTTCAGCCTAACTGCTGATAATGTATTCCTCCCCCGTCTTTGCAAATGCTGTTATTTTCTAATAGACTCGTGGAAATAATGTTGTGTCAGGAGTAAGGATTTTTCTTTCCATTCGGTCTGCTGAACAGTAAGCATGTTTCACATTGATTGCTGAATATGCTGTATACTTCAGCCTGCTGTTATCTGATATGAGCAGTTATATTTGGAGGGGGGGGGGGGAATTCGGTGCAGAATGCGACTCCATTTGGGCGACTCGAGTCGTGATAGGAAAAACTTTTTCTACCTGGTATAAAGTGCAGATTTACTGCCAATACAGGCAGGAGTGTTTAGCTTGAAAACAAATTGGGTCAAATCTCAGCTGCATCCTGGAATATGAGTGCAGACAACCTTTCCCTTCTGCATGACATGACATCCACAAACACATCAGCGCAGCGGCAACACCGGGGACGAAGATTATTGACTCGTAATAGCAGATCTAATAGTATCGCTTTCACAAAAGGATAAAAAAAAACAAAAAAAAAACAGCCTGGCAGAACCATAACAGTATCATAACCACGCTGGCTGACATCCAGCTTGCCATCCTCGGGGATCAATTTCTTCAAAGCATAATGTATCTCTTTTATTCTCCATCTGAGATGCAGAGTTGGTGATCTCAAGGTGCACAGAGACACTTTGAAGTGCAAAAGAGTCAGTCGGAGCATGAGATGGAAGATTCACAGCCCCGGTTTCTCCCCGCTGAGATCCTCTGACCTCAAGTGAGCAGAGTGAAACTAAGCAAATTGAAAATAAGTTTAGTAGGGCACGCTGCAGTTCAATGTACACACTGGAAAATAAACATGGTGAAACTACCTGTCAGAATCGATTTGAAACACCGAGGAATTTAAAAGAGTTATCTCCAGCTCTTGAAATGTGCCCTCCTTCCCTACCCTAATGCTGCTTTTAGTGCATTTGCTCTAGATAGTCCTCCCTTTTTTATTATAGTACTACCCACCCAGCAAAACCGCAATGAAAAGCCATTTAACATGACAGTGCTATATATTAGAATAGCGCTGAGATTTGGTCTAAAGGTCCATCAATCCATCCATTCATTTTTTTGACTGTTTAATCTAGTTTTGTTGGGGGGCTAGAGTTTATCCCAGCTCACACTAACAAGCGCAGGGGTACACCCTGGATAAGTCACCAGTCTATGGCTGTATCCCAATTCGAGGTCTGCAGCCTTAAAGGCCGCATTTTAAGGCCGATTACGTCACCGCGACGCGACGAAGGCTGTCCCAATTCGAAGTCTGCTCGAAATGCGGCCCTCAAATGCGTCCTTAATTTCCCTGAATTTTAAGGACGTGGCGGTGTAGACTTCGTGGCCCAACATATCCCAGAATGCATAGCGCGGCGGTGGGTGCGGATAATTTTGCCGAAAAAATGGGGCACCGAAGAGTAAACTTTAAGTAAGTACTGAATATCATGTCACTTATTTATGTGCAAATGTTTAATAACGAAGAACATTACTGTTGGCCACATGTCGGCAAAGTCATGTGACATAAGTGACGTTTGTACTAACTTGGTTTTAAAGCCTTTACTTTAAAATATACGCCGTTCAATAGCTGAGCTTAATCTTACAGAGAATGATCAGAGCTCATGTAGAAACAAACAAGCAAATGAACAAAAGAGTTTCTCCTTCATTTCTGTCAAACAAAACTGTATGAAACGTTTCCAGCTGTTAGTATCATGGTTGCTAGGCAACCTGGGCAGCGCAACGGAGGCTAGACCGTCCCATTTCACAAGCCTCCTTTAAGTACGCGGCCCTTGAGGATCGTTGAGGCTGCGTACTTTAAGGCTGCAGACCCTGAATTGGGATACAGCCTATCACTATGCTAACAGCAGACAACCATCCATTGCTCACATTCACGCCTACAGCAAATTTGGAATCACCAGCTGACCCAAAATGCATATCTTTGGACTTTGAGAGAAAGTGGGAAGAGGGAAAAGCCAGATTTGCACCTTGCTATTAACTGGCGGTGCTAACAAAAGAAGGTCTGGAAAAAAAGAGTGGCTTAAAAAAATTAAAGGACCTCAAAAACTGCAAACAGACGACCAACATACCAACATACATACATTAGGATCTGGCAGTGCATTGTGGGAAACACTAGCCAACAACTCAAATGTTTGCTGGACTTTTGTTGATTAGAGAACTTAAAGTTTGAATGATACGTAGCCATCAGGGTTAAAATTAAGTTAAACTTAATTCCAAAGTGGAAGTTTGGGAATTGCACCTAAATGTCCATCCATCCATTTTCTTCCACTTATCCGGGGTTTAGCCACTGGGGCAGCTGCCTAAGCAGCAAAGACCAGATCTCCCTCTTCCCAGCCCCCTCCTCTAGCTCATTTGCAGGAAAACCAAGGTGTTCCCAGGCCAGCCGAGCAATATGAACTCTCCAGTACATCCAGTGTCCTGGATCAACCTCCCGGGGCTCCTCCTGTAAGGACAAGCTCGGAATGTCTCATCCAGGAGTTACTCACTTACTAGTTTACCCTTCCTGGGATAGGGTTACTGGGACCCCAGGGCTGTGGAGGGAGCTCCAGGGAGAGCATCTGGTGGCTGGACCTTAGCCCACAGAGCCTGGCTGGGCACAGCTCTTTGAACCCTCACCTCCTGTGGGCCCATCACCCACAGGAAGCGTGGAACAATGTCAACATCGGCTGGGCTATGATGCAGTTTTGGCTCTCACACGGCGCTCAGCTCGGACTGATAACGTCAGCGTTTCGACTGTGTTTGGATGGGAAATCAAGGCAAACTTGAGCCTTTTGCATTAACTGGAGACGACTTTCAGCTTTCATTTTCAGCTAAAGTTATTTGTAAAAGCGATGTGTTTTACGGCCCTTCCACCTTCTTCCCAGTATCATGCAGAAAGTGACAGGTGTGCTTTGCATCTCGGCAGCATATTCACTAGACAGCCGTGGCCTCGTCTATAAATAACGCAGTGGCCTGTTCTTATTTTTACAGCAGGTTCACGCCAAGACGTCTGCCAGTCGCATGGGAACACCACTTCACAAGGAACAGCACAACAAATAATGTGCACGGAGAGAACGAGGGAACAAAAGAGAGAAATGGTGTCAGTCTGTTGTTGTTTTGTACCACATGCTGTGGCGCTACAATAGCTGTTTGGAAGTTGAAGCTAATGGACAGGCCTGCACGTTCATTAGGAGAGCCTTTGAAATTATGGATGTTTCAGTGTGGGGGGCGGGGGCGACGGCGCTGCAGATATAAACTGCCTGGTTGGGAGCCGCAATAACACAATAGGTTTAATAGGCAGCTAATGAGGCTGGACGCATGTGACCTCTCGCCTTTGATTGTGTTCACACTCTAAACTGCACTGGCTGTTTTTCTTCAGTTGCTCATTTGAAAATACTCGCCTGAGCACAGCAAGATATAAGCTTGGGTGATATCATAGGCGGCAGCTCTGGGAAAAAAAACCACATGCAAATAATTGCAGCAAACACCTCTCCGTGTGGACGGAAAGCAGAGCAGAGAGTATGTGCACAGTCCCTTGGCCTACTCTATTCTCCTAATTATGAACGCACCTGCAAGTCCTTCCTTCCTGCACCGAGGTTCCCACACAACCAATCGGACAGCCTGAAAAGAAGAGCTGCGGTGATGTAATTACTTCTCCAGGTTCCCAGGATACACAGAAAGGAAAACAGAAGGGTGGGCAGGCGAGCGGCGGGGAGGGTTTTGGTGCAGGACCGTGGCTAAGCAGCAAAGCCAGTTTCAGTGCCTTTTAAAGGGTGTAAAGCGATTCCGGATTACCTTGATGCATGATTTAATGGTACATTCTCCATTGGTTCAGCCCACTAAAGCACTCAGCACAAAGTTATGTGGCAGTGTGGGGGTGTGTTGTCTAGGAAGTAAATCTAAGGGTTGTTTTGTCTTCCTTTGGTTTGTTCTTTTGTTTGGTTAAAGGAGTTTGAGAAAAGATTCAAGTCCAACACTGCTTTCTGGCTAAAAATAAGATCGTAGGATGAATTAAATGCATGAATATGGAAAAAAGAGCAGCAGTTTTTGAAGATGAAGAGATGTCAGTAAGACCAAGCTAGCTGTTTAAATGTATACCACCCTTTGATTTTCACTCCATTACACTCTATTTACAAAGTTCTGACCTTATTTTCTGTGAACTGTATAATTCACAAGTTAATAGCGTAGCAATCACTTCCACACACACACATACACAAGTCTGCATTTGAATCAATAGGATATAGCAGTGAATGTTAAAACATTCTGACTTTGTGCCTGTTACATAACTTAGCATACCATCACAGAAGACTCCCCTCTCACTGAAGTCATGCGCGGATATTACATTTCAGCTATCAGTCTGGGTGAGAGTGCCGGCCCTTTAAATATCCCAGAAAGAGTTTCTTAAAGGTTTGGATGAACTCTACGGTCACTGATACAAATCCATGCAAAATGCAGAAAATACAAAAAAAACAACTACAGAATAGAAAAATATCCCGCCATGGTGTTGGGAGTAATTAATAGCTATGAATAATTAATCGAGTTACAAATTTTGTGCCACTCTCGTCAATGCATGCAGCTCTTTTGGTGCTAAAATGTGGGAAAACCCTCAGACCTACATGTATAAAAAAAAAAAGCCTGTTTAACCTGTTTTTGTCTTTTTGCAAAACGTCTTATTTTGCATGAGATTTGATTTCAGAGGCGTGAGAACAGAGGTGAAAGCCATGCTGGAAATGTGAGAGCGCAACCCAGTTAATTAGCACACACAATTCTAGGAAGTGCTAAGGTATATATTTAGCATAACGTTAAACGATATACTATCACTCAACATAATATAACATGTGTTGTTGTTATGCATGACATTCCCGCTCATTGCCACAAGTTGAGGTCATAGTAAGCTCTCAGTGAGGTCTTGGTGTACAATACAACACTGCTGCTATATATATAAACCAGTCGCTGACAGAAGCTTAGATGCTAATAGCCAAATCTGCATTCTGAGCAGCAAGGGTGGTTTTTGTTTTTGTGATATTGACCCTTCCATTACGTTTGCAATTTATTCAGTTTGTGGTAAAACGCCTCAGTAATTCTCTTTTGCTTTTGAGCTCCCGCTTTACGCACACACATCTCGCTACAATGCTCGGACACTCGTTTACATTTTCACAGCGTGCTCGTTCATAGCGCTTCAAATTAGCTAGTTTTTCGACCGCTTTCACAATATTTACCTCCTCTGTGGAGGACTTTTGTGCTTCCAGTGCTGCTTGCCATCACAGAGACGCCTGTATAACTAGCTATATTTAAATTGCGACTGTTTGTAGTTGTCCTTGCGGCCGCTATGGCACTTGAGAAAAAGAAAAGCTCTCTCGAGAGGACGCGGATGAGGGGCGAACTCTTTCACCGCTTCTGAACTTCTGGAGTGCTTTTCATAAATGACCTTCAGCGACTTTGTTTTCAAGCCAGCTGAAGTGTCTCGAGAATTGATTGCGAGCAAAATAACACGACTTTTAACGCCTCGCGTTGTCGAAAACGTGGCACATTTAATGAAGAAGAAAGGGGGATTAGGCTGGAAAGTTTTTGCTTGCGTTCGTGAAGCTCCGGCTGTACTTCTACCTGCTTGAACGGCTTCACTGGAGAGGATTTGGAGTGCCGAAAGAGGCGCATTTAGAAAAAGAAGCGGAAGCTGTTTGGCATGCTAAGATTTCCATTTTAAACCAAAATTGCTATAAATTAACAGGTGAAAGAGAATATAACTAATTGATCAACCACACTGACTCTCAGACGTGCAGACGGCCTATTTCTATTTTTTTTGGTTGTGGTGCTGGTAGCGGTGATGGGGGGGGCTCTGTTTTTGATTCAGTGCCATATTCTCTGAAGCTGACAGAAAACAGCCCCATCAGTAACTCATTTCATATGGATGTGCTCTGATGTGGCACCAGCTTTAGTCTCTCCTCAGCATGGCGCTTCACTATCGGAGCTTTGTATCAGCGTCCCGTGTTATTCCTTCTCTTCTTGATCATACGATGGGAGTGAAAGCAGGAGAGAGAAAGGAAGCCGGAGCTAATTCTAATTGTTCACTTATTGGTGTTTCTCCGCGACGATGGCTCGCAGTCTGTCTGCTTCTTCTTCCTTTCAGCTGCGTGATAAGCACAAGGCGGCGTTTGACATTTTGACCTGAGCTCCGTGGCTTTAAGTGGCTGTCAAAGCAGAGCTGTCACGTCCCATCTTAGGTGCTGATGTTCTCCTATTGACCATGTTCAAGTGAGCAGAGAGGTTTCTTGTATGGGTAAAGGGAGGGGTTGGTGGCGGGGTTCCTTGGGGTGTAATCTAATGAAAAAGCCCGACAATAAATACAAACAGGAAACGGGAAACAGTACGGCCAATTAGAGTCTAGAGAAACTTAGATGTATTAGCAAAGTGGACTCCCTCTGCTTCGTTCTCGCTGTACTTTTTTTTTTGTTAAATATTTTTAAAAGCTCTTTGTGTGGTTGCCTATTAGTGCCTAATTGAGAGAGTCCTGGGATAAGCTGTGGAAGAATGTGAGCACTGTCCAAGCCGTGGCACAGTCCCAATAGTCGGGTTGGGGGGGGGGGTTAGGAGCACGGAAGGCCATGGATTCACCCGCCACCCCCCTCCATATAGCAGCAATGCTGTAAAGTCCGCCAAGCTGCATATTTAATTTGTGTGACGAGCCGAGGAAAATTGTTTGCTGTTCAGTTCCCCCCCCCTCCTCTTTCTCTCTCCTCCCAGCACTGCTACATCTTTGTTCCAGTCCCTCGACGGCTTGTTCACTTACTTTCCGTTTGACGTTCATTTGTAACAACTTCAAAACACGCTGGCACAGAATACACAGACAGATGTTAGCGATGAAATATTTATCCCATAAATTGTAACCTGGATTCCTCACTTGCCTTGTGAGCTTAGCCAGCCCGTCTATTATTAATGATGAACGAGCTTCTCTTTTTCCTCCTTTATTTTTTTGTCAGCTCTTTGTTGATTTGTAAAATAGCTGTATGAGAACTTTTCGGCTTCGTGTTTTTGTTTTTTTTTCTCCCCACTATTTATTTCCGTGTAAGCATGTAGCAGATGATGCGTGATGAGTGATGAGGGCCAAAAACAGCAAGCTCAGGTCTGTTTTCGCCCGATGAATCTTCATCTGAAATCCATCTTTATCTGCTCTCCGATGGCGATGACTGGCCATTTAAAGATACTCGGGCTGTCTGTTGAGACAGAGCCAAGAGCGTTTGAGCCTGAGCTGTGATCCAGGTTCCTCCCACTGCTTTGACACATAAATAAAAGAGAATAATAATGTTCAGCGGCTGCCTGAGCAGCATGCTAATACGGCTGAAAGTGCCCTTTAACCAATGCACCATATCAAAAGGTGGAAAATATGATCTTCAGAGGCATCTAACAGTCTGTGGAAAGCTGTAATCCTACACAACTGGGACTCCTGCTGCCTTATTTTATCTGCAGCTAAATAAAACCATTACACTCTAATGTCCATATCTGAAGCAAGCAAGCAGAGTGAATTCAGCAAAATCAATCTGTGTTGAACTATAAAACCTCCAGACAAAGTCTGTGCCATGCACATAAATTCAACACCAATTGTTTTGATGACTATTTGTTCGAAAGCCACCCTCAGAGTTTTCTTTTTTCCCATCAAGCAGCGGATAAAAACGGCGACGGTGGGAAATTCAGGGGCTGAGATTAATTGGCATGCAAGCAGAGTAACTGTCCACAGTCTGCCGATCACAGGGCCAGCCAAGCATGACAAGCATAGCCTATCTTCTACTTTTCATTAGGCCACGGACGGGGGCCAGCCACAAGCTTTATGCTAAACAGGGTTGATACGGCTTTCTCAGTCTCCCAAAGACCTTTACACCCTCAAAACAAAACAACAGGATATGTACCGACAAAAGCAAACAATGTCAGAGAGGGGGGAAAAAAGAAAAAAAGAGGATGGTTCTTGCATGAAGCCTGTCTCGCAAATAAAAGGAATGAATAGCTGGCGGGGGAATAAGAAGGAAGTGTGATATCAGAAGTCGAGCTGATGCGAAGAATCAATGAATAAGTGTCCGCGTATGATTAACTGGCCTTTATTCTGGAAGCGTGCCTGCTCAATTTTCAAAATGTACATTTCATTTATTGGGATCCATTAACGGTGGTGTTGGCAGAATTATGATTTGTGTATGCAACAGTGGCAAACTAATTAAAACATAAACTAGGATGTTGTTTTTGTTGTATGTGCCATCCATGACTGAAAACAAACAGCAGATTAATAGGTTCAGGTACCTTGGAGTACTGATAGACTCTTTATTTGTGTTGGTGTGTTTCCTTTTTAAAATTCATGACAAAAAACCATCTACGTCTATGTTTCTTAACAAGCACAACACACAAAATATTGCATCACTTTCAAATAATAATTTAACAAGTTCGACATTAACTTTTGGATGCATTTTGAACTTTGGCTGCTTTGCTGCAGTTCTATTTCAGTTTTACCAAAACTTTGGGTTTTTGCAGCCATTGGACAGCTGAATACTATCGGCAATACGCTAAAAAGACGAAGTAGAGCTTCCAAGTTGAGTCTGTTCCCTCGTTACCACAGACTATGTGCTTTGTGATACCGTCCATTGGTTAGTAAACTCAATCTGAGCTGCCATCTTGGTGAGTCGTGAGTAGATCTGATTGGGAAGCCGAGCGATGCAGCACAGCACACGCATACCCAGTTCATATGAATGCTCATCAGTATGCGTTGCAGTGAAAGATTATATCTGAGCAAAAATGCTGTTAACAAAACCAGTTTGGTTAGTTTGGAGTTTGTAACCTAGTTTGCAACAAGATAAAAATTGCCAAAATCAACTAGTCCCTAAAGAAAAGGGCACAGTTATCTTTAGACAACAGAATAAAATGTTCAGAATGTACAGCAACATAAAACTGTGTGACTAACTAAATGTCAAAGTGAAAACAGCTGGAAAATGATGCAGTGTGAGAAATCCATTGACTCATTATGTGTATAAATCACATCTGTCCACAGAATCGGTTTCTTCATTCCAGCCTGTCCACCACCAAAGATATCAAAGATATATCCACCACCAAAGATATCTGTCCACAGAATCGGTTTCTTCATTCCAACCTGTCCACCACCAAAGAGCTGTCACAGGACAGGACTGCAAACCTGCACAGAGCTGGGATGGGCTACAAGACCATCAGAAGATTGGCGGGAAGGTGACAACTGTTGATCTGATTTTTTTGGAAATGGAAGAAATATTAGATGACCATAGATCACCGTCACTCTGGAACTCCATGCAAGATCAGCCCAAAACTACATGGGAGGAGCTTGTTAATGATCTGAAGGAAGTTGGGACCACAGTCACCAAGAACACCACTGTTAATACACCATAACGTACTGGGTTGACATCTTGTGGGGCTCAGAGGTCCCCCTGCTCAAGCTCACAAGTGCAGGCCATTCTTAAGTTAGCCAGTGAACATCTAAATCAGGGGTGTCCAACTCCAGGTCTCAAGGGCCGGTGTCAACTTCAAGACATGTTGAGGAGGTCATTTAGACTTTTAAATCAGCTGTGTTGGATCTAAAACCTGCAGGACACCAGCCCTTGAGGCCTGGAGTTGGAGACCTGTAATCTAAATGATTCAGAGAAGGCTTGGGAGGAAGTGTTGTGGTCATATGAAATGAAAACAAGCTCTTCTGCATCAACTCAAGACGTCGTGTTTGGAGGAAGATAAATGCTGAGCATGACCCAAAGAACACCATCCCCACAGTCAAGCAACGAGGTGGAAACATTATGGTTTGGGGCTACTTTTCTGCTAAGGCTTCAGGACAACTTCACTACATTGCCATATATGATAAATTCTTGAAAACCTCTTGATGAAAACCTCCTTCCCTCAGCTGGAACACTGATAATGTGTCTTGGATGGGTTTTCCAGCATAACAGTGATCCAAAACATACCATGGCAACAAAGGATTGGCTGAAGAAGAAGCACATTAAAGTCATGGAGTGGCCTCGCCAGTCTCCAGACCTCAGTCCGATATCTGTGGAGGGAACTGAAGCTTTGAGTTGCCCAGCAGCAGCCAAGCAACCTAAAGGAGTTCCTGTAAAGACGAGTGGGACAAAATCTCTGACCAGCTGCAAGAAACATCTTACCGCTGTTCTTGCCAACAAGGGTTTCTCCATCAAATACTAAGTCGTGTTTTCTGTTAGGATGAAATTCTTTTTGATTGACTGTCCACTAAAATGAAACTGCCAGAAAATTAGAGACTTAGATATTTAGCAGAGGATTAAATAATTACTTCTTCAACTGTAAAGCCTTTTGTGGCTCTGAAATGAGAAGGAAATCCAAACCAAACCAATAAAAAAAACCCCAAAACCTTATTCTTAACTGCATGCTTGCACAAACCGGGTTTTTGTGTTGGTACCACAAGGAAAGCGCAAGTGACAGACACTGCCACGCTGCATTCTGGAAAATGACTCATTGTTTTTAGCTTGACTACAATCTAGGCATTAATGCTCTTCCGAGTTCACAACTGAATTAGTCTCAGTTAGTCTCGTGGGTTTAAAACACACGCTCAGATTTCGTTTGAGAACGTTTCTATAGTTCTGATGAGACAAATGCTTTTGTTACTTTATGAGGAAACTATGGAAATGTTTGCTTAACTATCATCTGGAAATGACCGATGCAAAGACCCAACTTCAATCCCATCTTTACCTCTGCAGCAGGCCCGCCCACGGATTAAAACTCTTCTTTACCCGTCCACAGCAGAGTGACCAGAGGTCGGCCGAGGGACAAAACAATAATATCCCCTCATGGTAAAGTGGATATGAGTGATCACAGTCCTAACCACCATTGGACTTGACCTGGTTTATGGAAATCACCTCTCCACTGAGCGGACGCCTCTAGCTCATCATAGGGAAATTTTCCAAGGGCTCTCAAAGGCCAAGAGTAATATCAGCAGAGGAGCAGGGGGTAAAGATGTCGTCACCTTGGCTGTTTGTCCTCTCTGGTGTCTGTTCAAAAATACTAGAGGATGCTTACAGCTGTGGATTGAGAGTGGATCTGGAGGGCTATATTGAAAAACACCATTACAGGCATAATGACAGTGGATTATTTTCATTCAAAGTGCCGCTGTCTAAAACGACATAATTGGGGCCTGAGCCAAAGAGCGGGCCGCCCCTAGGCTACGGCAGGTTATTGCTCTTTCTGTTTTGCTCTGGGTGGACATTGGGTGGGCAACCATTTCCTAAAGGGTGGGTGTGCGTGCATTATTTTGGTAGTGGCCCCTCCCTTTTAGCTTAAATGAGATAAACCTCCAATTTCTGCTGGAGTGTATTCTCAAGCCAACCATAGGAGGGTGAAGCATTCACAGCCACTGAGTGTTAATAATGTGCCAAACAATTATGTCACAGTCTTTGGCCTCCCATGTGAGAAAGTTAGCCCTCCCTCCCCTGCTGCGTTACAGTATGCAAATGAGAAAAAGGCTAAAGTCTGAGAACTAGATCCTGTGAAGCAGAGCCAGACTACTGTTATGAAGTGAATGGCATCCATAAGCCTTTAGGGGGAAGGGGGTGTAAATTAGAGCAGTAATCCATGGGAAATAAATGGGAACTAAAAGAGCAACCGTTTTTGTTATCTGGCGGGGCTGGAGGGTGCTGGTTTGCACCCATCGAGCATTTTTAGAATTTCTCGAGCTGCAGAATGCAATCTATGCTCTCTGTGTAGTTCTTCATCCCCATGCATTTGTGTGTGCTGGCCCTCAAAATAGCTCAGTGAGAATAAATAATGGGAATTGCAGTGAAGTCTGCTGGGTGACAGAAAGTAGAAACAGCACAAGAACGTTCAACTGCAGGTGTACTGTGGGAAATGTGCTACCTGGTCATTGATGTTTCCGGTTTCCTTTGGCGAGAACACCAGTTAAAAAACATAAAGCACTTCAAGATAAAAAAAAGAAAAAAGTCTGGATTTTTGAAGAAGCAGAATAAAAATGAAATTGCCTCAACATGTATCATAGATCCCCCCCCTCCTCTAAGAGCTTTTAATCTTTCTGCTATAAATTACTGTCTTTATTTACATAGCACCAACAAAGACATGCGAGAGACTGTAAAAATTTCGATGGGGTCAAAGCGTCCTCTGTGCTCTATAAATTATGCGTCCGGTGCATGTTTAATCACATGAAACACAAGACTGGTGAACAAAACCTGGCCTGACCTTCTCATAATTAAAATGCAAAATAACCTGTTGCCCGTCTGCTGCAGTTATCGGACGTGACGAGGTGCAGTCAGTCAGCCTCGCTGCCTCTTGCTTATTCACTTGCATATCTCGGCTGATCTAGTATCACTGTAGCTTTAGAGTTGCTTCCTACCCTATAAATCCTGACACATCAAGGCTGAACTTCAGTGCACAACTGTCTAAAACACACAAACCAAAAAGCAAACACAGATCCCTTGTGAGCTTTTTGTGTTAGTTTAGTATCTTTTGATGTTATAGCTTTCTGAGCGGCGATTTATGAAGTTGAGAGTTCAAGTAACCACACGTACACTGTGCACTTTAATAGTTCAGTGAACTGAAAAAATGAAAACATTTCCAAACTCTTACTTTTTCTTATTTTTCCAAACACTTTTTATGCCAACCTGTGGTGTCCTCTCACAAAACTGCTAGAATTTTAAAACCTTATTTTTTAGCATCTTTTTTAAAAAAAAAAAAACATAAATAGTCAGAAACTGACAAATAAGAGTTACATGAAGATTTATTTACTCAAAAATGTAATTGCAAGCCAATAACATTAACACTGGTAAATGGTAAATTGACTCATATAGTGCTTTTCTACTCTACTGGACCACTTAAAGTGCTATATGACTCATTCACTCATGGTTCTTTAATTTAAACTGGTTTAAATTTTATATTATTATCATGTTTAGGATAAAAAAAACAGGTAATCCATTAATAAAATGAAGATAAACTGTAAATAATAATATAGAAATGATTTAAAATTCCAACAAACCCGGTTATTTTTTAAAAAAACAATGTATTTCTTTTGTAAAAATACCGCTAATGTCACAAAGAAAAAAAAGAAGAAGTGTAAAAATCACCAATGTGGAGATTTCATATAACCAATGAATGGTTTTCCTTCTTCTATAACCTTTTTCTGAGTGGACTTTGGCACTAAAAGGCTACTCGCTTCCCAGAGAGTCGCCACCATTAGCTTCAATGTCGCTCCAGGGTTACGGAACCTTTTAACATTCCTAAGTGTCGTCTCTGAAGCATTATGCACCAGCATGCAAGAGAGCCAGGGTCATTTATATTTTACTACAGCACCCCTTGACCCCAAGAATAAGCCGGCAAAACAAAACAATCACTTTAATAATTGGACGACAGATGTCTTTTTCCACAAGGAGTAGCAATTAATCTTTGAAATATGCTAGAGAGCATGTCAGCTGAAAATAGAAAGTGCTTGCCCTTTCTCCCTCTTCTGTCGTTTATTTTTTTTCCATGGCTATGAGGACAATTTACATATGTGTATCCTACAGTAACAAAAAAAAGCTCTTCTTAGGTAAGCAATTTAAAACGAACATTTTACACACTATATTAAAAGTTCAGAATGTTCAAGCTTTGCAGACAGATAGGACTTTAACAACATTCAGTCATACTGTCACACAATTTAGCATGTAGACACCTCCAGCAATTTTTTTTAATCTCCCCTCTTTCCTTGTTAAACCTTACAGTATTTCCTATACGCTCTTCACATTTTTTCTGTCGATAATTAATTAGTGTGACCAGAAATTAATTAGGGTCTAGTGCAAAGAATGCTGGTGTGCATAGCAAAATTAATTCCTGAGATGGAGGTGGAGAGAGGAGGATTAATATTCTGCGTGAGCATTCTTGTTCGTTTGTAGCCTTTTAGGTTTAAATGAGAGATTATGGAGTGAAGTGTAAATAACTCGTAAAACTTGATGACTGGCTTAACATGGCTACATTTAGTGCACCTATTATAAAATGAAAGAAGGGCAATTATTTAGCAAAGTTAATTCTTGTGCAGCTAATAATGACGTTGAGACTTAGCCTATCAAACCACACGTGCTCACTCAGTGTACTGTAAGGAAACACGTTGTAGCTAATAGTTCGGAGCTTACCGGAAGTGAAGTTGATTAGTTTTGCGCTGGCGCATTAAGTTGGTGCCACCGTGTTTGCTTGATGGAGAGTTAGTCTCACTTCTCATAGGAGAAATGGATTCCTCACATTCCAAAGTGGTGCTACCTTTTCTTTCCTGCCAGGAACTCACAGCTAGCTTCTAGCAATCTAAGCTAACAACGGCTGCTGATGGTCAACACCAAAAGCTAAGTATGGGATGCTGCTTTTTAAAGCCCAGTGCCTCGTCTGTTTTTTGACGTAACGTGAAGAATTTCATATAACCAAAACAGAATGCAAGTAAAGTACTTTTAATTAAGTGCTGCCTATACAGTGCAAATCTTTGCTATTCTAGAAAAATAAGCATCTTATACGTGCATTAGTTCTAATGGCAAACAGGGAATATTTGCTATAATAGAAAATGTGTGGTTTTATAGATGTATAATAATCCTTGACACCTTCAATCAATTTTAGGCTACATCCACACGTACACAGCTATTTTTGAAAATGCAGCTTTCTCTATGCGTTTGGGCCTTTCGTCCACACGCAAACGGCGTTTTGGGTCACTGAAAACGTAGATTTTTAAAAACTCCTGCCAGGGTGGAGATTTTCGAAAACTCGTTTTTGCGTTAAGGTGTGGACAAGAAAACCGGAGATTTAGTCACGCAACGTCAAAGGTGTCCGCCATATTTGACGTCACGCTGTGTTTACATGAGATGAATTTCTACAATTAGAGATAAAGTCAAAATACTGTTGCTGTTAATCTTACTATCTTCAGTTTTTACATGCTTACATATAGACACGCAGTTACTGTCATTTAGAAGGACGGAGGCATCAGAGTGAGCTTCAGAGACGTGGCTTCAACATTCACCACAGACGCTCTCACAAACCAAATCCCGATGTTGGATTTGAATAAATAATTTTTTTTAAAATTAAATTTATGTATGCTGTATGCACTTTGTTCATTTCTAAGTTGTGAATTTACACCAGCCAAAATAATGTCTTTAGTTATTAACGTTTGAAATAATGAAGTCACTTGACAAGTAACACAAAATTAGCTGCCTTTCCAGAAAAACACAAACTTTTCAGAAGTACTTAAGGTTTGCATAAAACCCTGTTTACCCTTTCCCTCCCAGACTTCCAGACTTCTGATTGGCCATAATCTCTACACCAGGGCTCCCCAATCCCAGTCCACAAGGGCCGGTGTCCCTGCAGGTTTTAGATGCGTCCTTGATCCAACACAGCTGATTTAAATGGATAAATTGCCTTCTCAACATGTCCTGAAGTTCTCCAGAGGCCTGGTAATGAACTAATCATGTGATTCAGGTGTGTTGACCCAAGGTGAGATCTAAAACCTGCAGGGACACCGGCCCTCGTGGACTGGGATTGGGGACCCCTGCTCTACACGGTTAGGATTTGGGATGTTCTTGACAACGTTTTTAGCGTTTACATGTGGTCAGAGATATTTTTTCAAAATTGCACATGTGAACAGGATTCTTTTTAAAGACGAAAATGGAAATTCTCCGTTTTCAGAAATACCGTGTACATGTGGACGTAGCCTTAGTTGCTATTTTCCAGTACAACATGTTCATTTAGACTTGCTTTCTGAAGTATTTTGAGTAGTCAGTAAGACGAGATAAGTACATAAAGCTCCACAATGGTACCTTTCTTTTCTCTAGTTCACATTTCTCAGTAGTTTAGTTGTACAGCAGCTCACAACAATGAGGTAATTACTGTAATTTTTACTTCTTTGCGTCTTCTAATATTAATGAAAAGTTGCAACTAATAGTTACAGTAATTCCAGATTAAGATTTTATTTGAGTACACTGCATATATATAGACTAATAAAATATGACGACTGTTACTAAATACTGAAAAATAAGTTAGAACGTAAGGTTGAAACTTTGGGTAATACTAAGAAACATTATGTTATTTTATCAGTTTAAAAATACAAATGCACTGCTAACATTATCAATCGAGTACAACAGTGACTCAGCCTACAGAGAGGAGGTTCAGCATCTGAAGTGATGGTGTGACAACAACAGCTTACATACATCTGAACACAGCCTAGGCCAAGGAGATGGTAATCGACTTCAGAAGAACAAAGCGATCTTCAGGTAGAAAGGGTAGAAAGCTTTAAGTTCACAGGGTCCACATCTCGGCCGACCTTACCTGGTACACAAACATTTCCCACCAAGTAGGAAATGCACAAGAAAGGCTGTACTTTCTCAGGAAGTTGCGTCAGGCTCAGTTACCCCAAAAATTGCTAATTAAATTCTACCGTTCCACCACCGAGAGCCTTCTGACCTACCTACTGCTGTACATGCTAGTTTAACTGCTGTACTGTGGAGCAGCGGTCCCCAACCTTATTTGCGCCACAGACCCCTCGCACCCTGGAGTGTAGCCACATTATGGGGTGGCTGTAGCTCAGGTAGCAGAGCAGGTCAGCCACTAACCAGAAGGTCGGTGGTTCGATCCTAGGCTGCTCCAGTCTGCATGCCAAATATCCTTGGGCAAGATACTAACCCCATGTTGCTCTCCGATGCATCCACTGGAGTGTGAATGTGTATGAATGGTAGACTACTTAGCACTTAGGTCAGAAAAAAGTGCTTGTGTGAATGGGTGTGATTGGGTGAATGAATTAGTTAGTTGTATAAAGTGCTTTGAGTGCTCAGAGTAGAAAAGCGTTATATAAGAACAAGTCCATTTACCATTCTCCCCCCCTCTGGTAAACACTACAGGTCCATCAGGTCAAAGACCAACAGACTCAATAAAAGTTTCTACCCACAGGCTGTCAAACACGCCCCACCTCCACCCTGATTGAAGGTTAACTGTGCTGTTAACCTTTATGGACATTTACACTGTATTTATAAACCACATTTATTATAATAGCAACCAGCATTCCTACCTCTACTCCTACCTCTTACTCAGTGTGCACTACCACTGATTACATTGCAGCTTATATTGCACCTACGCCTTTATTTGGCAAATATAACTTGTACATATCTGTATA
The DNA here is from genome assembly GCF_056152115.1 of Neolamprologus brichardi. Classification (NCBI taxonomy): domain Eukaryota; kingdom Metazoa; phylum Chordata; class Actinopteri; order Cichliformes; family Cichlidae; genus Neolamprologus; species Neolamprologus brichardi. The sequence goes on along the minus strand of NC_142112.1, from coordinate 13,347,222 downwards.
GATACTTACGTTATTACAAGTTCCCTCTATAACTTTAAGTCTATTTTTTTTCTCTTATTCTAAACAGAGAGATGGCAGATTGTCTTTCATTGTTCTTGTAACAGTGACAATAAACATCTGTTCTATTCCAATATCATTAAGTTCCTGTAACTGCTCTGCCTTTACCCCGATACACTCTAAAGCGGCACATGATAAGTTTAAATGGATAAATGGAAAAAGAAAAAACCCTCCTCAGACTGGATTTCTGAAACCGAGATGAAGTGGACGTTTATGGATTGAAAAAGGAACACAACCAGTGTGGTGTGACCTCATCTTTTCACACAATAATTGCAATTTGAGCAAAGCCGAATGCATATCAGCACAAGTTTGAAGTGAAAATATTCACATAGTGTGAAATTAAAATACATCTTGTCACGAGGCTATCGCCATCTCTCTCTGCTGCTTTCTTCTTTCTCTGCCAGGCATAACACGCAGTCAGGAGGCAGTTGTCATGGTGATTAATGCAAATGCACACTGTTAACCTGTAGAAGAGAGAAGAGGACTTTTCAAAGCATCTCAGACCTTGACTTCAAGTAATAAGTGTCTCTGCTCACTACCAATATAATGGCAAGAGAAATTGAAAATCATACCAGCTTTTATAAAGCTTGACATCTCGTTTAGTTGCTGTAAATGAAATCCCTGCACTTCAGATAGTGCTTTGGCTGCACGGTTCGAGGAAAATACTTTGTCAGCGGTGGCAAAGTGTGGGCTGAAAACAGAGCCTTTCAGAAGCAAGAAGTGACAATGCAGTTATTTTGGTCAGTGTGCTTACGTGCGGCAACATAGCAACGAGTTGTTTGGAATGACATCCAATGCCATGATGGCACCATAACAACTGGGATCATTAGTGTACATAAACCGACAAAGCATCGCATCTACAGTTCTGAAGCAACGCGACCCACCAAGAATGCCTTAATGAGAGTGGAAAAGGGCATGGACGAAAACACCATTACACCAGAGACCATTATATGTGAATGTGCGCTATCCTGTCCTCACCCCTTCTTGACCGCTCGACCCCTGGCTCCAGAGGCTAACAGTGTATTTTGGTCCATCCCCCCTGGGTAGACTGCTGCTGTCTGCCGGACTGACACAAGCCAGAGACTCAGAGACTGAATCTAATTACAGAGACAATTATGATTGTGACCCAGTTTGACCCGGATTTGTATTCAAATGGACTGATTTACCTCATGTGCTGGAGATGCATCTTCTGAGGACTGAGCGTGAACCCAGAGACTCCTCCGTCACTTAGCCTGCGTGTCTCTCTATTAAAGCAACTCACGCATGCATTGACAACCAGACATGAACACGCGCTGTGGCCAATTTACAGTGATGTGCATGTTTATTTATCAACCGACTGCTTTGTGGTTTTCCTTTGTTCTCATATAAACTGTTCCATATGATGTAGCTGTAAGGTTTTATTCAGAGCTGGGTGATAACTCAGTATTATAGCTTTAGATGTCAAGAGAATTATATTGTAATGCCATCTTATTGAGCTTTAAACTTTATTTGGCCAGACATCCAATGGAATAATACTTAAATAGCACTTTCTGCCTCTTAACTGAGTACTCACTGCACTTTTTACCAAAGGCCTCTTTCACCAAATCTCACACGTTCGTGCAAGCGCTTGGATGGATGCATCGGGAGCAACTCGTTTAGTATCGTGCCCAAGGATACCGCAAAGGCCTGCAAACCAACAACCTTCCAACCGACCGGCAACCTGCTGTATCTCCTGAGTCACAGCTGCCCACAAACAGTCCACCTTGTTGTACTGGGTTGAATGTGGTGTTTTCTGTGTTAGTATTAGGTGAAGTCGTTTTTTAAATCAATGCAATGGAGATATTGACAGTTACAGCTGTCGCTCTAACTTCAAGCAGAAGCTTTGTCAAAGTCCATGGACATCAGGAATATATCTGCAGGCTAACAGGCTGGCAGATTGAACCGGTAAGCCCTAAAGCCTCTGAGTGGGCTCTTCAATATCTGTTGAAATTTTGGCCACACTTGGGCAAGAACGGGGAGCACCGAAGGCAACAAGTGTGTACAAGAGCTGGAGTCAAGTCAGGTCAAGTCAATTATAGGGCTTTGTATGGGTTTGTAGTACTGAAGAGTCACAGCAGTGAGCACACGCGGCTACGCTAAGTCCAGAGGGGACAACATGCCAGTCATTCTCCACCCACACTGCTGGAAGCAAACTAAACTTTGTCACACAGCTGTTAAGTGAGTTCTTCCATTTATGTAGCCAGTGGCTACAGAGGTGAAGGATATGGTCCTGCGATGTGTCCATCTAGAAGTGGCTGAGACTCAACATGAGAGTGACTCTTTTTTTCTCTCGAGCCCAGGCAGCTTGGGAGAAATTGATGATATTTGTTGAGCTTATTTGACAACTTGTAAACAGGATTTACAGGAGCTGAGGTTAGCTTCACAATGAACAAAGGCCAGCTAAAAGGCAGCTCAGGAAAACATAGAGAGGAAAACCTCTATAATACAAAAAGTTAGCAACACAGCAGCTTCAGGTGTAGCCAAAAGAAAAGGGAGATGAGAGAATCCTGTGCCAGTAATAGCTACCATCTTGTCTCCTTTTGTAGTGGAGTGTCAGATTGTCGACCTGTCAAAGATGTGTACCTGCCTGTTGCGCTATGATAGCTCGGATAGGCTCCAGCCCCTCTGCAGCCCGGGTAAGGATAAGTGGAAGAGAAAGGATGGATGAAGCAGACGAAATAGTGATAAATCCATCTATTCTCTTCTAGTCTCCAGGAGGGGCTAGAGTTATTCTCCAATTCAACAGTTTAGGGCCTCCTTTTTTATTGTTTGTCATATTTAATGCAACAGATGTTTCAGAAAAGGCTGTTGGTGATAGCAGCATATGTGGCACCAAATACATAATAATATATGAATCCTTCAGAAATCATGATGCCCCTGAGGATGTGCAAATTACCCATGTCGTGTGCACTAATGCACCCTCATACCAGCATGAATACTGGGTTTTGAATTCTGTGCTGGTAACAAGCAGAGAATGCTGCTTCTCCTTTTTACTCTGGATGAGGGGAAATCATCCACGATTTCCTAAATTTAATAATCAGTCAATCAATCCTTTGATCAGAGCACATCTACCACTTTGCTTCAGTCCATATTAGATGAGCTTGAGCCAAGAGTGGTGTTTTTGGATCTTGTCCCAAGTCAGTGTAGCGACTTCCACAATTCTCACAGTATTTGAAGGATATGATGTACCACAGGATGCTGACCTCCCTGCCTTAACTTCTCAAAGGCTCCGTGTGTCCGGAATACCATCTTTTGTTTTTGCTCAAATTGTGTCACCGGCCTGTTGACAATTAACCTAATTAATTGTGGGTTATTCCACCAGGTGTTTCTTTATAGCATGACACAACTTTTCCACAGTTTTTATTGGCTGTTTTGAAACTTCTTTTGGTCGTTATGTGACTGGCATCAAATCGAAAATGAGAATTGATTTATTCCAAAACAAAAACAACACAATAAAATAGCTCACAAACACAGCAACGCCGTTTGATATGTTCTTTCTGTATTCTGGAGTTGTACACAGTATTCATCAAAGCAGGCTTTTAGAGTTACACCACCCTGTGTGACTTAACAGTTCCTGAATACGGATTTGATCCATTTTACCCAAAGACCCATTAGGTACTTTTTGTCAGATACATTCTGATCAAATGAACCACAGCTCTTACAGCTTTTCACAAGCCTCGTTCTCTGCCCCAGTACCTATCTGCAGCCTATTGTATCTGCCTCCCCATAGGTGGGAGACTATTATTTTCACCATCCACCCCCTGCTGTACTAGTTCAGGGAGCTGAAGGGGAGTGAGAAGCAAAAGGCTTAGAGTCTTCTTCCCAAATTTCCGTTTTGTCCCATATAAATAGTTCCTTCCCATTAGAAACTCTTTCTGATGCCTGAAAATTATGATGAGCAAAATTTTGACGTGTACTATATGTGGTGGCCGTGGGAGGTCAAATGCATTGCAACTTAAGACACACTAGCAAATACAATCATGCTGCAAAAGTGCAGAAAACACTGTTTTCTACATCCGTAAAAGAAGCACAGATTCATCTGATTGTTGTGAGGGCGAATACAAATCTGTCTTAATCACACATAATACTGTGGATACATGTTTGCTATTAGCTAAACGGCTAATAGCGTGTCACCTCTGTAGCTGCTCCGCCATGACTTTTATTTTTGTGAGCTTTTGCAGTGTTTAATTCTGTTGTGTTTCGTGTGCTTTTGCGGACTTGTCTTAAAGTTGTACTGAGTTTGACCTCTCAGGGCCACCGTACCTACAGCTAATTCATGCCGACTAGCAAGTAAATCTGCACACCTAACTGCAGTTAGTGTTTACTAATCATATTGCTGATATAAATTCACTTAAAGAAGCAAAATACAATTTAAATCAGTCAGGGTTAATCCTACCAGTGGCTTCTGTAAATAATTTTTATTAGTCAGACACTAATCCACCCGCTAAAAACTTGTACTAATGAAGTTACCCGTGTTATTTTGCATAAGACTCAGACGTGTTCGCTGGTTCACCCCGGGTTCTGCCACAAGGTCACACTTCGTTACATCAGCAGGCGGAGGTTTTGCTACACTGTGTCTCTGTCAGATTTCTTGAGAGGCTGTTGCTTCTTTGGGGGCGAGCCGGGCTCTCTCTGAGGATTGCATCTCAATTTTCAAAAGAACTGATAGCTTTAGACGGAAATTAATCTGTGTTAAAAGCGGTAAAAAGCTTTAGCTCTTCATATTTCTGGGGCTTAAATACAAAACAAAACAGAGGAGGAAGAAAAAAAACCCAAAAAAATCTAATCTGGTACATTTTGTTGTGGGCAATGTTCTTAGATCCTCTCTCATTTCTTTTTGCTAATTGCAAGACGGTAATTAAGTGCAGAATCTAATTTACTATGGGGGGTTCGTTTAAGGAAGTATGCATTATTTAAGGAGGGGGATCCAAGGAGGATTAATATTAGGGTGCATTAGAGTAAGAAAAGCAGAGAGGCACTTTTGACGACAACAGTGACATTGAGGATTGAAAAGGGAACGACAATGTTAGCGAGGCAGACGCCATCAATGATGATGATGAGGCTGGTGATGATGGCGATTATGGCACAGCGGTGGCGACTGCTGTTGTGGTCCTCTCAAGCCAAGGCACATAAAGGAGGGTCGCTGACCTCTGATTTCACTCCTATTTCCCATACAAGCCAAGTCCTAATAGAGTCTATTAACAGAAAGAGAGGGAGAGAAAGCCCTGACGCTCGAGTAAAGTCTGCATATGTGATGACTTGCAGTCTGGCAGGCTGAATGAACCAGGCTCAGAGCCTGATAACCTCCTCTTTCCTTATTATTTCCCCTCATTTAACTCACTGTGTACCTCCATCACAGTCCATTTTGTGTGTGCGTGCTTGAGAGAAACTCAGCCAGGGCAATCTCTCACTCCTGCAGCACGTCTGTTATTTCACAGCAATTTTGGATAATGATTTATTTTACTATCCACAATTGGAAGGCCTTCCGCTTGAAAGGGAATGATAAAATAGTAATCCCGCTGCAATTATGTAGTGAGAGATAGTCACATTCATCGAGATCCACTGATACAGCTGACATGGACCTGAGAAAGCTTTGAATTGATGGCGACTAACGTGCCCAATCTTCTCTAGCATTACCAGGTCGGGTAAGGGTGTAAAATTAGAAAAGCCTTTAGAGTACACTCTTTTTGTAAATGATTTGTCAGCCGCTTCAGAGATTGGTTGCTCAACCAAATAACTGTTATTTCACTTTATATTAATATTAAATATTCCAACAGGTTCAGCAGAAACACTTAACAGTGCAATACAATAACGTAAGCGGTATGTTAAAATTAGCACATTTTTAACCACTAAATTAAGGTTTGGGTATCTTTTTCAGCCACAACACGATGATTTAATTTTGCATTTAACATTTTTGTCTGTTATGCAAGCTAGCTTAGATTGCTAGCTTAAATTGCTAATAGGTAAAAAAGGCAACACCAAAGCTATTTTGTTGCCTGTTTCTGGTTTAGCTTTGGCCTGAATGACGATATAAATTAGTTTTAGAAGCCAGCGCTAAAGAACTGCTGTCTTAGTTTAATGTAAGTCTCTATTTTGGAGACTAGAGAATGTGAGGGCTCTTTGTTGTGTGCAGTCGACATGGTCGGCGGAGGGGTTATTCATCCGTCATGAGGTTAGTGAAAAAAGGGGAAGCTTATTTGATCTGGTATTTCATTATTATTTCAAAGTTCACTGTAACCATTGTCACCACAGCTACGATAGAGAAGAGGAGAATCCCTCAGAAGCTGGATTTACTCGCTTGTTTACTGAAAAATTTGGCCACTGTGTAGTTTTCATTTAGTAAGACTTTAGTAAACTAGAGGAGGACTTTGTTGACTGACTTTGATGCTGGATTTTGACATTAAAAAAATGTTAGCAGCAACAGGAAAACAAGCTAACTCAAGGTAAACTTCATTCTATCCATGCTAGTGTTTGATTCGATTAGCCTTTTTAAAAACTTTATCTTTAATACATTTACCTTTCATTGCTGACTGAAAAAGTGGTGAAAGATATTTCTTATTAATAATAATGAAAACTCAAGCATCTAAATCAACTTCTGGACTAGAGATATTTTTGACATCAGAGGAAACTGAGGTCCAGAGGTAAGCTAACCGCAGGTTTGTTAAAGCATGATTCTGCAGATTGCATGCAAGTTATTCGCTAGGACTGTGCCATACTTGTGCTTTCAGTGTTGCCATGCTATTATCTAAATAGTTGCAAGAGTTAAAGGATATTCCACAGGTGTAAAAGAATTTTACTCAGAGGCACCATTTTAAATAGTGCCTGAAAATAATAAGAAAAATAATGCAAATTCACCTAGGAAAAAACAAACGAAGGGTTGTGGATTAGCCCGTTGAAAGCTCAGATTTGAATCCTACTGAAATAACGTCGGGGAGTTAAAGCAGGCAGTTTATACAGGGAAACGTTCAAACGTCGTACAATTGAAGGAATAAAGACATTTCAGCAAGACAATCTCAGAAACTCGTGAACAACAATTATGTAAAACGCCTACAAGAAGTTATTTCTGTTGAAGGGAGGAGCAGTAGCTTCTGTGGCAACAGGAGAATATTAAATGTATGGATATTTTTGCAGGTGTCGTGGTATATCTTCTTTATCTGTACACCGCATCAACAAGGATCAAGCGTTTGTTTGACAAAATCTATTTAAAAAAGGCATTGCTCTCGGTGGGATTTCACTTTTTCCACATGGCTGTATACTTTGCTTAAGCTAGTTTTTCAATGTTTATTTTTATACTCTTTTACTTGCAGTAAAAAAAAAAAGGTCAAAAGATATTTTTCAGAGGGCACCACAATTTTTCTTTTTGGCAGAGATGCCAGCAGACTTTTTTGGAAGTGCATGCAGGGTCATACTTTTCTCCTCACGCCTAATATATGTGTTATACTCCAGGCTTTCTTTGGAAGACCTTTAATAGTTAAACACTTTCACTTGCACTATGGTGAACTTGCAAAAGCAACACCTCTCTACGTTTTCATTAAAGTGGTGCACATTAAGAGTTCCACTTAATGTAAATGGAGACCTATTATGCTGATATCAAGCTCCACATATTTATTCTTTCTTTCTACAAAAGTAGCTTTGCATGACTCACAATAATCACAATAATCCTTATTTGTCTTATACTTTAGCTCTCTTCCACCTCCCTTTAAGCCAAATTTCCTCTGATTGGTTGCCCCTCAGGGAGTGGGTGGGCCTCTGTTCACATGGACAGAGCTTTGTGCTTGAGATAACCATAGTAGGGATATCAGCTCAATGAGAGAGCCAAAACTGCAGCTATAGGCTCACGGAAGGGACGTGCACATATGCTGTCCTCATTATTTAACACTTTAGCCATGCTTAATGTAAGCATCCAGCACTGTAACAATAAATATGACATAAAATAGGTCTTCTTTAAGGTCTAAATTGGAGTAAACCAATGAAAAATGTTTTACAGGGGGTGTTTTAACTAAATCAAACATAGTGGAGGGCATAACTTTTGAAACAAAGTTTAGCCAACCCCAATATTTTATTTTATATTTTGCAAAAGTCTCAAAAATAAAACTACTAGCTTGGAGACAAAATGTCCCCTGTGACTTACACTCTATATCTTTAATGTCCAGTCTCATTCTGAGAGATGGCTTGTAGCTGTTGGTCACTTTCCACCACTGCTTGGTCATTTATTACACGCCCTTATGACAAAACCGTATTTCCAGCGCTTCACGTTGTCAGGTGACGTGAGCCTTGGGCTGCACTGTCCGCTGAGACATTAAAAGACGTACGAGATTGAAAAGTGATGGATTGTTTCCAGTAATCCTTCGGGTTTCAGCATCAATGTGGGAAAGCACGTGGAGCTCTGAACACATCAAAGGCAATACACGGTCTCGATGCCACAGTCATGAGAAGCTTTATCCAAGATGGTCCACTTCACAAGAGGTACAGCGAGGATGTGAGTCAGCAGCAGTGGAAAGTGAATTCAACATCTGCCTGGCTCCCAGCTGCAGAGGTTAAAGAACACAGAACTGGGATTTTCTGTACAAGCGGGTCAAACGAGTGGCTCGGACTGGCTTGGAATGCTTTCCCCCTTTTTTTAATGCTCAGTAATGGTGCCTTTTGCATGCTAGGTAGATGTGAAGTTGACAAACCAAGCAGGGCAGCAGTTTTGAGAGATCAAGGAACTCCAGGATTTAAGTGGGGGGAAAAAAACCAACGTTCTTCACCACTCCAAAGCCGGGAGGCTCTCCGGAGCGAGCTTAATTACCAACTGCAGGCAAAGCTTCATTTAGAAACCACAGGGCTTTTACTGAAAATCAGAGGTGCTAATAAGTTGCCTGCCCATTCGAGGTCATCAGCACGGGAAGCAGAGAAGAAGGGTGTTGTTTTATCTAACTCTTATTTTCCTGTTAGTTTGTAGCTTAAACTAGACTCTTTGCTTTATACACTGCTGTTTTGTATCATTATCTGTGTCAAGTAGAGTAATTATCTAACAAATGTATAAAAGCGGCTCTCTAATTAAATGCCACGGGCTGTAGGAGACGGAGATAAATTATTTATTCTGCTTTGATGAGAGCTAGCTAGCTCTGAGCAGTCAGTCGTTTTTAGACTTGAAACCACTGTAGCGGGATTTTACTGAAACTTTTCTGGGGGCGGGAAGAAAAAACAAAAAAAACCAAGCAAAAACTGGAATGTTTGCCACCAAGGTTTCTGTGTTTGAGAGCCAGCTTCTCCAAAGATGGTCATTCAAGAGAGAAAGGTATGTACGAGTCAGGAAGAGGCGAGGTTGTTCAGAAACAAAGTATGCAGTGTTTCAACCACAGCTCTGATCTAATGTGATCTGTGTAGCTGCAGGGCAAGTTAAAAATATATTCCTCCAGCCAAAAAAAGAAATGGAAAAAAATTTACAAAAAACCCAAAAAATGAAAAAAAAAGGGGGTTTCACAGTAATAAAGCATAACTCAGGAGGAGAATCAACAAATGAGACAAAGGAGGCGAGCCAAGGTCAGATAAGAATTTCTTATTCCAATAAAAAATACATTCATACAGAAATATAACAATTTTGCAAAACAATTTCAAATAAAAATTTCATAAAGCATAAACATAACAATTTTACAAAAGTTTTTTTTTCCTTTTTTTTAATACAAAGATTTGAGAGAACAAAGACCTCTGTGTGTGTGTGTGAGACAGAGTAGTTTGGGTAGTGGAGATGAAAGTGATGATGGAGATGTGAAAAAAAGAAATGCGAGCAAAGACAAGAAGGAAAGAAAAAAAAGCATGAGGCTGAATCAAGGCTCAATTATCACTTGGAACAGTATCGGCTGCTGTTTTCGCAGAATGGATGTTCCTGCTCTTTGCCTGCCAAAGGCCTTGCCAGCGCTCCCAAAATCTATCGCAGCAAGCACTTTCAAGTTTGTACTCATCCCCGTCTCCAGTGCCCGCTCATCTGAAATCCATATGTCGGAGCATGCCGCTCTGCAACTTGCTGCGACATTGGATTCCTGCAGCCGGGTCGCTGACCTAGAGACAGTGCCGCACAAAGATTTATCCTAAAGCAGTAATCGGTAGAAGCCCGAGCGCTTTGGGAGTCGGGGGGTTGGGCTCTACTTTGTCGTTGAGGGTCCTTCTCCCTCCACCTCCAAACAGAAACTTTGATGAGCTTTTTTTGTGGCCAAATTTCCCAGATCCTGAGAGCCTCCATTCACCCCACCAGGCTCACTCCTGTGGTTTTCATAATACTGTTGCAGCTTGGCTAAAACAAAGCTCTCCAGACAGGTCAATAACCAACCTACACAGTCAGCAGTCTGTGACAGATTCCATGCCAACAAAGCCTTTAGCAATTCATTACTGTGAGGCGGTACAAGGCGAGGCCTGTCCGACTGCAGCCTGTTAATTACAATAAATCTTTAGCTTTTTTCCCCCCTTCAGTCCCACTCGAAGGGATGCAGGGACAAGGAAAGGGGGGTGGTCGAACTGGGGTGGGGAAGGACACCGGTGAATGAGGAGCAGCACTGTGTGTGATGGACTTCAGTACATACTACACAGTAGTTAACATCTTTAATAAATGAATTTAAGTGCTCTAAACATACAGCATTTGTCCTATGTACAAGTTCAAACTTAAATTAATGGCATTTACATCGACTAAACTGGTGCTCCGACTCAAAAAGAGTCGGGAAAAAAAAAAGGCAGTTGACTCAGAAAAGGTACTTTTGTGAACATTTACATTTAAACAACAAATTAACTGCCAGAAAAAACTAGTTTAAACACAAAGTAGGTGCAATTTCATTTGTAATTGAGCCTTGATTAAGCTTTTCGCAAATCACCCAGACAACAAATGTGACACCCCAAAGGGAGCAAAACCACGGCTACCCCAGAGGGCCGAGTCACTTGCATAAGGCACCATTAAAGGTCAACAGTGCATTATTGGAAAGAAAGTACAAAAAAAAAACCAAAATGACTCCTCAAGGCAAAGAATGAATGAGAACGTTATCAAGCAGGGGTGATCTGACAAACCAGAATGAAGGCAATGGATTTAAGTGTTAAAATATGTATTAAAAAAAAGAAGAGGAAATCGTCAAGGCTTTATGTACAATATTGTAACATTTAACTGTTTGCCGTTTAGCTGCACTTTTATTGAAACTATCTGGAGTCCTGATTACAGTGGAAACAGGAAATGAAGAAACCCTAGAACCATGCAACACCTGTCTATGATACTGAAGTTATAGTATAGTTGTGTTATACCTCTAAGCACACAGCTTATACAATTGAACTACAAATGAGCTTTGTAGCTTGTAAAAAAATAATAAACCAGGCTACATAACACATTGCACATTTAGTAGCTGCACCAAAAACACCAAAAAAAGCTCCTGTCATACAGTGACCAAGAGAGGGGAGGGGTGTAGGGGGGCGTTTTGGTCCCTAGGTTACACAGACCAGAAGGTGACATGTCAGCACCCCTCTCTCTCTCTCTCTTTGTCACTGGCTCTGGTCAAACCCAAGGCCTCGCTAGCTTCAGAGAAGCAGGGGGGCCCCCCCTCCCTCACCCAAGTCTGGTTACCACACAAGACAGGCAGGCAGGCAGGAGCTTCCTCCCTGCCTCATCCTCACACCGCCACCAGGGAAACACAAGCGGAATGCTTCTCCCAGAATGCTCAGTCCACAGCAACATTGGTACCAGCCCATCCGCCAATCCCATCTCTTCTACCCCCCCCAAATTCTCCTCTTCCTCTCCTCTTTCTTCCAGATGGGGAGAAGGGGGGGGTCCGGTAGCCAATCGCAGACATTCACAGTGCACACATGCTTGCCTCAGACAGTTTAGTAAAGTACCAGTGTATCTGCTGTCTGGGAGATGTCCCCAAAACATCATGCACCATACGTACAAATCATTCACTCTTTAATTGTCTTTTCTTTTTATTTCTTCTGTTTTTTTTGTTTCGTTTTTTGTTTTTTTTGTGTGTGTTTTAAGTCCTTCTCAATCCAAAAAAAACAAAAAGAAAAAAAAACCGACAAAAAAAAAAAACTTGCCCATCCATGATTTTGTCCTCTTGTTGCAACAGACGACCTTCAGAGCGCCTTTCTCCGAAGAGAGGTCCCGGAGGCACTGGGTTTCAGTATGGTGCAAAACGGCATGCTTTGGCTGGAACACTCTCCCGCCACCCTGCTCTGGGACAGTTCAACCAAGAGACTGGTCGGGAGGCGGCGTTTGTTTACATTTTTTTTTCCTTCCTCTCCCCTTTTCAAAACTTTTTTTCCCCCCCACTTTGTGGCGTCGCTCGGCGCTCACCCCGCTCTAGATGTGCCTCTTCATGTGAAGAGCCAGATGGTCAGACCTGGAGAAACATCTGTGGATAGATTGGGGGGAGGCGAGAGAGAAAGTCAGTAAGATGCTGGATGAGGCACGCTGTAGGGCATGAAGATAGTCGTTGCAATCTGCAGACCTAAACTGAGAAATTCGTAATATGAAGAAGCCAGTTGCTTCATTTTTCCTGCAGCCTGGCTTTTCCTGATTTTTGTGTCAAAGACTCTAAAAATTAGAGCCCAAACATCAACGCAGACAAGCAATCTTGACATCTGACTCATAAGCTTCTGTTGGGCCTAGCATTAGTTAGCATTACACGATATATATCAGAGCGATCCATTCATTAGTCGAGTACTAGTTTTTTGGGCTACACGAATGTGCTCCCAGTCTAAAGACAAGCATCACTGCTAGGATGATGCATGGGAAGTGAAAATAATAAATTAAAAAAATCAGATCCCATGAGAACAAAAGCAGTCTTATCAGAAGCCCGGTGACAATGCTCGGAGATAAACAGCCCAGCTTACCTGTCACAGTGACTGCATTTAAATGGCTTTGCCCCGGTGTGCTTCCTGAAGTGTCTGGTCAGCTCGTCGCTTCGTGCAAAACGCCACTCGCAGCCCTCCCACGAACACCTGTATGGTTTCTCACCTGCGGGAGCAAACAAGAAGATTGGTTAAAAGCCGCGCTAACATTTCCTCCTGGTGTGATGACGTGCTTGTTTCGTTCATTCAAATCAATCAGGAAGACGGGCTGCCAAAGCCGTCTGAAACCTGGGATACCACTGAACCTGTTGGCTCACAGGCTCTGCGTGCATGCAGCTCGAAACATGCCAAGAATGTCAACAGTGCTGCGGTGTGGCTGAATGTGTGGGATATTTAAAATGCAAAACAGAGGAGGGAAAGAAAGAAGAAGCCACAAGTGCAATTTCACACTGCTGATCAAACACAAGGGACATTGGAATGACCAGTCAAAGCACCTCCCAGTTCGGTCCCCCCGGCTCCTCAGCCAGTCTCCCCTTTCCCATGGTGAAACCCAATCTGTTTTGAAGTCCTTTTATCTCCAACGTGCAACCCCTCCCCCTTGTAAACCCCCCCCCCTCCTCCTCGCTCTCTCTCTGGCTCAGTCAGTCACATTCCAGATAGATTAGGTCACAGTTTAGCTATCCAGCCATGCAGAGCTAATACTCAGCGCTCCAGCTGAGGACATCATGCACTGTGGACCTTTAATTACATGACACAATGGGCAGACGATGCCATTAAGGTGGAAGACTGAATTAACAGCACTCCTGGCATCGACTCAATAAAATCTGAGATTTGATTTTTTTAAAGAAAGTACTGTGTTTCCTGTTTTTATTCTGAGGCCGATAGAGCCGGGACTCACCTGTGTGTGTGCGCTGGTGTGCTTTTAAGTGGGAGCTCTTTGTGTAAACCTTGCGACACCCATTGAAGTGGCACCTGTGCACACGCCTCCTGCCGTCCGGAGATGCGTCCCCGCAGGGAAGTCCCGTCTTTTCCGAGCTCTTTGCCACGCCGCCGCTCCTGATTTTGACCGGCAAGTGCAACTCGGAGTGCGTGCTCACCCAGTTGCTCATCGCGCCGCCGGCCTCCGAGTTGGCCTCGGGAGAGGATGGAGGTGTGCTAATGACAGAGGGGCTAAAAGGTCCAGAGCCAACCAAGACAGAGCCCAGAGGGTTAGAGGTAAAGCTGTGAGTGGGCGAGAGCTCCTCAGAACTGTCTGAAGCCTCGCTGCTGGCGTCTGAATTCACACTGTTGGTTTCCAAGATTTGGCTGTCCTGATTGTCCTCCTCGTGGGCCTTTGGGTCAGACTCGGCCTTGGCCTTATCCCCGCAGGCCAAGATCAGCTTGCTCCAGAGGTCCTCCTGGCTGTCGAACTTGAGGTCGGATGTGGAGACGTAAGGCTCGCTCTGCAGGTAGCGCTCCAGCTCCAAGCACGTCTGGATGAATGCAAAAGAAAAAGACACAGTAAGAACAGATGAGTCACAGCACATTCACTCACAGCAGCAAAATGCTTCTGCGAGCGGGGAAATCCTTTTAAATCATGCATGCGCACATCCCCAGTATGCTTTTGGCTGGTGGAATATTTGCTAAACGCTTACAGCGGGAAACCAGCAAATTTCTGCTATTTCTGCATGTGCAGTAATGAGGCTGCACTGATTAAGCAATGGAAGGAAAATTAAAGAAAAAACAACCAATATTTGCTGCTTCTTTGTGTCACATGACGCACGCTGATAAGCGTCTTAAAAGCTAAGCCACGATTTTTCAAAACTTTAAACTTTTGATGGCCAATTTGGGGAAAAAATAAAAACACATGCTTCTAGAAACCGCCATTATTTGCATTTCCTGATGCCAGCGTCACTAATCATGTGTCTCCTTTGCTCAGCTCAGCCCCCTCCACCTCTGATTGGACATCATAACACGACGCGACCACATGGAGTTCATTGAGCAGCCTCAGCTCTGAGCTCTCCTGCAGCCAAACGTGCAGTGTCATTTCAGCACTCCACAATGACTCACTCAACAAATATAGAGTCCTTTTAAGGAAGCCGCTCAACTTCCCCCTCCAACATTTCAGCTGCTTGTCCTCATGCAGGACCGCTGTCATGCAATCACGTCCTTCCCCTCACTGTCAGCCACTCCAAGCCCCAGCTGTGAAAAGATTCACTGACTCTAAATTTACTAACTTATACAGGGCCCTTAAAGTTAAAAAGCAAAAAAGGAGGAGGGGGGGGGGGTCATTAGAAGAAGAGATCTGAGACAGCAGCTTTTATAAATATTCTCCTCTAGGCCTCTGCAGCTTTACACTACATTTTTCCAGCTGTGCTGGTGTCTACTCATGCGAGGAGGAGGACGAATTGGCCGAGGCTTGACATTTTGATATCGTTATGCCGTGGAGCCCATTCAAATCCCAAGAATGATACAAACATCTGTTTCGTAAAGGAAAACAAATGCTCTGAAGCACAGAGACTTATAACGCAGATCCCACAACAGACTTATAACCATGTGATTTGAAAAGCACCGACAACGACGTCCTCTACTCTCATGCTGATTTCAAACTGCACTTCCTTCCCACAACCGCTGTCATTCGCCAGCATGTGTCAGCAGTTGACAGAAGCACCCCAGTGCCCTGAAAGCATCGGCCGAAAAACAAGCAGAAGCCGTGCTCCAAACAGAGCAGTGGCAGTGAACGCAGCAGCACGCCGATTCTGCTCGAGTTACTCTCTCCCCATTCATCTCGGACTCCAGCTGTCAGACTGACACACTGATCCACTTCAGCCTGCCACAAACTTCAGAACCAAACAGAAAATGAAACGGGATCCGTCTAAGCACCGGAAGCCTGTTTTTGTACAACCGTTATCAGAGTACATACACGCACATAGTACATATAAATACATTTGAAGTTGTCCGCCGTGTCATGTCAAGAAGAGCATGAAACCTGCTCAGTTCCGCTTTGCCTTACAGGCTCAAATTGAGACTTAGTAGTGGAAAAAAAAAGAGCTGCTAGCGGATACATTAACTTATATTCACCTGCTGCCAGTACTCCTCCAGTGACGGTAAGGCTGAGAAATAGCCCGTGTCGTGAACTATTTGAAGTTCTTGAAAGATGCTGCACATGGGTAGAACATCCATTTTTCCCCGAGCTTGTGATTTTTTTTATTATTTAAATTTGTTTTAGCTGCACTTAAATATATTTTTCTCAGGTAGAAAACCCAGTGAAAGACACAGCAGGATCCCTCCGCGATGCAAACGACTTGTACTCAGCAGCAGAAGAAGACTCCGCGCGTCAGTCAGCCAGTCAATCCCCCCCTTTCCTTCTTCTCTCGCTCTCGTTCAAGGTATTTGCAAACACTGCACCACACTGGATGGGGAACAACTGCGCTCTGCAAACTTCCCTCTTCAAACCTCGATGCCCCCTCCCCTCCTTCCCTCTTCTCCTCTGCCGCCCCCTCATCGTCACCAGTTACGCCCGCCTCCCTTTCCACCAATCAGTGACGAGCAGAGCAAGGGCCCGCGAATGATATCACAGCCGACCAATCGCGTCGGGCCGCTTACTCATCTCCGCTTTTAAGTGGTTCGTTTAACTCTCAGTGGCTCGTCTCTGATTGGCTGGTATTTATAGCCACATATATATAACCAGCGACGGACTCTTTTCGCCGTAGTCTTTTTTTCTGTCGACGGTGTTTCGCCACAGACAGCGCATGTGAGCCGAAACAGTTTCTCTTCTGTGGCGAAACCTCTTGTGTACATGTGTGCAACTTTTGTCACAAGTAGCAGTTGCAACAGTGTTGTTTGAAGGGGGTTGTCTTCAAGGCCGTAACTGTGGCGAAGTGCTTGTGTTGACAAGAGCCATTGAAAGTTCCACTCGGTGAAGACGTGTCTTGGGACACGGTGACTAATGGATGGCAGGATATTATGTTATCACGACACACGCTGGCTTTAGAGGAAACATTTGTCCTCACTTCTCCTCTATGACTACATTCAAGTAGACTTCTGCTTTATCGCTAATTTATTGAAGGAAGATCAAAGTTGCACTCTGTGGTTGAGGTTTGACAAGTGCAGCCCTTACTGGGTTTTTTTTTTTAAGTATCTTTTTAAACCCTAATTTGCACTTAAAAGAGCACAACGCGGAATTAATATTCAACAGTAGTTCCCCAAAGTTAAAGAGTTTGTTTTACCCCAATTTAATTATTATGATACATGGAGAAAATCCTGTATAAATTAACACTCAATTATTCCCCAGATCATTCTAGACCATGTTTAGGCGGGAATTTAACCAAATCTTTGAGCCTAGCTTTGCACTGCTGTGCCCCGTGTTTGTGTAGACAGGAAGTGAGGAAAACACACTTTTAGAATAGTTCCACTACTTGTCTTCATCTTTTGTTTTAATATGAGAAGTGAGAAGTACTAGTGCTGTGCCATACTGCACATTTTGATATGATCCAAGTATTGCCGATACCGATACTTTCAACTTATGAAGGCAGCTTTTGTAGGGGAGAAGAGTGCGTCATGATTTATACGATGAATTCTGAATGCATCTTAATGACTAAGTCACCGCGATTTTTACTTCCCACAGTAATTAGTTAAGATGAAAGCAAACTTTTTGTGTCTTTGTAAACTTTTTTTTTTCTTTTACTTGAGACTTAAAATTTAAATGTGCCTGTCTTTGGGTCAGCTTCTGTTCTTTAAATGTGCTATAAAAAAATTAAAAAGGGCATGACAGTCAACACTATCAGACAAGATTAACATTTTTCATAGCCTGGATGTTTCTTTTCACATACCGATACTTTAGTGTAGACAGACTCTAACAGTACGCATAGTTGTGTTTATCAAAGGAGAAACGTAACAGTTTACACCACACCTTCCTGTCATCTCGCGGATGACGTTTCATTCTAGTAGCATTCCATCACATATCTGGACATTACTCTACGTCACTCTTTATTCTTATCATTTCCTCTTTGGAGAATTACTCGCGTGCCACAGAGGCATCTCCTTCCTGCAGCTATTGCATAAGTTCACAGCACCGAGTTGGTGCACAGCCTGGCACAGCTGGTCCTCATGAGATAAACAACACCACAACACAGGACTTGCATTGTGTTCTAAGTGGCACTATTTTTCTGTCGCTGGCCCGAATAGACAACTGAGCGCCCTTTGTGCTGCTCTCAGCTGTGAGGTCACGTTGGTCACCCAGAGCATCTGATTTGGTCATATGGCAATGGGATGTCTTGTGAAGCCTGGAGCTGGCCTCAGTAGCCCTGCAAAAGAATTCCACTCTGCTTTGATGTTACTAATGGGGCTATTCATTGTGGCCCCTCCAGGACTCAGCAGACATGTCCATTCTATAAGAGCTTTTAAAACTTCTTTTGTCACAGAGTGAAATGTAACAGAATGTGCGGCTTATCATCGTACAATAATATGCCCGGCTTCATTATTCACGCATTTCCGAAGTTGCCAGAGCTTACACCGTTTGATGAATAACAGAGTACGCCGCTGGGTCCCGTCGGAGCAATAGTGGGCAGCTCCGCAGTAATCACTTCCTTCAGAAGACCTCTTAGATGAAGCATTTAGAGAATGCACGGGGTCCTGCATGGCAGCTTTTATCTCAGAAGGCCAGGTCCGGAGCTTTATCATCGTTATGTAATCCCAGCCCGGCCAGTAGCCACAGGAAAGAGCAATTACAGGATGACCCATTTCAATGAATCATTGTCAACCCAATCAGTGAGTTGTTCTATGGTGTTTTTCTGAATATCCTGGGTGCAGTGGAGACCTACTGATGTGTTTTAAAAGTGGGTTTGGGAAGAGCGATTAGGCTGATCTCCAGTTTTTTATCAGCTTCCTGTAAGTTATGACTGGACGTGAGTATCTGATTAACATAGATTACGTGTAAAAAGTTTGATGCTTAGTTCTTACAAAACATCTAATGATGTCACTTTTGCCTTGTGATGGACATTTCACTATTTATAGACTGAGGATTAACCAATAAATTGGGTATGATATCAGGAACAGCCAAACATGAACATTTTTATTAGTTGCAGCCACAGACTGTATATAAAAGTCAGATGTGCCACCATGACATCGGCCACTGCTTAGAGAAGTCCCAGCCTGAAGCCTCGAGTTGAACATGTTGGTTGTGTTTCATAAACTCAGAGCAAGTGAGCCAAACGCTTGTTTCCCCTCAGATTTCTGCACAACCACACGACTTTTTTCCAGCTCCCTGCTGGAAATGACAAAGAATACGAGGCAGTTCTTCACTGCCTTTTTTAAGCAGCAATCAATGCAGCAATGATATTACGTTTTGTTCCAGTTTAATGTGAAACAATGTACAATTTTAAAGAGTGATAGATTTATTTTTTTAAGGGACATGACTTGTGTCTTTGACAGGTGAAGCAGTCATTTTTGGCACAAAGTGGGCCAATCATGAGAAAGCTTCGAGACGAGTAATTGAAGCATTTGCCAATGGGAGCTGATGATGGTGAATCCATTCGTGTGTTGCCTTTGCAATGAACACCTGGAATGTCCAACCAGCTACAAGAAAGTATGAAATGAAAAAATCACTTTATGTGTGAATTATATATAAAGTAGAATGGGAGCTTTCAGGCCCGCTCCCACTTTGGATCCAGGAACCAGACACCCTCTCTACTTTTAAATTTAGACCTAAAACTTTTTGTTAAAGCTTACAGTTGGGCTGAAAGGGTTTAGACCCTGAATCCTCCCATAGTTACATAGGCCTAGGCTGCAAACTGGGGGCTTTCCATGATGCACTGAGTGTTTCTTCTTCACGCACCTTACATGTGTTTATACACCACTCTATATTTAATCATTAGTTATTATTAATCTCTGTCTGTCTTCCACAGTGTGTCCTTTGTCCCGTCTCCTTCCCTTCGATCCCAACTTGTCACATCTGGATGTTTCTTCCTCTTAAAAGGGAATTTTTCCTTCCCGCTGTCACCAAGTGCTTGCTCAAAGCGGGACATTTGATTGGTCCGGTTTTATTGTTGAGTTTTTACCTTGCAATATATAAAGCGCCTTGAGGTGACTGCAGTTGTGATTTGGTGCTATATGAATCAAACTGAATGGGATGTGATCGGACAAATGACCAAATGAGAAGTTAGATTTATGAGCAATTAAATACACAAATTCTTCACACAGTGGCTTGCAAACCACAATAACATGTTTCTACGCCATTCCTAAATCTTTCTGCTTGTACAACTGTTACTGTTTATGTCATATTTTGTAAGAATTTATTTTCTTACAGTTGCCAGTTGCAAACACTCTATTGACCTGGTTCAGATTTATACCTGGCACAGCGGTCGAGGCTGTGGGCCAAAATCCAAAAGATCACTTTCCTCAACCTCTTGTGTGTAAAGTTAAAGCCACCAATGACACAATTACAATTAAAGTACCTGCAAAATAATGAATTTTAGAAAATTGAACTACCAATAGTAGCCTTTTCTTTAGCTCCACATGCAAACACACTAGACATTTATATACAACAGATAAACAAGATAAATGAGCTGATGTTATAATTTACTTTAAGTGTCAGTGTCAAACGCTGTTGGGTAACAAATTTGTGTCCGCGGCATCTTGGAGCAGACGTGGCTGACTCGAGAAATAAACTCATTATTTGCCCGCTTACAATCAGAAGGCCAGTTAGTAATGAGGCACAGAGCTATTGATAGAGATGCATTGCTCTCCTCTGGGGCCACTGAAAATTTGTCCAAGCTTAAATAAAATGAGAATAAAAATAACTGATTGGAAATCAATGCACATACATCATTCACTCTTTTGCTAAAAGGAGAAATGGAAGGAAAGAGAGAGGGAATTGGGGGTGGGGCGGCAGCGATGGGGGGGGAGCTCCTGGAAAATCGATATTCATTCGAATCATAAATCAGAATTGAGTCAGTGCTCATGCGGGGAGGGGGAGATAATCATTGGCCTGGTTTTGGATTACACACTCCACGTGGCTGAGGTTCGTCCAGCCTGCAAATGTGTTCAGTGTTGTTGCAGTCCCCTGCTTGCTACATTACCTGCCCCCTCCTGCCACACACATGCACACACAGAGACATGATGTTGAGATCCTCTCATTGAAATGCATTGATGGTTTAGGGCGACGCCTGCCTTACGTGCAGCTGTCAGGCCACGTCTCGGGACAGATCAACACGTGCGCACAATGGGTCATGCGGTGTCAACCCCATCAGGTCGTCAGTGAGGAGCCCCAGGCCCCCCAGCAGCTCTTGACCTTGAGGATGAAGAGTGGGCCCCATGAGTGCGTGGATGTGTGTGTTTTAGCTGAGCGGACATGAGACACAGCAATCAGTCACAATGCTCTTGTGATGTTTGGCGATAGAGGGTCGTGAATTGCTTTGTGTGCTCGCATTCAGAACAGGCTGATATATCAGTTCGCTGATATACTGGGGTGGAAATCAATATCGTCCACCTCCAGTATGACGGAGGGTCGTCCCCGATCAAAGCTGCACTCAGAGGGCAAAATAGATCTTTCTTTGTTTTCGGTAAACAGGCCTGGGTTGGTCATCCCGAGCGTTTGAGATTTTCATTTTTAGTTTGTGTCTTTATACACATGCAATAGAGCATTTTAATTCCATATTTATCATCACTGACCTTTAAAGTACATCAATTTAAGTATGCTGAGCTCAGCTCTGCGGCTAATTTGCAATCAACAGCTCTGCCATAATTAAAGACAAAAACAGTTCCTCAGAATGTCTTGGCCTTAGGAAAGGTGCCATTATTGTCCATTTATACCTTCTATTTAATTTTATTGCCAGATTTATTACTCAACAGAAAAATGAAATGATGCTGATGAGGTTTTATCATGTTTTTCTTTTATCAGCTCATTCGTTGTTATGTCAGTGGTTGAGATTTCTCAGGGGAGAACAACAAGATATTATGCAGCACTGCTGTCTGATTCTACCAAACTGCAACTAAATACTGGAACCAGTTATTTTCAGATTTGAAAAATTGAATTATTGTTGATATTTGTTCATTTGGATTATAAAAACCCCAAAGAAACAAAAACAACATCAAGAATCAAACATTTATGGCAATGTCACTCATTCTGTGGTTACTCATGGTCCCCGGAGAATATATCCTGCAGTCTGTGGAGATTCATTGAACTTTTCCAGGTAAAATTTTCAGTAAAATGTTTCCATTCAGTGAAAGATTCACATTTACGTAAATGAGCGCCATAATTCCCAGACGATGAACCTCACAGACATCGTATTGCATCTCTATTTTTGTAGATCCACTTAGGTTTGCTTAGTTTTTTGGGTAATTCACAAAATTTGAACTGTTTTCCAAACAGTGCGACGTGCAATGTGTTAGTAAATCTGGCCTTATTAGTATTCTTGGATAGACATGTCATGAAATTGGGTCCAAATTCATGACACTGTGGGGATAAACTGTGACAACTTTCCAATCGCATTTATTTCAGCGCCACAAAAGTCAGCACGACCAATCATTTATAACTAAATACCAACAAAACTGAAAAAGTGGGGTCAGTTCTGGACTGTGTTTAGTGCTAGTTTGCAAATGTTACCCACAAATGTAGTCACATAAACGTAAGATGGTGAAAATTGCACAGTGAATGTGATAAATATCTTACAGCAAGACATTATAAGAGACACGGCCCTCAAAGAGCTCTGAATTGAATCATATCTGTTATTAACCTCTGTCTCTCTTCCACAGCATGTCTTTATCCTGTCTTCCTTCTCTCACCCCAACCGGTCGCAGCAGATGGCCCCGCCCCTCCCTGAGCCTGGTTCTGCTGGAGGTTTCTTCCTGTTAAAAGGGAGTTTTTCCTTCCCACTGTCGCCAAAGTGCTTGCTCATAGGGGGTCATATGATTGTTGGGTTTTTCTCTGTATCTATGAAGCGCCTTGAGGCGACTTTTGTTGTGATTTGGCGCTATATAAATAAAATTCAATTGAATTGAATAGACATGTATGACAAAATTACAAAATGAGGAAAAAACTATTGTTTTCATCCAATCTCACTAACAATTCTATACTTACTTTTTTTGGTCCCTTTAACGATTGTAATTAAAGTTAATTTGGTGACTTCATAATTAAAGTGTTACCATGAAGGCTGCCAAGAAGCAAGATTTTTAGAAATAATTACCATGGCGTTCCCTCGCTTCAGCATGCAAATTCTTAGTCTTTATGTGTCGTATATATCCAGCTCACGCAAGCAAGCAATATGTGAGGATTAACCAAACCATTTAAACCTTAAGGTTATATCATTTTAAACATAAATCATTAAAATATTGAAATAAAAGACTCAATAAATGAGAGATTTTCTGCCTTGAAACCCGTTCGCAACAAGCAAAAAGTGTCTGTGTCAAATCACAAAGGACCATAATGCAGCAGGAGTTTGGAAGCGTATAAACTTACGTATGCTGGGGGTGTTTTGACAACAGCAAATTACCACTGACCGTGCAGGCTGTGTCATACAGCCTTAAGGTTATCACTCGAGTGAGTAGCAACAGTGAGTCTGTTTGTGTGATTCACAGACATGCTCTCGTAGCCCTCGGGAGTCTCGCTGCTCAAATGAAACAAACAGTCTCCAGCTACATTTCTGGAACATAGAATAAAACAAACAGTGAAAGGACCACACATACCCCCTACAAGCTGAGCTTCATTCACTTCTACCAATACATATTGTGCCAGCCAAAGATTTCAAGTAGCGCTTTGTTTGAACGCCGCTGTCACACGGGGAGCGATTTCAGCAGTAGATCTTAAAAAGTGCTGGAAAATCTGCGGGACAGTTCAATGGTCATTGTCTCACACGGGGTGGTGCATTCAGGGGCTGCAACTTGTTTTTTTCCCTCCAGTGATGCCAACACTGCACTAAAGGCTGCTACCATTATACGGGGTGGAAGAATGTTAAGCATTTTATTATTTTCTGCCAACCTCTGTGGGAACCAGCACTCTCTGGCTCTTTCGGGGGCTGGCCACTTTATAAACACTGGTCCAACCCACTGATTAGAAAGCTGGGATATACACTCACTGTACACTTTAGGGTGTGAGATAGGAGAAAGAAGAGTGTTTAGCTGTGTGTGTGTGTGTGTGTGGGGGGGTTATCAGGTTACCATGACCGTGAACACAGTGAGCTGAATGTGGTATTCCCAGCTTCTTGTACTGGATCAACTATCACCCAGTTGCAGAAAACAGGCCAGCGAATTCCTCGTGCATGAATAAAACTCACAGTGACTCACAGTTTCGTGATATCTGTAATCTACAATCTCTCTCATGTGGAAGTGACTGTTGTTTTGCAACTTTAATTAAATATCTGCTTGAACATCGCTTTTGCAAGGCCTGTTCTCGTTTATTTTCTGCACATTACAGCCACCAACATCTCGGACGGTTTGGCTCGTGGTCGGTATAAACTGGGATAAACGATAGCCACTCGCCGCTTCTTTTTTTTTTCATTTCAAAGGTTAATGGGTTGTTTGGGAAAAGCGGATTATTTTTATGATATTTCCAGAGACGGGTTCGCTTATGGCGAAGCAGACCAACATCTGCTCCGGTGCACCACGTTTGCAAAACAGTCTGTTGTTACAAATTTCGCGAAGCTGGGAATAAAAAATGTCTCAACTTCTTTTGTTTTCGCTGTCTGTGCAGATATAGTCTGTAGCCTCCACTGCTCTTTTTCTATTCTTAGACTTCCTTTTATCCCCAAGCATAAAACTAATCCCTGTGTCAATCTTTAATCCTCAAGCCACAACTCACCTGGCGTC
This sequence comes from Neolamprologus brichardi, assembly GCF_056152115.1. NCBI lineage: Eukaryota > Metazoa > Chordata > Actinopteri > Cichliformes > Cichlidae > Neolamprologus > Neolamprologus brichardi. Next base: position 13,322,562 of record NC_142112.1, on the reverse strand, counting down.
ATGTTACTTGGGAGGAACTTCCTTATTTGGTAAAGCCATTTGACATAGAGAAGGGGAACTACACAGCCTGCAGCTGTTTCACATTGTATTGTGGATTTAATATGTCATTTTGAGTTGATTCCAAAAATCCAATAAGTATAACGAGCTTTGTACCTTCTTTCCCTTCTCATCTCTTACCAAATCTGTGTTTACAGCCACCTCCCGCCTTATGTCGAGTTCACATCTCAATATAAGTCACTGACCTAGGATACAGTCTTCTGCCGAGGGGGTCTTTGTCCTCACACAGCTGTAAACAATGTGACTCCACTGCTTGCTTATCGTGCTCACCTGATCTGTGATCTGTCACAGATCTGGGTCACAGATGAGTTTCGGATGAAACTTTACGATAAAGGTAGAAGTGAAAAGGAAACCAACAAGCAAAAACGTGGAGAAATGGCTTTGTTTTCATCCACTGGGTCAAACAAAGTGGGACTTTTCCTCCCCCCCCCCCGGTTTGTGTTGTAACAAACAACCATTTAAAGTGAAACTTGGAGCAGCAGCACTGCAGTATGAGTAAGCCTTTAAGAGCCTGCTTCCTTGTATCAATCCAAGTGCGGGGTAAGACTCATCCAAGCAAAGTTTATGGCACTGTAAGCAATGAACTTTGGAAAATCTTTATTGTGAGCTGCGCTTTATCATAATTGCGTTTTCGTCAGGATAGCTGATCAGCAGCAGCTAATGCAGAGTGTGAACTTTAGGTGTCCGCGCTGTATAGGAAACACATCAGCTCTGCTGCACCTTTCACTAAGGTCGTGACTTTTAAAGGTTGACTCCAAACAGGCTTTGTTGACTCAGCGCCTGTCTGTACATTAGGACACACGGAGTCGGCAGGCTAACCGCTGGCCGTTGCCAAAGTAACAAATCCTACCCAGTATGACCTCACCTACCAGTGAACGCTGCTGAACTTTGAACGGTTATGTCATTTATTTGATCTGTGTGTCATCGGCATTTCCTTTTACAAGTTCCTCCCCTATGTCAGCCTCTCTCTGTCCCTTAACATTGCTTGTTTTCTTTCCCAATCAAAAGGAAATCCTATCCTGAAACCCCTTGTTTCCCTTCATAACCTTTCATGCCGTGGCTTTTGTCAGGCTCCATTGTGAATTTTCTTTAGCCTAATCGTTTCCACGATAGCCCCTTTCTGAGGCCATTTTCCCAAGATTACATAATAGGTGAATGCTTGAGTGAACACTTTGATCTATGGTGACCCACACAGTGTAGGTTTCAGTTCCAATTAGAGGTAACATACACACTGGTGACAAATTAAAGGAAAAACCTACATCAGCTGTCTCAGTGAAGTGTTGGACCACTACAACCCAGCAGAGATGCTTCGACGTGTCTCGCTTGCACGAGTCACTTAAATTTTATTGCACATTCTTTCACTTATATTTCCCCATTTGGAGTTTTTTGATGGAGGTGACATTTGAACATTGATAAGACACACCACAGAGCATGACCGGTGACTAAATTGCTTCATCACACCACAGAAAGCAGCTGTGTGGAAAAAGCCTCAACTCCACAGGCACGTTCAGGTTTTTTCCTTTAATTTGTCATTCGGCTGTAGCTAGTGCGTCCGAAAGAGGAAAACAAACTATGCAGCGACTCTGTGTAACAGGCTTTGTGCGACAGCGAAAGGCAGATTTAATAAATAATCATTAAGGTTGCCATAAAAACAACTCTGCTCACTGTCATCATCTGGTTGCTGAAGCAATCAGATGATAATCATCAAGATTCAGTCTCTCTCACTCCCCCCCTCCTCCTCTCTCTTCAGCAGATACCTTTGCCCAGCTGAGAGTGACTCATTCATATCTCATGACTGCTTTCCAATGAAACTTGTTGTTCCAAGCAGCGGTTTCCGGGAAGCAGGCGGAGTGGTGAATTATACCATCACACCACCACCGGCTCCAGGGAGTAAGACTGACATAAACAAATACACCGAGTACAAACTGTACATACTAATGGCCTCAATTGCTTGTCAAACAGATGCTGATGCAGACTGACGCCTGACTTGTTCCCGACTGAATCTGCAAGTAGTCTCTTAGAGATAGAGAAGGCAGGTAATGAGCTAGCTCTAATCCAGCTACTGTTATCACCACTGATACTTAGAACCACTGCTGACACTATTAACAGATTGCCTGCTACACCTACCACTTTGCATAGTTTTACTTCTGCTTTGATTATATATGCAGCTAATAATACAACCACTTCGTCTTTAGACTTAAATAGTTCGTCTTCTTGGAAAACGTGTGACGTCGTTATGAGATCAACAACTCGATAAGTCGCATCTCAGATTTCGCCGACTTTCCCTGTTCATGTGGTATTCATGTGATCTGTCATGTCTCTGTGCTAAATGTGAAGCTACAGCTAACAGTTACTCAGCAGTTAAAGCAAACCTGACTAACTGCACATCACGTCAGCTTCAGCAATCAAGCCAGTGAATTACTAACAGATCTTAGCTTCATATTTAGCACAGAGACACGACAGCATGCGTTAATCTTATCTAACTGTTATAAATAAAGTGTTTATGTACACACTCACTATATATATATATAGATGAATGAATCAGTTAAAATAAATGTTACTTCCTGTTCTTAGTTGTTTTGTGACCATCTGGATGAGTCATGGTGGATATTGGTTATGACTGTGGTTCAGTGGCGTCCCAGAGCCTTAGACTTTCCATTCTGACAGATGTCAATGACTTTCTTTGTCAGCTGTTTCTTTAGATTGTTGGTATGATTTCTGATAGATTGTTTAAAAATATTAATTCAGATTATCTGTGTGCAAAAAAAGGGTACTTTTTCAAAACACTATGAAAAAAATGAGTCCCCGAAACAGTCTGAGAATAGGTGTCAAAAATGTCTCAGTGCGGGAAACACCGCTCTATTTTGGTAGCCTAAAACCAAAATATTGAGAGCATTCAAGCTTCCTGCTGAGCACAACATGCAGTTCTTTTAAAACTAAATAAGCCTGTTTTAATGGTCAGTGCCCTGTGAGCACTTAGTTGAACTGTTTTCACCAGTGTTGGGGAGTAACGGAATACATGTACCGCCGTTACGTATTTAAAATACAAAATATGAGTAACTGTATTGCGTTACAGTTACCGTTTAAAAAGGTAGTATTTAGAATACAGTTACTTTGTTGAAATAAATGGATTACACGGCGGTACTTTCCTGTTTCATATTGTGGCGGGTCAGGACTGTTTGGGTTTTGTTTGACAGCTACATTCTGTTGTTCCAGGTGGCAGCGTTACGGTTGCCATGGTTACAGGGTGACGCTCTCTCTGCGTGTTTCCTGGGTGAGAGAGGCCTTTTTGTTGTTGTTGTGCTAAGCTAATAGGCAGAATGCTACAGGTATAGCTCTAAAGAATGTAGCATCATAGGCAGTGTAGTCCGTGCTGCAGGGAGAATGGACTGCCATACACGTTATGTGTCTGTGAGCGAGGGAGGGAGAAAAAGGAAAAGTACGAGCTGTCATCGAGCAAAAACGGGAGCTGGAAGCATGTAAATATAATAATAACCACTGCAGCCAAGAAGAGTGCCTGACGAGCCCAGTTGTAAGTAAGCTATTAAGACTCGACTGTACACCGTGTTCGTGTTTTCCTCCAAGAACAATAAGTTCCGTTGGAGCAGCCTTTCAACGCCTCTCTCTGTCTCTCGCTAGCAAAGTTGACCCAGACAACAAAGTAAAGCTAGTTTTCGGCTACGAGCCCGACACAGAACCCACCGTATTAGTCAGAGGTCCCTTTACTACGGTTCGGAGCCGCGGACCTTCAGTAACAGTAATAAATCATAGCAATAGTACATTCATGTAGTTGTAAACAGCATGATAATATATTAAGTAATCCAAAGTATTCAGAATACGTTACTCTCATTGAGTAACGTAACGGAATACGTTACAGAATACATTTTGGGGCATGTATTCTGTAATCTGTAGTGGAATACATTTTAAAAGTAACCTTCCCAACACTGGTTTTCACACATGACATTTTCTCAACACTACCTGATGGAGTTGCGTTTGAGAACACCACACTTTAACCCGCGTTCAGCTGTCACGCAACGTTGTGATGTCAGTATAATGCTACGTTACTGGTGCTCGTTTGTGCTTGTGCTCATTTCTAATGAGGGGATCATGAAGCCTCCAGCACTGGTTGTCTGTCTATGCAGGCCATTAAACAAGACTCACCTGCATGTTGACGTGAGACAGTTCTCCTCGTCTATGGGGCAAAATGATCAGCAATTACAGTGTTTACTTAGCTCTACCAATGCAAACTCTTTCTGGAAACAAGGTGAGCTGTTAAAAGATTTTGTGAGGTGTTTTTTAACACGTCTTCTAAATATGCACAGTGTGTACCATTGGTGGCAATTCAACGATTGGTGACCCGTACGTGCCTCTCGCCCTATCTCCAAAAGTTGATTCTGTTCATCTGGACGTAGCGTTTTCTGGGAGAAACGTTTCGTCACTCATCCAAGTGACTTCTTCAGTCTCAGTCAGTCATCAACTTTTGGAGATTTATTTTCCTGGATGATTGAGAATGCATCAAGACCTCTCGTCCTATGGCTCATGCCCTGTGACCTTAAATTGGATAATCAGAAGAAAACGGATGGATGTTTAAGTTTAGTTATTAAAAACCACTTTATTTTTTAAGTAAAAGATTATAGTTTGGGACAAAACGTACCGCTTCATGTCAGTCACCCCGCACGTTAAAAAAAAGCGATGAGTCGTGATTGGCCAAGCCTTGCTGTGTGACAAAGAGCGACCGCGGACACTACGCTTCCAACAGTGTCTGAAATTCATGTGTGAAAGCCGCTCAGCCGTTTCTCTGCACAAACACGTTGACATGTGCAGGCGCACAACATGTCGTTAATATTAAAGAATGTGTGAAAGCGTCTCTGCAATGATCTCCCAACCGGTGTCATTTTGAAGCCTGGCTAAAAGGACAGACACCGCCAGGCCTGCCACGCCACGGCAGCAAGGTGACACAAGAAGACGGACGAGACTAGATGGCAGACTAAGCGAAAGGTAAACAGACAGGCAAACAGGGCAGGGGCAATGCCCCAGAGAGCAATGACACGAGCTAGTGCCTCCCAACCGCGACACACAGACCCAGACTGAGCAGGGGAGCGGGCGGGCAGACGGGAGGGGTGGCTTTCAAATGACTGAAGCGCCGAGCGTAGACACACAGCACCCTGCTCACCTCAAACGCACCGCCTGTAATGACTGGAGACATGCTTGCCTTCCCTAAGGAGAAAAACAAGAGGATGTGTGGGGGGGGGTTACACACACACACACACACTAACACGCACGCACGCTCAACACCACCTCTTCCCCAAGAAACCCTAATGGCTGAGGCTCAATAAACAACAGCAGTGGCAACAACAACCCAAATAAGCCATGACAGCATGCGCGGTACCTGAGCGAGTTTCTAATTGATCATTCTCGGCTGGAGACTCCACACTTCTTGCTTTCATTGTAAGACATGTCTCATGCGTGGCGCAGTCACACTTTTGCATCATGGCTATTCTTGGCTCCGAGCTGTGCATTCGAAACCTCTGCAATTCGAAATTGTGAGCTCATCCTGTTTTAGCTGTAAACATATTCCAGAAAGATTTATTCATAGAGAGCGTGCTCTTTTTTTTTCCTTTTAAATTTCATCTGATAATACACAAGAACTATTCCCTGCCGCACAGCTCCAAACTGTCAGCTAATCCAGACGTGCAGTCAAAGCATGTCCAACATGACCGAGCAGCTGGCTGACCTATTGTGAGAATTAATTAGCAGCCACGGCAGATTTTAGCACAGTTATTTGGGACTTTCTGTACGTAGGTGTGATATGTGGGTTAGTGGTGAGGGGGGCGACGTGGCTGGGCGTCGTGTCATCTCGAGCTACCGGGTGGTGACGGCCACTCACAGCAGCCTCAATAAGCGTGCTGATCCCAGCCGAGCCTGCTGACCACCACAGTTAGCGTTCCCTCCCTTTACAGCCGCCTAATCCGGGAATTTAACAATACGCCTGGCCTTCCAAACCAGGGATCAAATTCTCCCGGTTGACTCTGCATTAGCCCAGCCAGCACATGCACCCCAGGCCCTGTGCCCACCCACAAAGCCAGCAAGCAAAAATTCACACGCTGACACCCTTGGTTCATTCTGCAGCTACACACACACAGAGAACACTCAGTAACAGAGGGATGTTAATGGGAGGTTTTTTTTTACCTTCAGTTCCCATTTATTTCCCTGCTCTTGCTCCGCTGTGTCCTGACACAGCTACCCCTTAAAAATACATTTAAAACCAATTGAGATGCTGTGTTATGCTTCCCGACATTGACAAAAAGGTGAGGATTGTAGGCCGTGTTTGCGCAGCGGCAACGGGATTAGATCCAGGGAGAAAAGAGATGGGAAAACTGGACACATCCTGACATGTAATTAGGGTACACTGCACTTTGGGAGCATTGCAATTAGTGAGTGTCATTTCCTAGTTTTATTTTGTTTCTCCGTGTAGTCACCCTTCCAGCATTTCAGTTCATGTGGACGCAAGGTCAGATAGAAGAGATACCCCAGCCTGCGTCGGAACCTCTCAGCTGTACGCGGTAATTACTGGTGTCCTTGATATTTGATGTGAAATGGTGGATGGTAACCTTTAGTGTTTGCCTGTTAGCTCACCCCTCCTCCTCTCAGTGCTCCTGCCCTCAATTGCTGCTGCCACCGCCGCCGCCCTCCCCTCTGCTCCCGGGAGCGCGGATGGAAAACAGGAGGCTCACTTTGGAGGGAAATGTGAAGTGTGCTTGAGTGCCAGCTGGTGTCTTGGGATTGGTTAAACATCCACTGGCCAAATGGTGACCTGTCATCGCTGTGAAGCGGGATGACACTGTTTGATGGGACCTGCTGTCCAGGAGAGGATGGGTGAAAGGACAAAAGGACATGGGATTTCAATCTTTGCTTCATATTCCATTCATAAGTCTGCAGAATGCAGCAAAAGTTTGATTTGACAGCAGAAAACAAACCCCTGATTTGGATGAGAACACAGAAAGTTGTTAAGATATTATGATACTACTTTTAAGATCCTAAAGTGAGTTCAGCCCCTTTCAGACTGGACAAAAACCCACTTTTGTCTCTAATCACACAGTTCGTTCCCAGGCTCAATAGCATTGCGGTATTCCTGGGTATTTATCAGCGCCATCTCGTTTTTTGCTCCTTCTCTGCTGCAGTGCCACGATGACTGTTTGTAACTGCCGCCTCCTGTGACTTTTTGTCCATCTGTTTCATTCAAGCAGCTCAGACACCGTTCAGCGGACACTGACATTGAAGAGACTGAAGTACAAAATAAAAAGTCCAGTGTGAATATGATGTCAAAGGCCCACTAAACCAAACTAAGATGTAAAGAAAACAAGCTTTGTGGGGGCATGAGGGTTACCAACACTCAGATTACTTGTTTGGCAGCAGTTGTACTTCTGGGAAATCCCAGAAACCTGTCATCAGCTTAGATGATGTGCTGCTTTTACTAATCTATTTTTGTTGGCAGAATGGATCTCTTTACCGCGAGGAGCGCTGCTCATGGTTCTAATAACTGAAAGCACATCTGTTTCTCGGTTTGATGAGTGTTTCTCTTGTCTGATCGACCACATGACGTCCTTGGGACAGGGCCGTCTCGTTCACTGTGAGCGGCACTCATTTCTGGAATGACTGTTTGAGCACAGTTGGAAGTGAAATGACAAATAAGCAATTAGAATGTATAATCCGAATCAACAATACACACATCATGCACAACATTATGGACACCTGCCTAATATTATCTTGGTCCCCTTTTGCTGCTATAACAGCCCTGACCCATCGAGGCATGGACTCCACTCGACCCCTGGAGGTGTGCTGTGGTATCTGCACCAAGATGTTAGCAACAGATCCTTAAAGTCTGGTTAGTTGTGATGCGGGGCCTCCATGGATGAGGCTTGTTTGTCTACTGCATCCCACACATGCTTGATTGGATTGAGATCTGGGGAATTTGGAGGCCAAGCCAAGACCTCAATCTCGGTTTTGTGTTCTTCAAACCGTTCCTGAACCTTTTTTGCTTTGAGGCAGGTTGCATTATCCTGCTGAAAGAGGCCACAGCCATCAGGGAGTATCGTTTCCATGAAAGGGTTACATGGCCGTCCACAATGTTTAGGTAGGTGACACGTGTCAAAGTAACATCCACATGGATGGCAGGACCCAAGGTTTCCCAGGAGAACATCATCCAAAGCATCAGAATTTTGCCCGGCTTGCCTTCTTCCCATAGTGCATCCTGGTTCAGGTGTTCCCCAGGTAACTGATGCACACGCACACTGGGCCAAACATGAGCTGTAAAAGAAAACGTCATTCATTCACCTTCTTCATTGCAATGTGGTCCAGTTCTGATGCTCACATGCCCGTTGTTGGTGCTTTTGGAGTGCCACCCTGTGTATTCTGACATCTTTCAGTTACAGTAGCTCATTCCCACGTGCATAAGGGAGCCTTGCAGACCAGTCAGGGCAACACTCCATCAGAATCAACACTAACTTTTGGCAGATACTGATCACTGTAGACCAGGAGCGGTGCACCAGAGCTGCAGCTTTGGAGCCGCTCTTACCCAGTCATTCGTTTAGCCATCACAGTTAGGTCCTTGTCAAACTCTCTCAAATTCTTACACTTGCCCATTTTTTCCTGCTTCTAACACATTGAGTTTGAGAACAAAATGTTCACTTCCTCACTAATATCACTCACCCACTAACAGGTGCCATGATGAATCACTGTGCTATTCACTTCACCTGTCAGTGATCGTAATGTTATGCCTTATCTGTGTATGTCTATATTTAATAACTGAGATTTCAGCTTGTTTGAATTTACCCTTAAGCAGATAGATGTGAAAAAAGCACCTTCCAGCACATCGTTCTGCACTGTCAAGATCAAACATCAGCAAAACACCTTTTTAAAAGAGGGGAGGTTTTAACCTAAGCCCCTAAATCCTTGTACTAATACATTCATAAAGGTGCTAAAATGATGAGCATCAGAACATTAAGTATCCATAAAACGATCTGCATTGCTGTTTGCCAGGTAAAGAAACATTCTTGAGGGGATTTGTGGGCTGGACTTGTGACTACTTGCTCATATAAAAGCTTATGCTATAGCCAGAGCACTGTGACTCCAACGTAGCCTACGGCCACTAATTAGACTAACAACAGTCCCACCGACAGTCTCTGATGAGCTGCTTTAATTGGCGGAACAACAACTGAAGAAAGTCTCCTGGCCATTACTGCAAGCTACACCTGAGATGGTGAAACTGCTGCATCAGTCTGATCATACAAACTCATCGTAATAAAAGAGCTCCGGTGTTTTCATAGCGGACATCTGTCATTGCTGCAAGTGCTTTAAACAGCATCCTATAGAAACCCCATGTGAAGACATGGAAAAGCAGCTTGTTGCAACACGCCAGGTGTTTTGACAGTCGGGTGATGTTACACACCTCTCCAAAGCACCTACGTGAAGTGTGTTGTACCAACCTCAAAACACGCCCCCCTCCCCAGCTGAATAGCAGTGGCTGATATAACACAAAATCACACCCATCAGTCAGAGTGCGCCATGTTTACATTCGGCCCCTCGCTGTTTTTCTTTGGAGGTCCCATTCAGAGGTAAGCGCTGATGGAAGAGGTGAGGCGCTTGTGCACAAATATACACAAACACCTGCATATTTGAGATGCCTTGTAGAAGTTATCTTCCCAGTCCACTGTAAACACGCACACACTAATCTCAGAGTACATCCTTTAAAAAAGCAGAGGAACTCCTGCCTTATCTTCTTCAAACAAAAAATGGCAGCCGGGAAACGCTGCCTGGATCGACTGGAATGAACTGTGACGTGGCCGTCAGCTGGGTCTTGTCCCAGGAAGAAAGTGGGCAAAAGCCAAACATGGGGGAAAAAACAAAACTAACTAAAAAAACTGGCTTTTCTTACACATGGGTTTGTTCTAAAACATACTCCGAACCAGGAAGCAATCTCCACAAACAAGGCAAGATTGGGAATATTTCCCAGGTCACTCCTCTGATAGGAAATATAGACGAACATCAATAAAAATACCACAACTGTACTGCAATAGGCTATAATATTGCAATTACAATTGGTTAGAGAATTCAGCGCTGAAATGATAATGGCTTTCTATTACAGGCGTGGCAATAAAGTCATTCGGAGCCACATTATCTACACATATTGATAGTTTTTTGGTCATTACTTTTCCAGCTAGTTTCAAGTCAGCCATTCTATAGGGCTCCTATTGATTTGGTGTGAAACCGGCATCCGGTGATATGAAAGTGGAAGGAGCAGTGAATGTGGCAGAGTGACTGAGGTCAGCTGCGCTGTCCAGTCGCATTCACCGTCCTCATCCCATTGTCCACCCGCGAGTGAAGAGCTGAATGCACACTTTTCTTTCTCTTCGATAAACTTTTGACCTTTCAGTATCTCCTTCTTCTGCTTTCTTTGGCCCGTGAGTCCGTGTCATGGAGGCCGTAGGTGATTTATTCTGATAGCGTATGCAGCTGAGTCGCAGGGGAGAAAAAGTTTGCTAAACTCGACCCGGTGAATACTCCACTTGCGTCGCGTTTAATGGCTCTATTTTGAGAAACCAGGTCAATGCTTCTCGTGTTGGGAGAGCATCCTTCACTCCCAACCTGAAACACAACCTCTGCCGCTTGCTCCAGGTAAGCATCGTTACGCCGAAACCTGAGCCATTGTCGGGGCACGCCGCCGAGCATTTGTCACAGATTGCACGAGCGCTGGCTGGTTATTATTTCTGGAGCCTTGTTATAGAGCCTCATTGTTGATGCTCACTCCAGGCGCTCGCATGCATTTTCGTCACGCGCGCTCATCTCCCGACCTTTCATCAGATGTCATTAGCATCAGGTTGTGACCGATGTTCCTAAAAGCTCGGTGCACTGAGATCCTATCGGTGCGGTTTTTTAAATTTTTTTTATTTCAATAAAACGAGAGCCATGAAGAGAGAGCGAGATGAAGGGAGCTTGAGGGGACTGATTGCCACCTGCCACTTCATTCAACTGCATTTTAATCTGGGGTGTCTGGAGGAATCTCATTCCGCAAATGACTCCATCGGAGGAGTGGTGGAGCGCTGAAGGAAGGGAGTAGAGATTTGAGCTCCTGATACCTCATAACAAATCACCTGGATATGAACTATTCGCTTCCTAATGGGAATCCATATTCATCTTTCTCTGCTAAAGCTCTCCTGTGGGGATGCAGATGTGTGCTGCTTTTATATCTTCTTCTTATCCACTTCTCCATCCGTGTACCCTAATCAAAACCCACACATATTTTAAGGCCCTACACCATCCGCTTACTCATATTGAATTTTCCATTGCTTCGCTATTGAGTTTATGGCCCATCTTTGGGATTATTAATGACACGGCACAGAGTTATACATATGAATATGGAGATCAGCCACACTGTGCATACGTTTTCCTATATAACGGGAATTGATCTAAATCTCTCACGTCTCTTTTGACTGATGGCGCCACCCTTCCACTCTGTGCATTTTCTTAATAACGTGCCTTCCTCACTCCCATCATCTGTGTATTTAAAACCGGCTAAAAAAAGCATCTGGGAAAGATAAGTCTCCTCAATACTAACTCCTCCAAGTTATTCAATCTGTGGCAGCGATAAAGGGGGTCAACTTCACGCTACAAGGGATCAAATTGAGACAATAACAGGTTTAGTTCTGGTGGTCTCTTTCAATGTACAGAATTTGCGTTTTTTTAAAATTTTTTATTCAAGCATCTTGAAGGGCACCTTCACGCACGTTGCCTTTTCAAGACCGTGCTGCTATAAGTGTGCGATACCCAGACAAGATATGTAGGATGAATTATTACAGTAAAGGGATTTTATTTATTAACTGGAAGGTGGACGTTGGGAGCGTGCCAACTGTTGCTGCTCCATTCAGGGGCCTATCATCTGTACTGTGGAAGGGCAGATAAATACTGTATGGCTGTTTCATGGTTAGAGATAATATATAGCCACACAGTTTGAATTTACATTAGCAGAGAATTAGCCTGAAGATTGCTGGTGAAGGGCCAGCGTGACGAGGCTAAAAAAATAACCACACCATGACTCTGTGAAGATATGGAGAATTTGTTAGAGGGGTGCCACCAATTTTACATGTATAGATGGGTGCATTTGTGTATATATACTCATGATATATCAGCTATGCTATGGCTCTCCATGGAGGGCAATGACCTTGGGCCAATCCTTTCCTTTGCCATTTGGTGAGCATCTCGGCTTCACGCTCACAAGAAGGGGTCCAGTACATATCCATTTTCTGTTCCTGCATATAAAGTTACATAACTGTAATCCATAGACCTAATTATTCGATTTCAAAGTAACTATGTGTACCAATATGTACAATTATGTTCCTCAAAAGTAAAAGGTACATATTTGCACTAGCCTTAACTCTTTTCTCCCATGAAGACAACATTTCACAATCTTCCCTTGTATCCTTAATGACATGTTTTAACACCTTAGTGTACATCTGTAAAGACATGGTTTGAGGTCCATTACAATAGCAAGAGTTTTTCCAAGGCTAGCACTAGTAGGTGGCATAGGCAGACATCACTGTCATCACTTCTTCACAGAAACCTGTTCAGAAACAATAGTTACCCCTAGTAGGTGTCCGTGGGGGAACATTTTTGCTTTTTCATACTGTTTCCAGTATGAAAGATTTACACAACTTTAGTACATAAATCCCACATAGCAAGCAAGCAGGCCTAGCCCGGATCTGGTATCAAGTCGGCACTGCTGGCTGATTTTTGGCATGATAAGATGTATGTCATCCAGATATGGGCCAGGCCTGGCATAGATGGCACTGTCTATGTGATGGCATGTCATATCTGGCTCGATTGTGGTTTGGGTTATGTGGCCCAGGCTCATAGAAAACAGGTCTGGCACAGATCTGACATCAAGCTGGCACTTCTGACTGACTGGTGTCATGGCAGAGTGTATGTCAACCAGATGTGGGCCAGGTCTGGCAATGATGGCACTATTTATGTTCCTATTTTCCTATTTTAGTTAGAAGACCCAAATGCCATGTTGCAATACTATACTGCTATGGTAGCCAACATTTCAAATGCAGGTTTGACAGGTTTGTGAGTGTACACTTTAGGGAAAACCTGTAGCTGTGGCTGTAGCTCAGGAGGTAGAGCAGGTGACCAACTGATCGGAAGGTTAGTGCGTCGATCCCTGGCTCCTCCAGTCTGCATGTCAAGAGTGTGAATATGTATGAATGTAGTTAGGAAGCATTCAGTTAAGAGAACGTGTGTGATTGGGTGAGTGTGGCATGTTGTATAGAGCACTTTGAGTAATCTGGGAGAGTAGAAATGCGTTATATAAGAATCAGTCCATTCACTGTCGGAACAGAGTTTTGTCATGTTAGTTTTGCACTTTTTTGCATGTTCTGGCACATCAGAATCAGAATCGTGTTTATTGGCCAAGTATATGTGTAGACACATACAGGGAATTTGGTTCCAGTAGATGGTGGCTCTCAAGCACAGCAATGTAAATCACACACACACACACACACACACACACGTGTCTATATACACACATTACACATACATACACAAAGCTGTGTAAACCAACTATAAATAACTAATCTAAACTTATATACATAAAATACAGAAATGAAATGAGGTGGAATGTTGTTATTACATGGCTTGATTAAGGTACACATTAGGCTGATATCTGGGGCCAGAGCTGAAACTGTTTTGGGCCAGCAGTGTGTCTACAACTGGCCCGTGGCTGCACACCACCTACAGATGGCCCACATACCGCAAAGAATGACGGCCCTTTGGTGGCCCAGATCAGATTTGCCAGAGGTAATCCACACATGGGCCAGCAAAGGACCAGCAGTGTGTATGCAACTGGCCTTGTGCTGGCCCATGTGTGGGCCACCTCTGGCAAACCTGATCTGGGCCACCAAAGGGCCGTCATTCTTTGCGGTATGTGGGCCATGTGTAAGCACATTGTATGGGCCTGATCCGGGCCATACCAATTTTGCTATGTGGGATGATGTACCTGTATGATATATTGTAGGCGTGGTGCTGAAGCAGTTAGCATTTTTACTTAACATGAAGACGTTACTGGGGGTGTCCAAATTCATAGGCTGCATTCTCCTCAAGAGGCCGGGTAAGCCGGAAGTGAGCGGCTGTGAAATTGGGCCGTCTAGCCTTCAGTTTTGCGTCACCGCTGTCTTGGTGGAGTTTATTAAACTCAGCTGTGTGCTCCTTGCTATCTGAACTATAACAGGACACTGGAGTAAATTCTCCATCACCTCACACTTCTGTTTAATCAGTTTTCCGTTTGACGTTTATTCAGCTGTGTGAAAACTATAACTTTAATCTCAGCCAAACCGATTTACTCACAGACAAATAAAACACTGAAAAAAGCTAAACAAAATCCTTTTTAAGTTATGTAATTAACAGGTTAAACATATATCATGTTTAACCTGAGTAGCGAAAGACCGCGCGCGGGGGTGGGGGGTGGGGGGGGGGGGGGGTGAAAACAATGTGCCGAGAGTTCGCTATTCTCGCACCGGCTAGCTATCGAGCTAGTGGGTAACAGATAGGGTTGCCAACCGTCCCTTAAAAAACGGAATCGTCCCGTATTTAGAAACAAAAGTACACGTCCCGTATTGAGCTGAAAAGGGACGCACTTTGTCCCGTAATACAGTGAGAATCAAAAGTATTCTATAAGTTTTAATGTAATTAACGCTTTGTTTGAAAACATAATTCCCAGCCCCGCTCCTGCTTTGTGATGAGCTGACAGCACACTTATGACAATTCGAGTATGACAATTCAGATTACCGCTCATCTCATTGGTTGAGGAAAGGTCGCTTGCGGAGAAAATACTGGAAGACAACAGATGACCACAACAAAAAGCATGGCCAACAGGGAAACAAACGCCGACACTGCGGTGCAAGTCTCAGACGACAGTACACCTGAAGCTGGGCAAACACTGTGCAATTTTCAAACTGCACGATTGGCTCGCATGGGTTATAAGTTCGTAGGTCACGATGCAGGGTCTCACACTATACCGCCCGATGCTCTGATGCGACCTGAGTCACACTGTGCCTCCATAAAATGAAGGTTATAACAGAAATTCTGTCGCTCGCTCTTCCTCTCTGTCTTTCACTCACACAGACACGCACCACCATCAACTTTGCTAAATTGCTAATGAAAAACACTGATCAGGCGGCTGTGATTGAGCAGCAATGTAAATCCAACTATTTTCACGGTTGTTGTGGTCGTGATAATTTGGTGATGCCACATCGAAAAGGCTCGGATGAGCTTTCCAAAGTTCTACAAGTTGTGCCTCCATCGCTTGTGTCAGATCACACGCTGCACAGCCGTGCTGCTCCGTCTTTTTCACCGACGTTTACGTGTTTGCGCGTGAGCAGTGTGAGCGGCTGCGGTGACACCCTCACGAGCGATTGATGATCGGGAGCTGGTCGGAACAAGTGGGTTTACAAACGGGAGCAAAAGCTGAAATAATGCCTCTACTGAAGCCAATTGCACTAAATGCACTAAATGTGCACTGTTACAAGAATATTTTTCTTTCTATTGTTTTCTATTAATTTATATAATTTTAAGTTAAGCAGGACAGAGTTCTTTTAAAGAAAGATTTACTTTTATTCTCAAAAGTTAAGTATGACAGGCTTCTGTTTAAGAAAGAGACCTGTTTTATTGTGTTAATGTTGTCATTTTGAGCTAAAAATAAATGCCTAAATGATTTTTGTTTCCCATGTGTTGAAGTCAAATGGTTAAAAAAATAATTTCACACACAAAAAAAGAGCTAAAAAATTCACCACACTGGGAAGGGTGAAGACAACTGGGTCGCCCGGCCCTGGCCACGAGGTGTCCCTTATTTATTTCTCAGGGAGTTGGCAACCCTAGTAACAGACGTCTCCGAAAATGTCAAAGCATTTTTGCAAATATGAGCAGATATTTGAAGTTTACACAGCTACATTCCTAAAATATCTTAAAACTTTATTTTGTGACCCAGAAAGAGTAATAAGAGTAATATTAAAACTATTACTGCCGCCATTGTTAGAAACTGGATTGGAAACATGGCTGGGCCACGCTATGAATTCTGGGATATGGTGGTCCACGAAGGATACACCCGACCCATCCGTCAAATCTGGGGAAAAGAAGGATGCATTTGTTGGCTGCATTTGGAGGGGTCTATGAATCTGGACAGCCTTCGTCGCTTCGCTGTGATGTAATCGGTCTACAAATGCGGCCTCAGGAGGATGCAGCTCATGAATTTGGACACCCCTACAGAGTTCGGACTTATCCGGGGTCTGAAGCGTTCCAGAATGTCTTCTCTAAGTGCACTGGTTTCCTCCCAAGAGCCAAAGATACAGGTGTAAATGTCAGATTGATAGATCATTGAGTGGCTGTAACCCCGTTAAACCCAATTCTGAAACTTCTTTAAAAGGTCCATTTTCGAACCGTTACATTAAGGCACAAATTTGTCGCCAGAGGTTCAAGAGGGATCTCAGTAAAGTGCAAAGTTGAATAATAACAAAATGTTGTGATATACCACAAAAAACATGACAAGAAACTTTATTTTACAGATTTAAGTAAGTTATAAATGGACAGTTTTACTTACTGTACCCGTAAGAAGCTGCACTTCTAACAAATAAAGCACGACCACATTACCGCCACATGGCAAACAATCATTCTACTCACCTCAGCTGAAGCACACACAACAGACAAATCCAAGCATTTGTTTCCTGTTTCCTGTGGTCTCTGGACAATAGAAACACATGCACTCTATAGAATTTTTCGTTATGTTCAGCACTGTACGTGACCAGACTACACACTGCAGCATCAGTCTCATAGACCAATTACACAGAACAATGGGTAAGGTGAGTACCTTTACCCTGATGTCAGGCAAATCAACAAAAACATGAGCAAGAGGGCAAAGTGGTATATGCTTTACATAAACAATGCCTTACAGTCGCTTAGACATGCACGCTATCAGGTATACAGTGTTGGTCTCACTGACCTTTCAAGTCAGTTATTTGCACAAGCCCACGTCTTGGCCAGTTCAGCAGATGACCAGCTTATTGAGGATCGATTTTTCATATAAAGCATATGGGAGTCAGTACGAGACGTGCGGTATATTAACAGCACCGAGGCAACCACTGTAAACATCTGTCCCGGCAGAGCCCCTGGAGTTATTTCGCTCGCTGTTACATCATCATTCAAAGGAATATTGTACAACAGCGAGTGTAATATTGACGTGCGTTATTAGAGGAATAAAAAAACTGGAGGACACCACAGGAAATTAGCAGCGGTAGAGCTGTGAATGTTTTGCATCTTCAGCTTGCCGCATATTGTTTGCTGCCTCGCGCACGTTCTCATTTCCATCCCCTCCGGTCGCCGTTGTTATTGTCATTTTTCATTGTTTGTTTACGCTTTGCCTGGATTCCAACTTTCTCTGGGGTGGAGGAGGGGGTGGAGAGAGAGAGAGCAAATTGTTATTTCAATCAAGCATAACGAAGCCAGAGAGGTGTTGTTGTGAAACTGCCGCCGCTGTATCTTCCTGACCTGCGCTGGTAATGAGTGTCATCTGCTCATGCTTGTGGGACCTCTGCAATATCAGCTGATAGTCATGTTTGTTCAGGGTTGTTATCCTGGGTTGAGAAACAGCTCGGGATAAACAAGAGGAAACAGAGCGCCTACACATGAGACTGGCCTCTCAGCAAATGACATGAAATTGCTCTCTCTTTATTTCTCTCTCTCTCTCCCACACTCTCTATTAGTTTTACAGTAAAGTGATGCTGCATCATCCAACCAACAATTTCTGGGGAAATGCTTCGACTGCAGCAGAAAACAGCAGCTCGGAGCAGCGAGATAAATGCGCGCTATTCAGCACGCGAGCAAAGCCTTTCACTCAGGGGCCTCGGACGTGTTTTTATTTTGCAAGCAGCGATTTCATCTCGCAGTCTTCACACCAGTCTCAGAAATCCAATAAAGATGACTGACTACATTTTATCACCGCAGGGTTTATCTTTCACGAAGATTTACAAGTCCAGCCCGATAATACAGAGAAAAAAAGAGAGAAAGAAAGAAAAAAATAGGAGAAATATGTAGAACTATAAACCCGGTGTGATGTGTTTTATTCAAACTGAGATACAGCGTGGAGCAGCTGAAAACAGTAAATTCACTGGTGCTGTTACCGCTTCATAAAAGAATTAGGCAGCTGATTTGTATTACCGCTCATATATACAGTAATTTGTCTTCTTTTTGCGTTCGCTGCTGCTCTGCCAGCTCGAGATGTTGTTATCCGAGTCAACAGGCTGGCAGCGGGTCCTTGCCGCCCCCCCAGCAGCCTCCAGTGACACAGGAAAAACCTGTTTCACCCTCGACCTTTGTCATTACCCAACGCCAGCCTTGCAGGGCAATCGAGGGATCAAGGCCGGCCAGGAGAAATCCTGTCCCCACACATAAAAAGAGGATGCTAGTCGTGATCTCTCTCCCTCATTGCCAGGAATTCAATTTCACTCAGCTAACATCTGCCAGAGATAAGTGAAACATAAACAATGTCACTCACAGCGAGGTGGGGGTGGCTCGCTGATTTGTCCTGCACAGAAGCAGCAGTGCAAACACATCCCTTAATTAGAGCCACAGCATTCGTGCTCTTCTTCCCCGCTTTTTATGAATTTGTGACAAAAACAACGACAAAACTAAAAGAGATACTGACAACCTGAAAAGAAACGTCATCAGGGGTGAGTGCTGATTATAATCAGACACTTTCTCTCTCCAAACAAAAATTTTAAAGTTCCTGTTACTTCCTGTGTCATGCCACTTTCTTTTTCTTTAATTCACAGACCTCCGCCCGTGGGTCAGCATCCACGCAGCATTTGCTTCCATCCTGCTCTAGCTCAAGTTAAAGGCTCCATTATGGTTGAGATGACGCAGATATCCAGAGTCGCGGTGTAACCCCTTGAGACCTGACTCAGTAAACAGGGTTTTGAGAAAGCGGTGCTAACACGTGTCAGTGAAACAGTATATCCACACTGTTTCAGACACACGTTAAAATTCTAGAGGTGGTGCACTGCTAGCAGCGAGCTGGGGAATCATTAAAAAGGCTCTGATCTGACAAGGCTCTGTTTTTCAGACTTTGGAAAATGGCAACTCTGTTTTTCCCATTATCCGTTTTCATGCAGTTTACTCAAATTTTCCTCACTGCTCGAGCAGCAAAAGCTGATCAAAATTTCCTAATTACATCCACTCAGAGGAGATAAATCATCACTTAGTGTTCCTCAACTTTTGGGCAATGTGTGAAAATTGCTATTAAGCAAAGAGAGTCTGAATCTCCTTACTGTGTACTCTTGATTTGAATAGAAAGAAAAATCCAAAAATATAAATTAATTTGAATACAGAGATTTTAATTATGTTGTTAGGGTAATCACCCCACCCAAAAAAGTAAGATTGCATCTGTATTATCAGCTCGCTCTGATAATAGTAGCCATTTTTCGAATATTCTTAGAAAAAAAGAAATTTCCCAATAAAAGCCTGTAATAAAAGTGAGAAACAAATTGAAAGACCTCCTGCTCTTGGAAAATAAAAAAAAGATAATAATATTTTTCGTCTCCCTCTTGCAAAAATAAAATCTACCTAACCGTCCTCCTTTTCTGACCCGCTAATCATTTTGCACGGTCCCTGGTTCGAGACGCTCATCTGCTCCCTTACCAACCGGGCTTCACTGTCAGATCGCGTCACAACTGTCATCAATAAAACAAACATGTGTTCTACCTATGTGTGGCGTTCCTGGTGGCCTGCGTTAAGATTTATTGCTTATTGAAGTACATAAGGAACACATAATGCAATAACCTTATGCTGATGGAATAATATAATTTTCTCTTAGCTGCCTCAAAGGAAAATGTAGCTCACTATTATCACTAAGTATTCTCTGGAGGGAGGGGGGAAACCATAAAGATAGTATTTATATCTGTGTGCCAGTTGCATTTGGAAACATACACAGATTCAGTATTCATACAGACTTTTGCTTATTTGGTGTGCAGACCTCATTATATTAGCATACCAGGAGGTAAATGACAAATAAATGCAGCACTCATCGCCGTCTCTATTTCTACTTGACAATGCATGTTCTGCATGAATGAATATTGATGCACTGCTTTCCCTGGATGCTTCATTTTCAAGTTAACATTCACCCCCCCACCACCACCACCTTTTTTTGGGAGAGGGGATGAGGTTAAAAAAAAGCAGCAGCAGCAGCAGCAAGGAGACTTGTAAGTAGCGCACATTGTTAGCATTGAAAGCGTTTCCTGCTGGTAGTCAATAAACAGGATGCTTGCTGTGTCATCGCAGACGTTTGAAGACAGCTGCCGTATGGCAAAGAGAAACAGCTTGGAGTCTGCCACTTTGAGCCTAAATCTATTTCTGGGATTTATGCTTCAGGTTTTTTTCTTCTTTTTGTTATTTTTTTGGGGGTGAAATGGATGTAAAAAGCAAACCCCCTTGCTTCCTATTCCCCTCGTCTGCCACCCCCTCCGCTTCTTTCTTCTAAGCTCCTTCCCCATGCAGCTAGCTTCACACACACCTGCTTTTTGTTCGACACAAAGCTGATTACACTTTTCAGCTATTCCTCGAAAAAAAAGAAGAAGGAAAAAAAGGGGATTGTCAGGTAACTATGCAAATTACAGGAAAAGCAGCTTGGATATTTTTTAAGGAATATTTTCTGGGAATATTTTGGGAAATATAGTTGTTTGCTTTCTTGCCAAAAAGTTAGATGAGAAGATGGATGACATTCTCTGAGGCTACTGCTAGCTACCTAGCCTAGCCTAGCATAAACGCCTGCAGTCCAAAAAACACAGAGTGGCAAATTAAATATGTGAAATGCATGTACTTTTTCTTTAAATATCAAGCATCTTGATGTGGTCTATGCTACATGTCTACTGTCTTTGTCCAAGGAAAGCAGAGACTGCAGGAAATGACTGCTTCTGGTCAGGAAAAACAACAGCATGACCAGCTGTGAAATGAATTGTTGCTTTACACTTTGTTTTCTCTTGTACAGATTAGAGACCCAGTGGAATTTCTAACTCTCTGTTGCATAGCTCACTATATTGTGAAGAAGTTGATTTCTTAATATATTTTATATTAGTGAGGCTGATATAGAAATCATAAACAAACAGACACATATTGACCTTTGTGACATCTTTATAAGCAGTCTGAAGCTAATTTTTATAAACCAATATGTGCTTAAAGATTTTGTATTTTCAGACTTTCAGAAATGTTATTGACCATTCATGCTTGTATTGGATGTTGAGGGCAAAAGAAGCATTCTGTTTGCTGATGACCCCCTATGAGCAAGCACTTGGCGAAAGTGGGAAGAAAAAACTCACTTTTAAGAGTAAGAAACCTCCAGCAGAGCCGGGCTTAGGGAGGGCCGGCCAATTGGAGGTAAAGGCAGGGAGACAGTCCAAAATACGAGATGTGGAAGAGAGCCAGAGATTATTAAATGCAGAGTCGTGTATAAAGACATAGTAAGTGAAAACAGGTGAATGAAGTGCATCATGGGAAGCCCCAGCTTCTTGGGCTATTGCAGAGTAACTAAGGGAGGGTTCATGGTCACCTGATCCAGCCTTAACTATAAGTTTTATCAAAAAGGAAAATTTTAAGCCTGACCTTAAAAGTAGAGATAATGTTTGTCTTCTGAATCCAAACTGGGAGCTGGTTCCACAGAAGAGAAGCGTGAAAGCTGAAGGCTCTGCCTCCCACCCGAGGAAAGCCAGCCAGCAGATAGTGAAGTGCTCCATTGGGATGATATGGTACTATGTGGTCTTTAAGATAAGATGAGGCCTGATTATTCAAGACCGTGTATGTGAGGAAAAGGATTTTAAATTTGATTCTGACTTTAACAATGACAGTTGTTCAACCCAGAAGTCATAAATGCATGAACATCTCTCTGAGACAGGATGTTTCTCATTTTGCAAATGCAAGAAAGCAGTCTTTATTAGCTTTTAACTGCATTTGTAAATGATCATCAGTTGATGGAACAGGAAGTCTTAAGCAGATATCAGCTGTCCATCAAAGGTTATTTTGGTGTAACTCAACCCTTACCATGTGGAGAGAGGGACACAGACAAAATCCATGTCTAGAGCCAAACATAATAAAGTAAATTTGTTGTTAAAATCATATATAACATATGCATCTTTTCCTCAAACTATCAAAAACTTATCAAAGTAACATCATATATTCTTGGCCGATGTCTCTGCCTTACTTGAGCGTGTCAGTCTCCCACAGTTGCTTACATAGGTGCCCTCTGACTCTCTGTGACCCTCTCCGCTCACCTCATGTGGTTCCAGGCTGTGCATGCCCAGCCCAGCCGGTGGATAACCCCACTACCTCATCCTCCCCTCGGGACCGACTCACATCCTTCCTCCTCTGTCTGCGCTCTTTACCATTCTCCTCATATCTTCACTGAGCTCCACTTCCCTCCTCACTTAGAGAAGCACCATCTGCTAGGCCAAATCCCAAACCAGCCTCCACCCCCCCAACCCCTCTCCGCTTAAACCTGCCAGACTCCTTCTCCACACTCACATCTCCACAGCAGGAAGCAACACCTGCAGCCTTACGTCACTTCCTGTTGTCAGAAATGCTCACCCTCCACCTGAATCGAATCCTTTTGTATGCATTTTTCTTGTTTTCGTGCAGAGATTTGTGTCTTTTATGTGTGTTGGAAAAAAGCTGTCGGCTTGCCATTTGCTTTCTGGCGTTGTTCCCGGCTCCCACAGTTGAGGCTGTATTTTCAGTGACAGGTTGTGTCTGGACACTTAATCTGGTCTCGCACACACAACCTTGGCCACTGTTTTCTCCCTGACCCAGTCCACCCTGTGAGCAGGTTCCTGGCATAAATCACACCTTTTCCTCCCCTCTGTTGGAATCTTATCAATTCATCCATAACGTCCTTTGGGGGGGTTGTCATCTCTACAGCAGGATAAACAAGGCAGTGTGTCAGCTTGACCTCTTATTTAAGATAAAAAATATGAATGTTCTACAATGAGTATAAAAGATGTTAGGCTACATTAACTTCAATTGCCATATTCTTCTGTCACAACCCATTTCCTTGCGTTTCTTGCCATTACACAGCTTAGGAAATATTCTTATTGTTTATTGCGGCAGCAACTCTATTGAGTTAGGTAACACAAAACAGGATGTTTCACTGTGCAATTACCGCTCACAAGGAATGATGGAGGAACAAACAGAAGCTGAAGTCACAAGGAACAGTTACTTCTGTTTTTCACTGAGTGGAAGTCCATTGTTTTAGACTCTCTAGTTATTCTGTGCTCAGCCTGCTTCCTGTACTATCATTAGGCTCATACAGTAAGCTTTGCAATGAGTCAGGTCATCCTGCATCATGTGTGGCCTAGTTTCTCTTTTTCTTACAATGAGGATACACTCAAAACCCAACGTCTCATTCGCTAACTCTTCTAATGCTGACTGTAAAAAAGTCATAAAATCTTGCTCGCTGACAGTCAGTTTCATTCATTTCTGTGGTTAGCCAGTTAAAGCAAAAGTGGAACCCCTACCCTGGGGATCTAAAATAAGTTAGAAAAAGTTGCTAATTCAAACAGCAAATACATATAAGGTTCATCTTAAGTGATGTTTGTAGACAACTTGTAGTTCAGGAACATTAGTCACTCCACCTCAGCTCCTCAGCAATTCATTTGTTTTTCAGTCACTGTTCCCCTGGCAGCTTGCTGCCTACACCGATCAGGCGTGACATCATGACCTTTTGCTGCCAAAACAGCCCTGACCCATCGAGGCATGGACTCCACTAGACCCCTGAGGGTGTGCTGTGGTATCTGTGCCAAGATGTTAGTAATAGATCCTTAAAGTCCTATGTTGCGAGGTGGATTCTCCATGGATCAGACTTGTTTGTCCAGCACATCCCGCAGACGCTCAATTGGATCGAGATCTGGGGAATTTGGAGGCCAGTACCTCAAACTTGTTGTTGTGCTCCTCAAACCATTCCTGAAGCATTTTTACTTCGTGATAGGATGTCCTGCTCAATGAGACCACAGCCATCAGGGAATACTTTTCTGGCAACATTACTTAGTTAGGTGGTTCATGTAAAACTAACATCCACATGGATGGCATGACCCAAGGTTTCCCAGTAGAACATTGCCCAAAGAATCACATTGCCTCCACTGGCTCACCTTCTTCCCATGGTGCACCTTGGTGCCAGGTGTTCCTCAGGTAAGCAATGCACATACACAAGACCATCTACGCAACATAAAAGAAAACATAATTCATCAGACCAGGCCACCTTCTTCCATTGCTCTATGGTCCGGTTCTGCTGGTTCTGATGGTCACATGCCCATTGTTGGCAATTTGAGCAGTGGACGGGGATCAGCACGGGCACCCTGAGTGGTCTGAGGCTATGCACACCAGTCAGGATGACACTCTGTCAGAACCAGCAGTAACTTTTGATAGATACTGACCACTGCATCACAGTTTGCCTGTGTCTAACTCACTCAAATCCTCACTCATTTTTCCTGCTTCTAACAAATCAACTCTGAAGCCAAAATGCTCCCTAATGTGTCCCGCCCATAACAGGTGCCATGATGAAGAGATAATCAGTGTTTACTTCACCTTCATCAGTGTTCATAATGGTATGACTGATCAGTGTATGCCTGTATTTGGTTTGGGCGTCAACAGGCAATGTGCTGTCTAACCTAAAGAGCAAATAGTGATGTGCAAGTACCTCCAGCTTGCCTACTTAGCTACATCAATTGAGTGTGGTCATTTCCCACGTTACTGTATATCTAGCAAAATTAGCTATACAGTGACAGGTTAATTCTCAGCATGTCAGATATTAGATAAAATGTTACTAATCACTCGGGTGGGTTCCTCCAGGAAATTTTGCGAAAGATGCTGTGCTGCGATGGCCAGGAATCAAACCTGGGTCAACTGCTTGGAAGGCAGCTATGCTAACCACTATACCAACATTAAGAGCTTATTATGGCATTTGTGTTGATGCTAAGTAAGCGTGGCAATCTACACAAACACATGTCAATGGGACTTTCTGATGGCAACAGCCTTCCACATCACAAAAACTGCTCTGGGACAACTGGAGAAACATAACACACAGAGCCTTGACCCAGCCTCCTAGCTTCCCAGATCTCATTCCAATACAGCATACATGGAATGTCCTGGAACAAGCCCAATGCATTGAGTCCCACCCTGCATCTCACAGAACCCAAAGGATCTCCTGCCATCGCCCTGATGTCAGAAACCACAGGATACTCCCCGCTCCCCCGAGGGGTCGCAGCTGTTTTGGCATCCCAAAAAGGACCTGCCCAGTATTATGAACTAGGGGGATTTTTAACGGGTGTATTCGTCCAGTATTTACCTTTAAAAAGAAGAGTTCAAGAAAAACAGAAACAAAGATAAGATACTCCAGTAAAATAGGCAGGTTCCACCCTTTCATAAACAACCCTTGAAATCCTATCAAGGCATCTAGTGCAGCTCACATGCCTGATCCACGAGGGCCTGCATCTTACCATTAAAGAGCACTATGGTAAAATAATGTAATTATTTTAAGTTTCAGTGAATCCATTTATTGCTTTCTGGTTGTCAGTGTTGTTTTAGAGGCTTTTCATCCTGATAAAATACATCTGAACAAAGTGCTTGGTGCTCGTTTTTTTGGCATAGAATTCGACATTTTTTATTTACACTTAAAAAAGAGATTTTTATAATCCCACAAAACCTGCATTAAAAAGAATAAAGAAAGAATCGTGACTTTTTGATGTTTCTCTTTATATAATTTTACTCATGTGCTTTTTGATTCCACGTATGGTGTCGCAAGCGCACTTTTGTAGTAACAACAAAGGAATCACTCAATGCACTGTTGCTGTCTTATCCATACTTATATTCCCACCATAAAAACCAACCACTGGATGACTCTGAATCGATCTCTTCCCACTGATTTAAATGACTGTGTGAAACTGTTAATAGAACATCTCAGGGCTCGGGGCTGAACATTGATCCTATTCAATGTTTTTACTGGGTCTAGATAGAGAATATTGATACACAGTATGGATTCACTCTCTTAGACTTTCCACGGATGCGGAGCGTCTTGTCACCGGACAAACACTGGATCATGGAAGGCTTGTGTATCAGTGAGCTCTTGCTCGGCATAGTTTTTTTTTTCTTTCAATAATTTGAAACTTAAGCAAAGATGCTGTGCACATTTGTTGATGCAAATGCGATCGCGAAAGCCGACCGCCGTCAAATATTCGTGATTAATGAGCTTCGGGACTGATTGATTTCTCTGAGACTTCCATGACAGACAAAATGTTTCATTATATCAGTCAATAGGAGCGTCTGGCTTGAAAGCACAGTTTCATTATGAGTAAGGACTTAATCTAACATTTCATCTACAGTGTGTGATGAGGTTTATTAGGAAGCAGGGTTCAAGGATCAAAGCCACTCTCAGATGTTGTCCTCGCCAATGCCACTCTTGTGTTGCCAGGAAACCAAACAGAGGGGCTGATGACAGGAAATGATTTCATCGCTTCTTTTCCTTTAACTTACAACAGGAGCTGACATGCTGCGATGCTTGCATCAAATCAGATTTGGTGAGAGATGTGGCTGAAAACGAGCGCGACAATATAGCTGCTTAATGGCACATGAGCGAGTGGTGGAAGATGCACATAAGAAGTCCAAAGTATATTCACAAAAAGTTCTTTTCTGACAAATATTTTATAGTTTCATTTATTTATTGCATTTGCATAAACTGCTTGACTGCATGAAGCCTGTTTGCTAGTTTGGGTAAATCACAGGTAACAGTTTTTAATATGACCGCTAAGAGTTTAAGTCCCCTGTAATTAAATGAACTTATTAGTAATTTTAGGTAGTCCATAATTTCATGTTTTTCCACGAAAGATTATTATTATTTTGTAAGTTCATGTAAGTAGTGCCTAAATTCTGGGCAAGGGAAAGAGACACAAATTACACTGTAAGTTATTTGAAATACTGCACAATTTACTGGTAATTGTGTGGAAAAACAAACACTATTTAGCCACCTTACACTGTAAGTAAGTACAGGAGTGTAAAGATGACACTCCTTTTTTATGTTTGACCAGTGACAGTGAAAGAAAAAAAATTAAGCTACATTTTAAGTTAAGTTCTGCAGCAATGTGATTTTGAAAAGCTTCTAGGGATTCATCTGGGCACTTATTTTGAAAGGACTTTAATTTCATTTGTGTACAACAGCGGTCCCCAACCCCTGGGCCACGGACCGGTCCGTGAGTCAGTTGGTACTTGGCTGCCAGAGTTGAGGCTCGGGTGTCAAATTTGTGGTTTTCAGGGTTTTTATAGTTTTTTATTGTTACTTTTTTAATCATTTTTATCATTAACTCGGTTTCCCTGGGTCTTTTCCCATGTGTTATGAATTTTTTTTTTTGTGGCACCGGCACTGGTTTTATTTTGTTGTATTTATCTGCAACACTTTAAAGGCCAGTCCGTAAAAATATTGTCGGACATAAACCGGTCTGTGGTGCAAAAAAGGTTGGGGACCGCTGGCGTACAAGACATAAATACTGCATGTCAGTAACCACGTTAACCTTTGTAATCTGTTTGTTTTCAGAGCAGCTCTTTCTCTGTTCAAGTGAAGAGAAGCCTCCAGTGCAACTTGCCACACAATGAGCATGCGATCCACACACACACACAAGTACAAGATCATTCATGCTAGAAGACGTTAAAATGGTCTGTGGTTTTATGGACATAAATTTGAGCGACTGCTTCCTGTTGCCACACAGAAAGCCGCCTAATGTGTAGTGGCACCATGTGAGTGCTCCTACCACTGATCTGCACTTCTGTCATTAGAGGCTGTGTGCTTTGTGTTGGAGCTGCCTGACGGTTGCCAGGTCAGAGCCAGCAGGGTTCATCTGTGGAGATAAGAGTGAACCGTACCAGAGCAGCCTCGGGCGGCCTCTCTGACATCGTCTCATGTCTGCCTGATAGAGCTGTGAGGAATGTAGTATCTCATACGCGTCCCCTCTTCTGAGTCCCCCCCCTCCACGCCCCATTTTGGACTTGTGTATCCCCCCACATAACGCACAGAGGAATTTCTTGTGTCAGAATCACCTCTGTGTGTTTTTTGTTTGGTTTTGAAACGATTTTGATCCAAAGTGATTGCGGCTCTTAATGAATATTCAATAATACGTGATGTCAAAACATAGCTGATGTAACAAGGCCGGCTCATGAAGGTGTGCGCCTCTGAAACCCTCGCAATCCCTGCTGTGTCACACAGCTCTGTCTCTTCCATTAACATCTTGATAATAGCCCAGCGGTACCTGTCAGGGGTTAAAAGAAAGACTTCACTGTCTGCTCCCTCAATAATTTGTTGCGTTTTTGGCCTTGGTGAGGGGAGGCCTAGGTCTTCTCAGGGGAGGCACACAAAAGCCGAGCGCTACGTTCCCAGAAAACATGGCTGGAATTTGGCTCAGGGGCAGATGGGTATCCTTTCGACAAGAGGAGTGTGGAATGTGTTCTTTGTGGGAGGGAATGTATGTGTTGAAGGGAGGAGGTTGTGCGTCTGAGCTCGGGCCAAACTCTCTTCGGCTCTGCCTGGCTGAGAGATTTATAAGTGATGTAAACATGTGGTGAACTGATGAAAACACCTCTCGCAAGCAGAGATAGTGAAGCCGGGCTCAGCGGATCAGGGTGAGGGTGACGGAGGAAGTTATTAGAAGCCTGAGTTCAACCTTTCATACTGCGCTGTAGCTGTGCAGGCTTAAAATGATACAACTGTATCCAACATAAGGCTGTTTGTGTAATTCAATTTAATTTTTAAAGGCATTTCTAAGGGTTTTCAAACCTGTGTCACTTTAATATGCCTTGCTATATGAAACAAGGAATATTAAACTATAAAATTGTGTGCTACAAAACTATAAACTAAAAAAAAGTAGTCTATATTAAAAAATAGAGTCTGTAAATTCCTCTTTGCTTAAATGTTTTATAAAGAGATTGTAAAGGTAATTTTTTTCTTATATTCTGTGGATTTTAATGTGTTTCATAATCTATCCTAGATCCAAGCTGCTTTCACCTTGTTGCATATAAAAAAGTGCAAACATAGTGGCAAGATTGAAATTAACAGCAAGCCACAGTATTAAGCACAAGGTTTGTGTTTTCTACAAAAAGCAACACTTGTTAACACAAAACACAAACCTGTGTTTCTATTCTGACAGACTGATTATTGACATTTATCACTACTGGTGTTTTAATCTTAACCTAGTAAAAAGAAAACGATCAAATACTGGGAAGACATCTCATCAAGGGCTTTTCCGTGCTGCTGCTGCCAGCGACAGCCCCAAAGATTAGGCTGTTCGACCAATTATATGTCACATGAAATTTTGCACAACTTTTCACTTGGACTCAAATCCAAGATCAAGATAACACCCATGTCCCAAAACAGGATTTCTGCTATAACTGCCTCCATGGAAACGCCTTGAAGCTCCCGATGCACAGTTTTTGTGAAAGTCAGCACAGCATTGGTGACGTTTATGTGTTCCAGCACTTGGCGACTCTGTAACTTTATGTGGCCTGCCACTCTGTGGCTGAAGGCCTTTGGTTCCTAAAGTATCACTGACCGTGGAACATGTATCAGTGAACTGTTATAGTATCAGACTCAAATTCAGTAAGTTCAGTAAAAAACAAAAATAATAAAAATGTCATGTTAGAATTTAGTTGTGGTTCCACACAAGTAACTCCTAAGAATCAGTTTATGTGTACTAGTAATACTAGTTTACAAGTAATTTGTTTTAGTTCAACAAAACACTGTTTCGGGCAGGTTCGATGAGTCTGTTCAACATTTTAGAGTAAAACATAATGAATAATGAATCCACAGCATGTCTTTATCCTGTTTTCCTTCTCTCACCCCAACCGGTCGCAGCAGATGGCCCCGCCCCTCCGTGAGCCTGGTTCTGTCGGAGGTTTCCTTCCTGTTAAAAGGGAGTTTTTCATTCCCACTGTCGCCAAAGTGCTTGCTCATAGGGGGTCATATGATTGTTGGGTTTTTCTCTGCATGTGTTATTGTAGGGTCTACCTTACAATATAAAGCACCTTGAGGAGACTGTTGTTGTGATTTGATGCTGTATAAATAAAATTGAACTGTATTGAATTGCAACCACTTGAAATTACTTTTTGAAGTAAACTGAGTAAAAGTATTTGTTTGAGGCCCAGTATTTCCTAGAAATAAAACAAGTGACTAAAGTGAACTCAAAAAACTATTTTTTTTTTTCATTAAATCTAACTAAAGGATTCTTTGAAACCAACAACAGTGAAATTTCATACTTTTATAAATGTTTGTAAAGGCAGACTATATGGTGAGGTGCTTTATTTTACACAACTGTAGCAACAGGACTTTAAAAACACCAGAATTAAAAGATTAGGAGTTATGCATTTCATTATGACTGCATAAATATACATTATAAAAGTGTGGATAGAGATGGAGATAAAGTGCAACTTGATTTGTTGACAGTGGTATACAAATATGAACAAGTGCTTTATAGGGAACAAGCTAGCTCTGCTCTGCTATTCCATTATAGATTTTGTTCGGACGGGTGAAGAAATCTCTAATGTGAAAATGTAAAAATCATCATAAATTTAATGACAGGAAGTGCCAGCTTACTGAAACCAAAGCACACTGAATTAGCTCATTTTCAGTATCTGAAAATATCTTTCAATGAGAATTCACAATGTTCGTTTCCCCACATCAGCACCGACACACGCTTCCTACCAGGCAGTAATTAGAACACATTGTATTGGGAATCAAATGACCACAGGAAGCTTCTTCAACTCGTCTTTATACACACCTACACACACATGCACACACGCAAACCTCTAATAATGTGATTAAGACGAATGCTGTAAGATAAGAGGAAGTGATTTATGTAACTGTGAGGCCTCTCATGGCCCAGATTAACTCTGCAGTAAAAGCTTGCAGAAAGTGTTGGAAATACAATGGAGGAAATGTGTGTTTATTGTTATTATTATTATGATTAATATTTTTTTGTCTGCCTAAATTTACTCTATGATCTGAGCATATATAAACTGTGTACTCCAGCTGATAAATGACTCTCTGATGCCTGCATGGGTTTGGTTCTAGTACTCCTTGACCTGATTACAGTATGTGACACAAATCTGTGTGTATCATATGCTGAGTGACAGACAAAAGATTTGGTGTAAAAAACAAACTTCTAAAGCTATGATTATTTTATCCAAAGACCAGCAAATTCTGTGCCATTTTTATCATTTTGTCATTTTCTTCTTTCTGTTTGGAGTACCTCAAGGCTCTATTCTCATTCCCCTTCCATTCCTCCCATACGCTTATACTACCTTATGTTTAAAAAACAGTTTTAATTTAACTTAATTTTCTGTTATTCAGAATATTTATCCACAGTTTCTTTTCATCCCCACTTTAACCTCTCATACACAAGGCACCTTCCTGCCAGAACTGATTTCTTGGCTCACAGCGACACGCGTTTTATATGTCTTTAACCAGCAGCCACAGTTTACTTAGAATAAACAAAAAAAAATAGAGCTTGGCAGGACAAACGGTGATAAACAGAACGGCTGAGAGAGGATAGAGAAATAAGAGAAACTTGAAGAACCCTAACACAAACTGACAAAGCATGAGCCACTCACTCTGTTTGACTGACAGGTGATGTATGGGATGTGCTTTTTTTTTTTTTTTTTGCAATTAGTAGCAGAGTTAGCAAACAAACGTACACACAACAAAGGATCGGCTCAGGTCTAATCCCTAAATATGCTGCTACAAGCATACTAGACTGTCAGTTTTTAAGCTCTGGCACTGAGCAACAGCTCTCACATTAGAGAAGCTCAAGTGTTTACTGGACTTTGCTGAGCCTCTTTTACATCCTCCAGGGAGAATAGTCTTATCCCATTAACTCACCCAAGGTTGGCTGGGATTTTCATCTCCAAAGATATGCATTTCTAAACATTGTATAAGCATTGTGCATTATTCATTGTGCTTATTAGAGGAGGTGGACTTTGGGTTATTGCAAATCAGGGGAACAAATATTAACCCATAACATTTGCATGCGAATGAGTAGGATTTCTCATTGAATGGCTTACAAGGACTGGTTTCACAGAGCATACCCCAAAGGTAAGAACTGCTCCACACTAATACAAACAATATAGGCTGGAATTAAAATTGTATGACCACCCCCTCCCACACTATAAGTCCCATTTTATTTGTATTTGACAATATCCCATGTCTGTAATAGTAAATGTCGGTGGCATTTGCGAGAAAATAACATAATTAACCTCGCTAATAAGAGGCGGCGTACCATATTGCTGCTGTGCGGGGACAGTAGATTGACAAAGAACATTATGGATCCTTTGCACATAATGTGTGGCGTTTTCTTGCGGTGCACATGCCGGCACATGTGTTACCCTGTTTATGAGCTCTTTTAGCATCAATTCATTGATGAATATCAATGATCCTCCAGGACTGAGCAGCCTCAGTGTGACCTGAGGTTTTGTTTTGCTGAGATTGTAGCCTAATGAGGCATCGCGATCCCCATCTACACAGACTAAAATCCAATGCTACACCCCCACCCGGCCTTCTGGTCCACACTAAACATGCCCGATGCAGATGTCTCCAGCATGAGTTACTCATTAGCTACAGGGTGCGATTCCAGCTGTCATCCACTTTTTTTTTCCTCCATTCATTACAAAGTAGAAATATGGGAATTATTAAAAATAATCAGAAAAACTGGTACTATGTTGAAAGTATGCTATTGCACATGTTTACCAAGGCTTAAAGAGCCACGTAAACAGTTTAATATCTCACTCAGGAGGAGGCCAACATACAACCTACGGTGTTTAAAATCCAGTGTTTAAGTGTTTCTCGTGTCAACAGTTAATGCATTCATTTTCAAAATGATATATGTCTTCAGCTCATTTGTGTCAGTCATGTTCATCTTTACTAAATCCCCCTCATCTGTGTCCATCAGACGCTTGATGGGAATCATCAGACTTCAGTCTCAGCGTGCACCGACTTGTCGTCTTAGTGACGCGCGCGGCTCAACTTTACTTGACCTGGTTACATCACTTCACTGCCTCTCATCTTACTGCATTTGTCATAATTACATTATCATAGGAGCATGTGCATGTGCGAGTGTAGGTGTGAGTGAAGAAGCTTCCTGTGCCCATTTTGAGCTCCACCACAGCGTTTTTTTTTAATTATCATCTAATACACTGTTCCAAAAAATAGTAATGTCAAAGTATCTCACTGTATATTTTACAGTTTTGTACTGTCTTTCTAGAATATCATGAAATTTACAGTAGACTGTGATTTTACATGTCAAAGGTAAAATAACATAACATCACTGTAAATATAGTAAAACACAATTTACTTGTTTTTTAAATATATATTTTTGTACATATGCATATTTAGATTGTAAAAATACATTCAGAAATGTATCATAATTTCACAAATATTTGTCTGTTATGTGAGAGAATGATCTGTTAAATCCACATGTAATACTATGGAGAAATATATAAAATGATCGAAAATTAATGAGAATAATCAATAATTAAAGGAGTATTTGAATTATAATTGTGCTGAAAATTTCATGTCATCTAGGTCCGATTCAATAATTCAGAGGTAACAAGTGAAAATATAATTAATAGGAATAAAAACTAAAAAAAAAACGTATAAAACATTGCACGGCCACGCTGTGCTAATTATATATTTTAAAAAATAAATGTAGAGGTAGGAATTGCAATTAATATGAATCTCAAAGTATTCACAACATTTCTGAACAGAAATAGGCCTCTGCACCTGGGGTGAGGGTTTGGCCATGAAAACAATGTGACATGCCATTGGATGTTGGGACACATAATAACATGACAGCCAATGAATGTGAACTAACAACCACAAGGTCGCGGGTATGGCTGTGACCGTAGGAGAAAATCCTAATATAAAAGTATTTTACTGCATTTTACAGTTTTGTTCTGTTCTTCTAGAATATCATTAAAGTTACGTAAATAGACTTTGACTTCACATTTCAAATGTACATTAACGTTAAATCACTGTAATGTAATAAAATATAATTTTCATGATTATTAAATGTATCTGTCTGTACATATGCATATTTAGATTGTTAAAATACATTCACAAATGTATCATGATTTCACAAATACCTGTCCGTTATTTGAAAGATTGAACTGTTGAATTCAAATGTAATGCTATGGAAAAGTCTATAACATGATTCCTATAAGCTTGTGTTACATCACACACGTATTATTATCATTGCTATTTAGGGCGATCGTGGCTCAGGAGCTGGCCGTTCGCCTTGTGATCAGAAGGTTGCCGGTTCGAGCCCCGGCTCAGACACTCTTGGTATTGTGTCCGTGGTCAAGACTCTTCGCCTACTGGTGATGGCCAGAGGGGCCGATGGTGCGATATGGCAGCCTCGCCTCTGTCAGTCTGTCCCAGCGCATGCAATCTGTTATTATTTAAACCAACTGTTAACTGTATATTTCTGTACATTTACGTATATTCATATTGCCACATTCATTGACCTTGTTTATAGGTAATTTCATTGTTTGATCACGTTAACATGTTCGTAATTTAATGTCTAAAAGCACTTGGAAAAGGCAGAATCCCGTAAAATTAGTGCAACAAACTGTATTGTCATTACTGGAAATAACCGTATTTTTATGAGGGAGTTATTTTCTGTTATTTTACGGTAGTATTTTGGCGCCTCAGCTGCCGGAATATTACTGTTTTTTAAAGTTGTTTTTTGTAACAGTGCAGACAAACTCCTGCTCGAGCTGGAAGTAGTTGAACAACTTTGAGCAGGAGCAATGATGATGAATATTGTAAATGCTCAAAGATCTTTTCAAAATGTGCCTGAGCTGTAAAAGCAAGCAAACTGTTCCTGGCAGGTCGCTGAGGGACAGCAACCCCCCCCCCCCCGCCTCTTTAACCTGCTGCTGTTTTGAGAATGGCCGTTCTACCCCTCTTGGCTTGTTTTTTCCTCTGACACTCCTCATGTAAAGGTCACGTCTAATAACGGCCTCTCTGCTGCAATCCCAGGAGGTTCCTCCTCCTCCTCCGGCAGTCAGTGCCTGATTTCATGCGAAACACAACAAGGAACTGAGATCCTGACAAAATGTTCAGGGGGTTTTCTCAGTTTTCAGGTGAGTGGCTTCACGCAATCTAAACGCTCGTTCCGACCGTTTTTAATACGACATGAAAACAGAAAACAGGGCTTGGAAAATTCCTGATGTAATGATATTAATATGACGCCCTAGTGGTATTTGATCCAGCTGATATTAAGTTTTTCCATGGCTCGTGCTCAATACGCTCCGTCTTCTTCTGGCCAGACAGGTCAGTAATGAGAAAAACTTGTTTTATTCAGAAAACATGGCTTTCTGAGGCTGGCTAGAAACCCACTTTATTTGGCTGTTATGACCAGATCCTAAGTGGGTCAGTCATACTAATGGGCCGCTCCATCGTTCTTCGTCTGGTAATTCAGAGCATTGATTGAACTCAGCCTCAACTTTCTCTTAACCTGTGCAGAGAGGCAGAAGACACGGTATCACTCAGGAGGAAAGCAAGAAAAAAAACAGGAGGGGTGATCGAAGGGAAAGATGATGTTCTCACATGCTTGACTTGGTCTGTGAAAGGAACACGTAATTCCAAATATAGCGATGTGACCGGAGGATGTGGTATTTAGATCTTTTTACCAAGAAATATAAAAACCTAGAAGAATAAGACTTTTTTCCTTACAATACTAAATGCTATGTTTTTAAGATATCTATCATTTTTTCTATATATTCAAGAAAAGATGCTAAAGGCGACTTTATTAGATGTAGAAACAACATTGAGATTTAGTTAAAAAGTGAAGGTGAAAAGCAATCTTCTCAGATGTTTGGAAAGAGATGTAAAAACGGGTGTGAAAATAAACTTCTACTTCTGAAGACCAGTGAAAACGCCTCAGCGGCAGATTCAAACTGCTGTTTTATATATAGCGCTGTGAAAAAGTATTTGCCCCCTTTCCCGATGTCTTATTTTTCTGGACAAAAGCTACCCAAACCGACACGGCCCTAACAGAAGGAAACAAATGCACTGATGTAGATCAATCTCAAAGGGTTACAAAGACATTTCTCAGGCTTTAGGAATCCGGTGTACCACAGTGAGAGCCATTATCCACAAATGGAGAAAATCGGGAACAGTAGTGCGTCTTTTCAGGAGCGGCCAGCCTACCAAAATGACTCTAACAACGCGTCGATGACTCATCCAAGAGCTCACACGAAGAACCCACAACAGCATCTAAAGAACTGCAGGGCTCACTCGCCTCGGTTAAGGTCAGCGTTCATGACTGAACAATAAGGAAGAGACCGGTCAAAAATGGCATCCGTGGGAAAGTTCCAAGGAGAAAACCACTGCTGACCGAAAAGACACACAAAGGCTCATCTCACATTTGCCATAATATGACTTGATGACTTTTGGGAAAATATTCTGTGAACTGATGAGACAAAAGTCTTGCTACATCTCACATAAAGCCAAAATGGTAATTCATAAAAAAACAAACAAGAGTGAGCCCACAAAAAAATGAGCATCTTTCACTAATATCTGCATAGAAATGTTCTTGAAATAGAGCCAATCTAGAGCCAATCTAGAGCCAATCTAGAGCCAAGCTGCTATTTATTTCATTCTAATTCTGAGCTTTTTGTTGCTTATGTTGTTTTGGGGCGACCGTGGCTCAGGGGGTTGGGAAGCGCATCTGTAACCAGAAGGTCGCCGGTTCGATCCCTGGGCTCTCTGTCCTGGTCGTTGTGTCCTTGGGCAAGACACTTTACCCTACTGCCTACTGGTGTTGGCACGATATGGCAGCCTCGCTTCTGTCAGTCTGCCCCAGGGCAGCTGTGGCTACAACTGTAGCTTCCCATATGGAAAAGAAATAGTAAAAACTTATATGACTTAACTCATAAAAGTGGCCACTTTCTCATTACTTTCATATATTGTTTTAGTAAGTATCCAAAACATACAAGTTTCATTATATACTTTTTCAAGGGATCTTATATCTGTGTTTACTCTTGTATGCTTTTCATACAAGTTTCACACAAGACAGATACAAACTTTATAAGATTTATATATATCTTTTCCATATGGGTTGCCTCCACCAGTGTGTGAATGTGAGAGTGAATGAATAGTGGTATTGTAAAGCACTTTGGGTGCCTTGAAAAGCGCTATATAAATGCAATCCATTATTATTATTATTAAATGTGTAGCTAATGATCAAAAGTAAATAGTAATAATGACCATTATTAATCGTCATTATTATTAGTAGTAGTAGTGTTCATGTTTATGCATTTGTGTTTTTGCTCATAGGATTTGTGCATATGCACTGTTTGTAAATGGTCCAACGTCCATGGATATGTGGGACTGGCCATTTTCCTCACCACTGTTTCCATATGGATTTTTTTCCTGTAAATGCTGTTCCCTGATCAATGTGACTCATGCTCTTTGTTTACAGACTGAAATGCAAGCAACTGCCAGAATTCATTTACACATGCACACCTGTTAGTTAGTCAAAAGTCTGTTTTCAGTGTTTGGAAGCATAACCAGAGTTGACTTACGCAACTGCCGTCCCCTTTCGCAGTCCCGGTTCTTGCTTTGTGTTTAGGCGTAACATAGTGTACGTCGCTCTTCCGATACCAATAATCTAGTTTTAATAATCAATGACTCTCAGGGGACGCGTGATGGATTGTAACGCCGTGTGAACGCAGGCTGTCGTTAACGATTCAAATTTACAACGGCAACCGGCGCCGTATTGTTTGTCCTTGCCACATTTCAGCACATCTATTTTGT
The DNA here is from genome assembly GCF_056152115.1 of Neolamprologus brichardi. NCBI lineage: Eukaryota > Metazoa > Chordata > Actinopteri > Cichliformes > Cichlidae > Neolamprologus > Neolamprologus brichardi. Next base: position 13,284,578 of record NC_142112.1, on the reverse strand, counting down.
ATCGAATGCCATTCATCATTCCTCGGTCAAACATGCTTCATGTGAGCGCACGTAATGTGCTCGTAAAAAGACGGATGCTGCGGCGCATGAGAAGCAGTAGATAATGGGCCTTTTTGGACTTGAGGGTATTTGTCACTTTTGTTTGTACACCAAATAGCAAAGTACATCAGCAAGGACAACTGCGGTTTACACGAACCAGTGGCAGGCAGCCAAGCAAAGACTAATAACAGAGACGGGAAGAAAAAGGAGCTACCTTACATCATTCATCGCGCCGAAGACCGACAGGAGAGTGATGTACAGTTTATGTGTCACAAAGGAGTCTTTAAAGGGCTCGAATTCCAGCTCAGTCTACTGCAATTGCTGCTTGAAGAGCATCGCTTCCCACCTTATTTGGCTATCTGTGCAGTTATTTTGTGTATGCATCTGACACTCGGCATAACATTCAGACAGAAGTTCTATTTTCTCTGCGTGAGAATAGCAGCCTGCTGTACTATAGCTCACGCAACAGGCTATATTCTGATTCTGTGATTTAATTTCAGACTAGTCAGTATATTTCCTTTGACAGTGTTCCCGCTTCCAGGAGGTGAACGCTTAGTTAGAAACATTCTAATTTGTCAGGAGTCCATTTCCAGCATCCTGAGGTCAATAGATACATGCTGCATGCACGCACACATTATCCCCCCTCCCCTCCGCTTCTGTCTCTGACGGAGCTTTCGCTGCCTGAGCCAGATGGCATTTCTCAACACAAATGAAGCCCGCCGATGAAAGCGCGGCCGCAACACGACAGACAGAAAATAGTGACGGTCCGAGCGCGCCGTCTCTGAATAAATCACGGGCTGCAGAACAAAGGCGTCCCGCTGCTTGATCAACAAAGCTCATTTAAATCTCTTTTTAATGCGCTAAGACCTGCAAAATGTATCAACCTGGCTGCATTAAACTCAGCTTAACATTTACAACAACGGGGAACCTTGTCTGAAGGAGCTGTTAATTCCTCATTTATTCTGTGGAAAAGGACACTCTCTAAGGTGCAGTGAGTTAATCTCTATTAGCTGATGACGGTGTGGGTTTTTGCTTCCATTAATCCGACAAATTTCGTGACTGCACACTAGTGGCACAGGTAGTAACAGCCTTGCTTTCCCGCCCTCTTTTTCATCCTAAATGCTTCAAAGTGCCATAAAACAAAGGAAATTCCACTGCAGTCTCAAAACATGAAATTAGAAAGCTGAAGCTTTCTAACCCTAACCTCTTTTAGCTGGGCTCTATTTGATACTAGCAGTCGTTCGGCTCCAAGGATAGCAGTGTTTGGTTGGATGGTCCACCAGTTTGGACCAAGTACAGCTGAAACTGAGCCAAAGAGACCCAGGAACTGCACATCCTCTCTAAAATGTCATCGAGTCAGAAGGATGGGACTGACATCAGGCTGTCAGTTAAATGTCAACTGTCAGTTAAGTTGATCAAGTAATAAACAATGCTCTTTTAAAGTGCAATCTAAGTATATATATATAATAATTAGAGGAGAAATTAGTTGTGATCAGACGACTAAAGATTCAGCACACGGACACAAAGACTCAAGATTTTCCTTCTATGCTTTTATGCATTTACTACGGCAGGATTTGAAGTCTATAATGAAATGTCTTGAAACCCGTCTGACAGATTCTCCTTTAGCTGGATCATAAGGTCAGATTATATATACTTGACAAGCAGTTACATAACCAAAAACATACCAAACTTCATGCTAACATGTTGATTTAAGCACATAGTAAACATTACACTAGCAGTCGTAGCAACGTTAGCGTTTAGCTTCCATCTGAATGCCGCCACCTTGTTATCTTATTGTATTCAATCACATAACCTCTGTAGGTTTGTGTTATTTCAAAAGAAATGAATACGACTTGAAACCTTCCGTTCTGCCGGCAGTCAGAGGCATACAGGTGAAAGTTTTGCAGTAATGAGATTTATGGATTTGGCCTTCATCTCTTGAAAACCACGCTGTCTCATCAACTTTACCTTCTGTTTAATCAGCGCTTTTCTGACAAAGGTCATCAGGAGACATCCAAACTTGTACCACAAATATTTGCCCATTTGTGATCAGAAAGGCCTCATCCTAAACATTTTTGCCTTGGTTTTTTGCGAGCGCAGCTATTAACCTTTTCAAAAATCGAATCTGGATCTGACAAACTGGGGCCTGGCATAATGCGCTTCATCCCTCAGTGTGGATTAAGAAAACCAGAGCCTTTTATCAAGCAAGATGAAATTCAGAGATAGTGTGGTGAGACAGTTTGAGGTAAATCTGGGTCAGGTCCGGTCCGCCAGACGGTCAGTGCCTAATATTGAACACACCATCCTCTCTCTCTCTGTCTTGCGTTCATCCAGCAGATCTCCTCTCATATTGACCGCATACATTACAGGGCTCGGGGAACATGGCTACAAAAGTCCCTCATTAGAAGTTTGGGTTTCTGTGAACATTATGGGAGGAGGTGGAGTATTGATCGCTGCAAGATAGCTAACTGGAAAACACTTCCCACCGGAGCCGGCTGAGGTTCATTTGGGAGGGATGCTGCTGGCAAGCTGGAGACTATTCCACATCTGGTTATTGGACCCGGGGCGGTAGTGAGTACAGTATGTTTCTTCTGCAATCAGGAGACACTGGGAAATCTATATGTGGTAATTACAAATTCATGCCACCACTGTGAAATTGAACACTTGGCATCATTATAAAGTAATGGGCGCATTAGAGGGAAGTTTGCAGCAATGATTCCCTCTCGTATGAGAATCATCAGCAGCGATCCACACAAATGCAATATAATCCTGTCAAATTACTCAATGGGCGCTATAATGAGAACGCACCATTGGAATGTGGTTTTCTTCAAACAAAAAGCAAAATGGACTGTGGCTTAAAAACTAAAGCGCAGCACCCAGGATGGTTCGTTTGGTCCAAAGTAAATCATTTACTTTGTTTACCAAGCTCATTTGGAAACCATTACTTCAAGAAGGCTTTTCTTATTTCTAATACAATAGCCAATTTGTACATGAGAATGTAAAATGTGCTATGACTCACATCCATTCTCCCCATCTGTAATGCAATTACCTCACATGCTGTAACTCCCACTACGATTCCATAAATATTCATGCAAATCCAACAATTCATAGGAGGCACATATTCACTATCGAGTCTGAAGTGGCATGTGCTTTATGGCAAAAATATCCCTGACTCTGTATTTGATATAGGACATGAATAGCTGTGCTATTCCCACTGCTGACAGGGTAAGACAATAGATATAGGTCATGAAGAATGAGGTCCACTTAAAAAGTGCTCATCATATTGGAAGGCAGAGTCATTATTTTTCACAGAAACTCAGTAATGGGCACACGCAGATGCCAAGATGAAAGGCCACTGTCTGCTTTCATAGTCATCTTTCAAAGCCCCTTTTTTTACAAATGTTGTCCAGCCTATTTTACCATCGACAGCCTTTAATCAGTGCATAAAGATCGTTCCTGACTCTGCCCTATGAAAGGCCCCATTGAAAGGAAACATTGTTTTTCATTCATCATTAAAGATATCGGTGCAGCCTTTGTTTTCCGAGCATCAAAGCATCCCAGATTCTTCTATTGCTCTTTGCACGTAAATGCAGATAGTCTCAAATAAACAGACCCGCCCTTTTACAAAGTGTTTTAAATAATGATTCTCGCTGCACTTCACTACGGTTAAGATGTCACAACTCAATTATGAGTCCGACTTAACATGGCGAAGCTGTGATTTTTCTCCATGCTGCGCACTTCAAAGGGTTCTCGTGTTTCACCCTGTATGTTAAAACGTTTATCACCGAACGGTACAGAGTCTTGAGACAATCCCCTCAATAATTACAGCCCTTCCCACCTCTTACTTTAGCTATTGGTCCTTAGTGTCCTCTGCAACACTGAATAGGAATTTGGGCCCACTCATCTGGAAATGAGGAAGGAGGGTGGTGACTGGACGGTATTTGTTCTGGCCATGCTCGATGAAGCTGCTAATTGTCCTTGGCCATGTAATGCAAACCTACGAGTCCTACCCTTTTTTTTTTCTTTCTCCAGTATCACTAGTGTGCAGCCTCTTTATTCTCACAACCCATTTTCCCAGTGTGAAGCCACTGAAGAAAAGAGCCAAAGACCAATTGGGTTTTTGTGCCTGACCTGAAAAATTAATGCGTCACTATTAGCAGTAATACGCAGTCAAAGCACCTCATTTTGCTCTTGACTATTTATTTAGCCAGAGTGATCTGAAGATTTTACTTAAACAGTACCGGGATAAAGGAAATTGTGAATAGTAGGCTTAGTAAGTTTATGAAAAGTGTTTGTTGTTGCTTTTAATGGCAATGAAGGAACTCTGTAGAGCAGGGGTGGGCAATCTCAGTCCACGAGGGCCGGTGTCCCTGCAGGTTTTAGATCTCACCTTGGGTCAAGACACCTGAATCACATGATTAGTTCGTTACCAGGCCTCTGGAGAACTTCAGGACATGTTGAGGAGCTAATTTAGCCATTTAAATCAGCTGTGTTGGTTCAAGGACACATCTAAAACCTGCAGGGACACCGCCCCCGTGGACGGAGATAGCCCACCCCTGCTGTAGAGTGACATAGCCGCTAGGCTGCTACAGGTAGGTAGCATGACATCTGCTACAATGTAACGCTGTCAGTGGCATTCACTGTTTTTGAACTTTGATGCATACTGCTGACGAAAACAAGGATCTCTGCTTGTTACTATGATAAACTATCATCTTTTATATTACTTGTCAATGTAATACTTAATGACTGGAATAACCCATTACTTATGTCTCAGTCACACAAGCGTAAAAAACAGGATGACAAACTTCCAGTAACCACGTAAAATGCACGGTTACCCAGTGATTATGTAGGGTTTTTTATTTTGCCCCCACAGACCAAATGCAAGTAGCTGCAGTGACCACCTGGTTTCCCAGATGTTGAGCGTGCAACATCCTCAAACTTTGGCTGACAGCTTTCAATAAAGGCAATTGCACTTTCAAGGAAATTACACAGTTTGTGGGAGGCAACCTGTCTCCAAACGATTGCAGTCTGACTTGGACTGATTGCAACAACTCTCAGAAAGACTGGCAAAGCTTTGCAAATAATTGGCATTGAATTTTTAAACAGAGACAGACACATTTCATCTCAAATGGTTGCCAGGTGTTTGCATTAACAGGTCTTAATTTATCTACATGAAAATGCTCTAAGATAAGATAAGACTATCAATGCTGCTTTTTTTTTTTAACAGTGTCTTTAAAAAATGCAGACACCCGTGTCATGCAGACGGGCTCGACTATCACATAGCAGACCAGTCTACTGAATCCAGACATAGCAGACTGAGAAACCATCCATCAAACTCCCAGTGAGACAGTGAACAAGCTCAAACTGTCAGGGTAACAGAGAATTACTGGGAATACTGAATTTCAAAATGTAATTGTGAAAAAGCAATGTCACACTCTGTCAATGGTATATGCCTAGCTGAAAATAACATTTCCTATGTCTGATTTTATTTTAGTATTTCGAGTCCTATCTTAATCTTTAGCTTGATATTGTTGCTGCTTGGTTTCAAGATACCTGCAGAACATTTTGGATGCAGCGGACGATTAATGTCTATATGGGTTGCCACTTAGCACGACGTACATTAATGCATGGCATAAAGCAAAAGTATAAGTCTGATGGAATCACAGGCACCCTTCATTTTTCAGCCTAATGGTTGTAGCATTAACAGCTGCTAGTCGCTGTCTTATAGTCATTTATTACCACCCATGTTATTCTAGTCTGCCATTTTACTACCATAGCGCTATAAATCAGGGGGCAAGAAGGGGGCCAGCACCCCCATTTGTGCCTGTTTCTGGAGAGAAATATGGAGCAGTGTGAAGGCTGAGAACCGAGGTGGATAAAGCGTCTAAAACGTAGCGTTTAAAAGCAGCGTTTAAAAGTCAATCATAGCTTCTCTTCTGGCTTCGGGTCAAATACTTTCATTGCACAACCGGCCTGTTTTGAATTACTCTGCTGTGATAGCGCTTACATCACTTCTACGATGCTGCATGATCAGTCATGTTGGCTGCTTGGCTGTTGATGGATTTAATATGTGAGTTGCTTTTTTTAACTGAGAGCAGTGTTGGCATAAAAAAGGGGTGTGGTGTGTTTAAAAAAACACACCAAAAGAACAAAAGTAGAAACGTAGCTTTTCTGGTTTTGGTTCCTGTAAACACTGGAGGGAGGTGTATGAATGTTTCGGCCACAGCAGCACAGGCTGATATATCCCTGCTCGGCCTGTTGGCTCCCGTGTGGCATGGCAGCACACCGCATTTAATTTACTAGTGGCTCGACTAAATGTATCGGGGGAGGCTCTCCATAATTCATGAAGGAAGAGAAAGAAAGGGAGAAAAAAAAAACGTGATGAATCTGCGGTTGCTATTCGTGCATCCGCCCCCCTCTCCTGTACTTTCAGTTGAATGTTAATGGGCAGAGACAAAAGACAAAAAAAAGGGATGAACACTGGAAACAGAGATAGAGATCTCAGGTTAAAACAGGGTAAAATGTGGGATTGCGTTTGTGTGTATAGTTGTGCATATTTCCAAGCAGGAAGAAAACTCTTTGTAGACTTTGCATTAGTCATTGCCTGTTTTGTCCCTGACCATGTTCTTATCTCCATAATTAAGTAATTAACAGTTATTGGTGCCATTCGTCCCGTGCTCGGACAGGCCACAGCAGGAAAACAACGCTAAATCAGTCAACCGTTACAGGATTTTGGAAAACAGCTGCATGGTAATCAGAGATTAAAGGTAACGAGTGAAGAAACAGATATTGGCTTGTGCAAAAAGCCAGGATGAAACGTTCTCACATTCAGGCATGCATACACATGCGCACGCTCTAACAAACACTACACTTACACTAACTAAGAGATGAAAAATGACCACGGGCGTTTTCACACACTCGACATGCCGGCACATGCGCTTACGCACCAATTCACCCACCGATGCAGACCTGACCTGTAATTCAACACCTGACAGGATGGAATTTATCACAGATATTTGCACTTTTCGGTTTCACATGGACAACACCATTGTGCAATCGTGATGTATAGCAGGGTTACACCTAGCGCTCATGTCACAGGTAGACTCAGGCGAGTCTTGACGCAGAGCAGAAATTGATATTCAGTTTTCCCAAGAGATCAGCTTGTTTAGACTTGTGTTCTTGTTTCAAATTCTTTTTTCTCCCGTTGTGATTGTGACCCTTATTTTAGCAGTCTGTCCGCTGGGTGAATCGTTGGCTCACACTAACAATGCCAGTACTTGTCATTTGATGGATGCAATATTAATCTTCCACCTGAATTTGCAGAGTCTGCTGAGGCGGTTGGAAGCCTTCCGATTTCTGTTTGTAGTCCGAGCAGTGTTGACCAGTCATGGTTTAGGTGGCTTTAGCTTCATATTGGAACAGTCCCTCTGAAGCCCAAAAGAGGCAATGCATTTGAAATCTTACAGCTAAAGGCTAGATGGCTCTGATGATGATATTTAAGTTGCTTTACAAGCAGTGGGGTTTTCAAAAAATCAATACTTGGAATCGAAAAATGTAAAAATCAGTCATTTGCAACAGTATCGATACCAACAGAGCCGTCTTTGCTGCTTATAACTGACGCACAAGCTCTTGTTTCAACAACACTGAATTAGTAAGAAGTTAGCATAAATGCTAACCTGGCCAGCGCAAAAGTTAACGTTAGCCTTTTAGCAATTAGCAACAACAACGTTAGCCTCTTGCTGTCATTAACGTAGCAGCTAGCAGCAGTTATTGGAGGCTGAACGGGTCACAGATTGAATATTGAGCTGTCACAGAGAGGATTACGGACACATGAAAAACCAGGCGGGTTGCTGGCTGGACAAAATGACCAAATTTAACTTTTCTGTTTTTATACAATAATTTATGAAAATGTGTCTCTGTTGTTGTTGTTGTAGCCAGCTGTGAGGTTCTAAAACATAATTTACTTTCATGATCTGTAAGAAAATAATAATTTATATGACAAACCTTTTTTATCTTGTTAAATCTAACTAATAATTGGGTAAATTAGTTGAAAATTAACAAGTTCACTTCTTCACAAGTTCTGTTATTGCAGGATGGGGTTGAAATCCTCTCATTTTCCTGGGCATCGGTATCAAGTTTGAAATTCTAGTACCTTGAAACCCTAACAAGCAGTCAAAGTTGTCACTTCTGTAACTCACATGCTGTACATTTCCCTCTTACACTCTGTGGCCTATTCTAACTAGAAGTAAACATGTACATATGGTGTGCTGAAACAACAAGTAGGACTACTTCACCATAACTGAAACAACAAAAGGGCACCTAGCAGTCAGTCAGTCACTGTCGTGGGAAAGATCCTCACGTCCTGACGATTAGTCCACAATAATATTGTTTTACCCTCATTTAAATAATGAGGAAATATATGAGTTCTGTGTTTTACTGGTCTTTGTATACAAGTCACCTAAAAGGTTTGACCTTCCCTTTGCGCCGCTTCTATAAACAGTGACGTCTAGGGAAAAAAAAATCAAATAGTTTCCATGTAAGGCTCCGTTCACCTGATGCCATCTCAGTTTATCGCGATTTATTGGTTGTGATCTTACACACGTCTATAAAAGTTAACAAGCTCGCTGTTAAACCCAGGTTTGGACATTTATATGGGCTTTCTGCCTCTCTGTGTTGTGCAGAGAGAGAGGACAGAGGGCATTTGTTGAAAGCCCCGCTGATCTATCGGTCATCCTCGGACTTCAATGAATACATCTTTTCTTTGATCTGCTAAAGTTGTTTATAATGATTCTTTATTAGTGGGACAGTCATTACCTTTTCCCATGGGAGTGATGCATCCCCACATTTTAACACACACACACATATATGTGGACTATTTATTCCCATCCACAGCAGAATGTCCAGCAGATTAAAAAGAGAAAGGGGACATTTCTCAGAGAGCCCATACATCAATCCTCTGTGGTGCCACTGTAAAGGCTGGGGTGCTCTGCTGCCGCTTTATGTCTTGTAACTCTTCTTCTTCGTCTTTTTTCTTAAAGGAAGAGATAGAGGAGCCTTTCATTGCTGGTTGCTGTCGGAGATAGTTAATCTGGGGCCTGTAATAGACTCGCTTCAACTCTACAACGTAGCAGAGCATGTCCCTCTGATTTGAAGGCCTTGTTCCAATCTGGCTCCAATCAGCGCGTTGAGTTTCTGAGACTGCTGCTGATTTTCTCGCCTCAGATGAGTGATCGCTGGGAGACAGTCGGACATGCGATGCCAAGCCCTCTACTCCCACCCGGCTCCCCGCAATCACATGTTTTGAAAAATCGCACAATCTTAACGCTGAAATGACCAACTGTGTGTATTTGTGTGCGTGAGTGTCCTGCCAAGGCGCCGCGGTAAACCAAAATGCGCTGGCTGGCCTCCAGTTTGGGAGCTCTTTAATGCTCCATCTGCAGGGGAGCGCGCAGGTTGCACGGCACACCTCGGCACGCACGCTTTCACACGCATTCCAAGTGCTGCGCTGTGATATTATGCTGTTTGCGTTTGATGTGGGAGACTGAAGAATCATTTTGTAACGTGGCACAAAGCAAAGCCACAGTGGGGGGAAACAACCTGCTGCTTCGATTGAAGCGCGCTCGTCGGTGGCGACCTGCCGGATCAAAACAACCACGCAGCAAACCCCTGTGGCTTGCACACCTTTGTCACTTCCTTTAGAAGATGCAACGTTTAGAATTTAAAAAGGGACGAAGAAGAGGTTATTACTTTGTCAGAGGATATTTCCAGATGACAAAAGATGACAAATACTCCCCTCACCGTGACAGCCGGCGAACGAGCGCAAGAGAGACGGTAACCTTGGTGGTTGGTGATGCGCTGACCCGGGTCACTTTGCCTGATGTATGATGCAGCATCACGGGGCACACAGCACATTTATTAGGCGGTGTAATGATAAAAAGATAGCGGAGGGGAATGGATGACGGTCGAATTGGAGCCCACACATGGAGACGAGGCCGCTGCTGGCAGTCTCCTGGCGGTAATATCATAAAGAAGGCGAGAGAAGACGCTCCTCAGGAATACAAATGCTGCCTTTAAGTTGGAAACGTGTGGTCTGAGATGTGCCACCATATTGGAGGTGGAGGGGGGGAGATTTAGCTCTTTAGCCGATTAATCTTTGTCATCATCTCGGCATTGTGGAGAAGCAATTTAGATGGTAAATACAGTTTGTGTTCCATATATCATCTGTTTGGGTGCCAAAGTTTAGGCGCACATTTAGGGGCTAAGCAGGATTTATGCTAAATAAATGGTCTCGTGTGTCATTGAGATTTTTTATTTATTTACTTTTTATGTCTTTTGTGGCAACAAGAAGGAAATTTTGCCACTGCACATTTGAATTTCATCACCTATGGAAATAATATGGCTTGTGGGGCAAAATGTCAATATTGTCCACAGGAGGAGAAACGTATTCCACTGTATGACAATATCAACATGTAGCAGAAAAAATGATAGATGCTCCTTTAAAATTAAAATGTTAAAACTTGGGGGTTGGAAGCACGTTAGGCGGTTGAGTTATGAAACGCCCTCCTCTGCTGGAGTTGGCTGTCAGACCGAAAAACAGCGCTGCCACACCCACTCTATGGGCTGGTGTATTTGGAAGCCACCATGCTGGTTTATATCCAAGTTATGCGTTGCAGTGAGCTGTTTTGACTTAGAAAAGGAAAAGGGGAAAAATACCAACAGTTTCAGGTTAAAATAAAAAAGTACTTTTTAAGTTTAAGTTAACTTACATCTTGCTTATTGTCAGTGTTGGGGAGTAACGGAATACATGTACCGCCGTTACGTATTTAAAATACAAAATATGAGTAACTGTATTCCGTTACAGTTACCGTTTAAAAAGGTGGTATTTAGAATACAGTTACTTTGTTGAAATAAATGGATTACATGGCGGTACTTTCCTGTTTCATATTGTGGCGGGTCAGGACTGTTTGGGTTTTGTTTGACAGCTACGTTCTGTTGTTCCAGGTGGCAGCGTTACGGTTGCCGTGGTTACAGGGTGACGCTCTCTCTCTGCGTGTTTCCTGGGTGAGAGAGGCCTTTTTGTTGTTGTTGTGCTAAGCTAATAGGCAGAATGCTACAGGTATAGCTCTAAAGAATGTAGCATCATAGGCAGTGTAGTCCGTGCTGCAGGGAGAATGGACTGCCATACACGTTATGTGTCTGTGAGCGAGGGAGGGAGAAAAAGGAAAAGTACGAGCTGTCATCGAGCAAAAACGGGAGCTGGAAGCATGTAAATATAATAATAACCACTGCAGCCAAGAAGAGTGCCTGACGAGCCCAGTTGTAAGTAAGCTATTAAGACTCGACTGTACACCGTGTTCGTGTTTTCCTCCAAAAACAATAAGTTCAGTTGGAGCAGCTTTTCAACGCCTCTCTTTGTCTCTCGCTAGCAAACTTGACCCAGACAACAAAGTAAAGCTAGTTTTCGGCTACGAGCCCGACACAGAACCCACCGTATTAGTCAGAGGTCCCTTTACTACGGTTCGGAGCCGCGGACCTTCAGTAACAGTAATAAATTACAGCAATAGTACATTCATGTAGTTGTAAACAGCATGATAATATATTAAGTAATCCAAAGTATTCCGTTACGTTACTCTCATTGAGTAACGTAACGGAATACGTTACAAAATACATTTTGGGGCATGTATTCTGTATTCTGTAATGGAATACATTTTAAAAGTAACCTTCCCAACACTGCTTATTGTCTGTGTAAGTAAAATAAGGTTGATTTTTAGGGGGAAATTGTTTTACTTTCCTTTTAAGGAGACAGATGTTATGCATTGTCTTTTCTTTTTTCGTACAGTAAGTGTCAGATTGATTCCCAGGAGTTTCAAAGTGGTCAGTTTGTAATGTTGCTAAGCTTACGTGAGTTTAAATCTGCCTGCAAACGTATAATTTATCCATGAAAAACAGCATTTTTTGCAACAAGAAGCTGAATCAACAGCTGTTTAAAATAAAAATTTTATAAAATGAACGTAATTAAAAGACCAAAATAGCTGTATTTTAATGTGTTTATAGCAATATCATAGTTCGTGTTTATCCAGTTTCATATTCATCACAATAGGTCAAGCAGTCCTCTAAAATAGCAATGACTGGTAACAAATGTAACTGTTTCTCATAATTACCAGGCTTTTTATCATTTCGTTTGTAAATGCAGTACATTTTGGCTCAAATGCAAGCTGAGCCACTGCAGCCTATTAATATGTCAACAATGAAAATGTGGTTATTAAAAAAACTGGAATTGTATTGAAACTTTTTGATACCTGTAAAGTGTAACTTTACCAGTTATGTTGCTTTCCTCCAGAGCAGCTCTGCCTCTGCCAAGCGTTTGCATAACCAAACCTCAGCCTGCATGTGTCCACGATGCCTATTAGACTTTCAACATATGTCATAAACACTCTCACAGAATCAAACTGGGAGCATTTTTCTCTGTGCTGCTCTACTCCGTCTGGCTCTCCTCACATCTTACTTTTAATGAGCAAAATATTTCTGGAGTCCGTCCAAGACTTTTGCTGCTCCCCGGCAGACCTATAGAATAAGATTATCTGCCCAGTAGCTGCTGAAAACTGTGGGAAAGAGAGAGAAAAGTGTGTATGGAAATTACACAACAGTCGCACCGCTCCCTTGACTGTAATGTATGAGATCTACTGCCTTAATATCTCTGTTTGAAGGCATAAAGTCTGTCTCTTTATAAGTCCCGAGAAAACTCCAGCGCGCCCGCTCCACTCCACTGGCCCGGTGACAGAAGTGGCTTGATATGGAACGCATGTTTCATATTCAGTAGTCAATGGGGTGAGTAGTGAATTATGCTACAGTCTGCCAGCAAAGCATACAGATTGTCCCCTCTGTGTGCATAACAAATGCAAAACAATTTTACATATGGTATTCAGATGACATCTGGAGCTAATGGAAAAGATATAAAACACAGCTTCACCCTGAGTGATGGAATTTTAAATAGTATTCTACACACGAATGCCTCCCTGTGTGACCGTCGGATAGTCCTTTATGGCGACGAGGATGTTTGCGGCAAAGCCACGAGAGAAATGGGAAATGGAAGATGCAGAAATGAAGTTCCTTTGTGTTGTTTTCTTTCCGCGTGCACGTCTGCCAAAGGATTCCCTAGGAGGGTGATGTCACCCCGTCGTTGCGCGCGTTGACCTTACATCCCCGTAGCCGAGTGAAACCCATGTGAGCAAACTGGAAGCAGCTCAGCCTCGGATAATTGACAGAGGAGCGGCTTTGAAATGCTGATTAAGCGCAACCTGCCCCGTAGCCTCCCAGACTGATGGCTCCTCGTGTGGAGGATGGGGGCTTCTGACACAGGGAGAAATCCTTAAAGAGGAGCTCTCAGTGATGGAGTTACAGCATCAGAATTCAGGGCTGCTTCTCCAGAGATGCTCGTGTAAAAACGGAGGGGGTGTGTGGGTATGAACAGCATTCATTAGGGCGTCAGAGCTTCATTAAAACCTCCTTTTCTGGGTTAATATTTCCTGGGTAGCTGCACGCGAATTCTGTCACATCGCCTCTGCTTCTTCGCCACTTCACTAGTGCTATCTGAGCCGCCTTACAGTGGGAGATAACGCCACTTGTCGAGATTAGGATCACATTTGGAATTAAAATTTCAAGGCTCATTAATTTTTAAATCAGCCTTTCCACGCCTGCGTATGTTAACACGGTTTGTATCATTTACAAATTTCATACTTTTTTTTCTCTCTTTAACATAACTTCAACAACGTGGACATACGTTTTTAGGCGTGCTTCCAGGGAATGTGGTAATGATCCAATCAAGCAGCAATAAGCAACATCTTTAATAGCTGCATGTAAATAATCAGAGCAGAAACTTGTCTCCTCCTGCCAATAACCACGGCAAGGTCAAAGCCGTGGAGGTCATTTGTCTCCCTCCCACCTGATGAGAAATATTGACCAAGAAGCTGTGAAGAACCAGGAAAGTGCCGTAGCGCAACTTTTTCATTCTGACATATAAGCGAGGCAGAACAGTGAGTGTGGATTAAAAGACTTGACACGGAGGAGAGAGCTATCACTCAGGATGAAGGATTGAGGGGTTACGTGGGGGCCATTTGCGCTCAACCTTTTTTTCCGGGTATATAGTCAGTGTCAACAGACTGGAAACCCATAGGTCGAGTTCTGCCCGACAGAAGCGACGGCTTACCCTCGTCTCGCTCGGGAACCGGTCAAATTTGTCCCCTGGGAGTGGAAAGACCTTCTAACATAACTCAGCCCTTTGACCTTTCAACCCCAACGAGGCCTTTTGCCAACTGTGATGGATGGCTTTTTGTGCAAGTCTCATGATTTATAGAGAGCTGCAAACATCTTTTCCCCCCTCCGCCCGCTCTCTTCCCCAGCTTCGTGCCGATTTTTGATTAAATCGGGTCTCCCAGCTCACATGTTCATCTTTTCTTATCAATTAGCATCTCACCAGAAGATCCTGTGACACTATGTGAGGCGGACTAATGCAGGGTTACAGATGGATATGGTAATCGTGACAGAAGCTCCCTCTCTCTCTCTCTGACGTCTCTTCACTGGGGTAATTTTTCACTTTTTTAATATCCATGTGCCAGAATGTGTGCTTAATGGCTTCGTGGGGGCTATAGGCTCAAATGCATTTTGTGTCAAAGTGCTGTTTCCTAAGTGTTCTGGGAAACTCCCATGGTGAGGAAACCTTTCCATTAGAGGTATGAGAGGCTCCATATCAGTCTTAGTTTTGACCCAAACCCAGAACTCTGATTCTATAACGCTGGTCGTGTCTACTCAGAAACTTTAATAATGAATCTGTAACCAATATGCAGTTATGGGGATTGCCTTAACTTCAATTGTATCTTTAGGCACTTTGTTATTAGCAGCCTGTCATATAAAAGTGATCATTTGTTCCTATTTCTTTAGTTGAAACCATGAAAAATGCCAAAGATAACACAGTTAGACTTACACAAAATAGTATTATTGCACCAAAGAGCTATTAGCTGAAAACTTTGCGTATGTTGGCGTGGTGTGCAGTGGATCATTACAGAATTACAGTACAAAAGAAGAAGTGGGGCTTAAAAACTTTCTGTGACAGATGAGCGATATCTGAAAGTCATATCTGTAAAAAGTCCAGCAAAGACCTGACACAGGACCTGAGAGACGCATCTGGCCCTTCAGCGGATCCACCTACTGTTTACTGAAGCCTCATCAGAAATGGCCTCGGTTCAAGGGTGGCTGTCAACAGCCATTCTTAAGGAAGGAGCACACTGAGAAAAAGCTGAGATATGCCAAATTACACAAGAACTGGACTGAAAGTCAGTGTAGTTCTGCTCAGTTTGGGATTGCATTACAGCCAGTGGTACGGGCATCTTTTCAAAATGATGGAATTAAGAACGCAGAAAAATATCATCACCATGCAGTGGCATCTTGATTTGCACCTATGTTTTTTTTCAGGATGATAATGAGTCCGAACACACAGATATAGATTGGCCTCCCCAACGGGACTGTGGGGGCGTCAAGATTCCTGTTTATTGTATGAAATGTCCTTCAAGAAGTCTGGAGAAGTATTCCTAAAGCTGGGCATATACTGTGCGATTTTGGCCCATTTTGAGCCGATTTTTCAGTCGTGTGACCGTTTTGGCGATCGGCCCGATTTTGGCCTTCATCGTGCGTCGTGCATCGTGTAGTATACGTGGGGTAACGAGAAGCGATTAACACCTCACCACCAGTTCCGGATCATCAATCGCTTGGTCGGGATTTCAAACCTGTTTGAAATCCTCCCGACCATTGTGAGGGTGTCACCGCAGCTTCTCACACTGCTCACGCGCAAACACGTAAATGTCGGTGAAAAAGACGGAGCTGCACGGCTGTGCAGCGTGTGATCTGGACACAAGCAATGGACGCACAACTTGTAGAACTTTGGAAAGCTCATCCGAACCTTTTCGATGTGGCCTCACAAAATTATCACGACCACAACAACCGTGAAAATAGTTGGATAGACATTGCTGCTCAATCACAGCTGCCTGATCATGTTTTTCATTAGCAATTTAGCAAAGTTGATGGCGGTGGTGTGCGTGTCTGTGTGAGTGAAAGACAGAGAGGGAGAGCGAGCGACAGATTTTCTGTTATAACCTTCATTTTTATGGACGCACAGTGTGAGCACTCGGGTCGCATCAGAGCATCGGGCCGTATAGTGTGAGACCCTGCATCGTGACCTATGAACTTCTAACCTCTGCGAGTCAATCGTACAGTTTGAGCAGGAGCTGAACTGAAAAAATCGGACAGTGTAAGCCCAGCTTAAGACCACTGAAGGAAACGGCCTGAAAGCCTCCTAGGAACTAAAGGTGGTCAGACCAAATACTGACTTTAAGAACTGCACAAACTCAGTTTCAAGTTTTTCCATTTTCCCAGCAAAGTATGAATAAATGAAGGGTGGCTCAAGACTTTTGCACAGCACCATGTTTCAGTCTTTATTTCTGTCTTGTCATGAAGTTGGAAGCAACATATGAAAAAATCCTTCATATGTGCACAAAGTGTGCTGGTGTTCCAAGACATCCTAGTGGACATATTTTCCATCCATTCTCTTCCACTTCTCCTTTTTCAGGGTGATGGGGGGCCGGAGCCTATCCCAGCTGTCTTAGGGCAGGAGGCAGGGTACACCTGTTTCTGGGCTAACACATGACTGGGCTGACACAGACAACCATTCGCACTCACATTCACACCTATGGGCAATTTAGAATTTCCAATTAACCTATACCCACTAACTGCATGTCTTTGGACTGTGGGAGGAAGCCGGAGAGAACCCACTTCATGCAAACTCCACACAGGAAGACCCGGCCTGATGGTGGAATTGAGCTCAGGAAAAAAAAAATCTACAGTAGGAAAATGTAACAAAGCTTATTTATTCAAATCACAAAAATGTGATTCAATAGCCCACGAAAAATTAGGTAATCAGAGTATGCATACATCAAGAATATTAAAAAGAAAAATAATTATACAACTGTTTAAATAATGTGCACCACAGCTCAGTATTCAACGCATGATTAAAATTAATACCAAGTGCCATTTCCCTGCAGAGGAAGTTGTTTTGTCCTGTTACCGTTTTTATCTTGTGGTTTTATCTTGTGTCAGAATGGAGACGAGTCAGAGCAAAGACATGCAGCACAAACTGTATCGGTGACAACGCGTGCACAGGAAACACAGGAAATCTCAAGACCTTATCCTCGGAGGCCTTTTATTTAGCGTGCTAATCACGCCTCATCTCTTTTATGTCACACGCTCATCATTTTCTACATCAGAGCCAGGCCATATAAGTTTCTCTACCTTTTCTTTCTTTTGATCTTGCGCTCGCGAACAGGGTGTTAAATGTTACGTTTCGCACTAGGGTCAAATTTAAACCAGAGAACTTTTTCATGTTCAATTTAGTTCTCTGAAAGTCACCGTCCAGAAATGTGTTCAGCAAACGCTGACTTCTTCCACATCTGTCTCTGCACGACTATCTAATCATTTGTGGTCACACCTCAAACAGGAACTACTCGAAGGCTCATGCAGAGCACCTCGCGGAGCAGATTTTTACAAAATGTGGTCGAAAATGAGACGACGCCAGCGCCGCAGCTAACGGACCGTCTCTGCAGCAGCATCACACTTCCTGTTTATTGTTTGTAGATGATTATTGTTGCCTGGCAATGCAGTCCAAGAATTTATGAAGACGTATGCACTTGTGCCGTATCTGTATCTGACAGATGAGTGCAGATCTAACGATTACGGTGATGGATTAAAATACCAGCAAATGCACTCTAACTACTTTTCCAACTAAACATGTCACTCTGTAAGCTGCATTTGTTGGATATCTGCAGTATCAGTGAATCCTGCCAAACTACAGTTCAGTCCTTGTACTCTCAAAGCAGCCAGATGATCTGCAGCGAGGCCTGTTGGTAAAAAAAGATGAAGGGTGTTGAGAGTGTTGCTCTTCTGGATTACTTTTGACACTCGCGCTCTCTCGCTACTGTTTTTTTTGTTGCTAGGGCTCATCTTTGTGTCCTCACTGTCAGCCGAGCTCCATCCACATACAATGATCTGCAAAGAAGCACAATTTTTTTTTTTTTAAATGGCTGAAAGCTGAAAATGGAATGTGAGCAAGCTGAAACTGGATGGAGGCTTTAACAATGTTAGCTCTACTCTTCTCCACGCTGTTGCATCTACACCCCGGGCTCTCTACCTGAGAAATTCATGCTTCAGGTCCTTGTCAGTCGTGCAGACAATCACAGCTAACCCATGTGATCCATAGGCCGAGTGGAAAATCACAGACAGCCAGAGTATATGGGGTAAACTGGGCCAATCTGTTACATAATAGGCCGACAGGTTAGAACAGTGCAAGCAGCTCCCCGTGCAGATAAGTGACCCAGAAATATCAGCTGCAGGTTTATGGCACATATATACTACATGTAGTTCTCACTTTCACAGCGGCTGGCTGGTTCCCTGCGCTCACGAGTGCATGTAATGTTCAAGCCAAGAATTAAAAACATCTTCATGTCAGGTACAGAGTAACACGTTTTTCCAAATCATACATCTTGTTCTGGTGTTTTGGCTTAAATAAATATACCGAAAATTTTACTGTCTATAAGGTTGCTTTAATAAGCTTTTTCTTTCACACCTACTTGTGTACGCAAGCTGTGTGAATATATTGCAAACATTTTTTTGATATTTGAGATGAATAATGGGCTCTTACCTTAAAATCCTTAAAAACAAATTGTGTCACAATAACTTAAGCAAAAAGCAAAAAGGTCTGGATGTTACCAGAGTTCTGTAACCATGCTAGTTTTGTAGCACTGTGACAGGATGATCTGTTTAAACCTAGACAACATGATGATTACCATTAGATTTAATTGTACAGACATTCATGTTCACGAGAAAAAACAAAACTCAAAAAAGGTTGAATCCTCTGACTTTTCTCTATAGTTTTCTTTGGAAATTGTCATCCAGCCCACATTTCACTTTCATTTCATGTGTAGCTGTAGCTTTGGACCTGCTGTGCAGACACTAAGCTCACCAACTAAGCAGCACAGAAAGAAGAGGAACAAAAAGGAAAGTTCATTCTGAAAGGAGAGTTTACAATAAATTAATTCAATTCAGTTTTGTTTTTAAAGCACCAAATCATAGCAACAGTCACCTCAAGGCTACCCTACAGTGATACAGAGAAAACCCCAACAATCAGATGACCCCCTTTGACCACGCACTTGGTGACAGCAGGAAGGAAGAACTCCCTCTTAACAGGAAGAAACCTCCAGCGGAACCATGGCAAGCAAGCCAGAGTTTAATAGCAACTAATGATTAGATGCAGAGTGGTGGATAAACACAGGGCGGGAAAAGAACTGAGTGAAGTTGCAGCAGACTACTTACTGCTTAATAAAGTGTAAAAATAAAAAAAGCCCATGAATGCATTTACCATGAGACAAGCTATGTTTTCAAAGGATGTAATTTGCATCATTATTCTGATGATTGAATACACACAGCAGCAGTGGTTTAGCTAATACGCTGGAAGCAGAGGCTTCAGCAGAAGCCTGCAGCTACAGCTCAGCACGCTAGGTTTCTTGGAGCCTAAAAGCACAGCAAAGACAAGTGTCGTGACAGGAGGGCTGACTGTGTGGTGCTGCATGATCAAAGGTTTCTTATTGATTTATTTACTGAAAAATAAAG
The DNA here is from genome assembly GCF_056152115.1 of Neolamprologus brichardi. Lineage (NCBI taxonomy): Eukaryota > Metazoa > Chordata > Actinopteri > Cichliformes > Cichlidae > Neolamprologus > Neolamprologus brichardi. Next base: position 13,264,829 of record NC_142112.1, on the reverse strand, counting down.
CTCTTAAATTCAGGCTTGTGAAGCAAGTTGGCTGTGTGGTAGTCTTCCTTCAGAGATGTAATAAGTATGAAGTGTCTTTTTGAAATATTTAAACTTTGGTGCAAGTCAAACGATTAACTAAGACACGAGTTTGATTAAATGAAAGCTTCAGACGCACCTGGTAAGCAGTGTTGGAAAGGTTACTTTTAAAATGTATTCCATTACAGAATACAGAATACATGCCCCAAAATGTATTCTGTAACGTATTCCGTTACGTTACTCAATGAGAGTAACGTATTCTGAATACTTTGGATTACTTAATATATTATCATGCTGTTTACAACTACGTGAATGTACTATTGCTGTGATTTATTACTGTTACTGAAGGTCCGCGGCACCGAACCGTAGTAAAGGGACCTCTGGCTAATACGGTGGGTTCTGTGTCGGGCTAGTAGCCGAAAACTAGCTTTACTTTGTTGTCTGGGTGAAGTTTGCCAGCGAGAGACAGAGAGAGGCGTTGAAAGGCTGCTCCAACTGAACTTATTGTTTCAGCGGAAAACACGAACACGGTGTACAGCCGAGTCTTAATAGCTTACTTACAACTGGGCTCGTCAGGCACTCTTCTTGGCTGCAGTGGTTATTATTATATTTACATGCTTCCAGCTCCCGTTTTTGCTCGATGACAGCTCGTACTTTTCCTTTCTCTCCCTCCCTCGCTCACAGACACATAACGGGTATGGCAGTCCATTCTCCCTGCAGCACGGACTACACTGCCTATGATGCTACATTCTTTAGAGCTATACCTGTAGCATTCTGCCTATTAGCTTAGCACAACAACAACAGGCGCTCTCTCACCCAGGAAACACGCAGAGAGAGCGAGAGCGTCACCCTGTAACCATGGCAACCGTAACGCTGCCACCTGGAACAACAGAACGTAGTTGTCAAACAAAACCCAAACAGTCCTGACCCGCCACAATATAAAACAGGAAAGTACCGCCGTGTAATCCATTTATTTCAACAAAGTAACTGTATTCTAAATACCACATTTTTAAACGGTAACTGTAACGGAATACAGTTACTCATATTTTGTATTTTAAATACGTAACGGCGGTACATGTATTCCGTTACTCCCCAACACTGCTGGTAAGCATCAATTCAATTTTCACTCATGCAGTAGCGAATACAATGACAAATATCACTGGCGCCTTTGCACATTAAGATCAAGACCTACAGTAACAGTGCTGGAGAAAGAAACTCAGCAGCTACTTTTGAGCAGCGCTTGGCGAGAGTGGGAAGAATAAAAAAAAATGCTTTTTATTGGATGAAGCTTGCAGTAGAACCAAGCTGAGACAGGGCAGCCCTCTGCTTTGACCTACTGGGGTGAGAGATGAGCAGTGAGAAACAGCCAACCGCATAACAAGCGCTCGACAGATTGCGAGGCCAGAAACAGCAGATCCTTAAAAAAAAGCCTGAACTTTAAAAGGAAATTAAAATATCTTGGCATTGTTTATGGGGCTACAAGAAAGCGTGAGTAACAAAAACCATGTTCATTCACGTTTCTATACAATCAGCAGCTCCACGTGGGTAGATTTAACCCCCCACCCAGCCATCAAATTCAGAGTGACAGCACCGTGCCCACCCCCTCCGAGCTTCAATCGACCACAGGCACGAGAATTTTGAGGGATAAGTGTGTTTTTATTGGGAGAGATGTAAAAGGAAATAATACAAAATAGCTGTGGGCCAACTGGAATTAATTGAAATCTTGCACAAAAACATCACTGAATCACTTCCGAAATTCTTCTTCCCAACCAGCTGTGATGTTTACAACCTTGAGACCCACACACACGCGCATTAACGCACAGATGTATTTCCAATGGAAAAAAGAAAGCGGCAATGAAAGAGGAGGGGAAGAAAAACAGAATAATTACACAGATCAGAGGAAGAGATCCCTCGCTAGAGGTCATGCGGCTGATAAACGATAGGCTAGCTCGCGACGCATGCTAAGTGGGTATCGGTTTAATTATCCGGGCTGTGGCACCCGTAAGAATGTGTGTAATGTCACGGCCTTTCTTCCCTCACCCTCCTCAGGCGCTTTCCTTCCTTGTCAGACACTGCGCAGACAGGGAGTGAAGGTCACTTGACCACAAGAAGAAAGGTCGAGGGAGGGACCTGGCCCACGACGCACCGATCACCCCACCGCCACCGAACGGTCCATTTAATTAAGATGGAAAGTGACATTTTCCTTTCTCGTCTCCTCTTTCCCGACTTCCTGGTCTCCGAGGTTCTGATTATCAATTTTTCTGAAAGAATAAGCACTTCAATCAAATGAGGATAGAGCCTCCTAAGGGGATTAATGAAGGTTTAGTAGGCTTATTTTCTCATTCCCTCTTCTTCTTCCTTTCTTTTTTATTTCTTTTAGCAGAAACTTTTGGGAAAATCACATGCCAAAAATTCTCTTTTTACCTAATCTTGGAGGTTGACAAGTTCGTGCGTAACAAGACGCTCTCAGAAATGTGTGAAATATCTTCATTAAAACATCAAAAAAAAAAAAAAGAAAAAAAACTTTGGGATCCAGGCAGCGGCTCATCCAAGGCAGACCTCCTTCCTCTAAATTGAGAGGAGCCGGTGCCACGACAATCTGTGCTTGCTTTGCAGATTCTTTGGAGCCATTCGGAGGGTGGTGGGGGGGACCCAGTGCAATAAAAGGAGTCCTTCCTGAAGGTTTGGCGGTATGTTTCTGTGGGCGACACGCAGGAGATCAAGGGAGCGAGAGAACTGACTGGGCAGGCCTAGAGCCGCCTCTCTCTCTCCGGGGACTCTTCTCTTTAATCACTGTGCAGCCAAGCAAAGTGATGGTGAACTCCACATGCCTTTGGTCTCCCTCTCCTCTCTCTGTCTTCATCTCTGTCTCTCCCATTCTGCTTCTCTTAGTTTTCTCTCGCCGTCCTTTACCCCACCGCTCATCTCCTCCTCTTGCTCGTTCATCTTACCCCCTCGTCGTCTTCTTCTTCTTCTATTTCACCTCATGGATTTTTGTTGTAAATTTCAAACTACCGCCTGCATGCATCTTTTTTTTCCTCTTTATATTGCACCACAAAGTAAATGCATACAGCCCCGCAGAGGTGTTAATCGTGTAAAAGAAGGCGCCTGTAAACAAACACGGGCTCTTTCCTGCAGCTCTAATTGAGGGCTGGACATGTCTCTGATCACGGGGCCTCAGGAGGCCAGCTGCCATAAAAGCAGTGCTAGGAGCGGTCATTACTGCACAGGGAAACATATGGTGTCAGGTATCTTTACTTAACTGTCCAGTGGCACAGTGAAGAAATGAATGCTGGGGACACGGGGAGCTGACCATTATGAGAAATCCTGAAGGTTGTCTTAGACAAGCATGTCATTTACCGCCTGTTGTCTCTGGCATGTTTTATTGAAACAGCTGCAAGCTGAGGATGTGCTGTCAGGCTGCAGATAGCATGTCGTCACCCCACCGTCCCGCAACCCAACATGCTTACAAACCACTGCATGGATTGTGCTTTTCTCTTTATTCACTATTTTCATTATATTTCAAAAATAGATACACAATGCAATTAAAGTTGCGCTGCTGTCAGTATTTGGAATATTTTATCTTGCTATATTATCATCTTCTTGTGATCTTCTTGTGATGCCTGAATTTTCCGGTTGGTTTTCCACCCTGGACAGCTTCCTACTCCATCACAACTACATATTAGTTGCAATAACAGCTTTTTTGGGGAACAATTTGTGAACACTACATCTTTCATATTAATAGTTTGAGGTGATTTCTTTTATTTACACATCCCGCACCAAAACTCAAACTTATTTGGAGTTGTCGTTTAGGGTGACTGAGGCTCAGCGGGTACAGCGGGTTATTTATCAATCGGAAGGATGTCGGTTTGATCCCTGGCTGCTCCACTGGTTCATCCACTCTAAGTCTATACTGAACCCGATGCTCCCGATCCATTTATCATCAGTGTGAATGTTAGCTAGAATTAATGTGTGTGTGTGTCTCTGTGTGTGTGAATAGGCTCTTTGAGTGCTTTAGTAGAGTATAAAAGTTATATACAAGAGCCAGTCCTGTCCTGTCCATTGTGCCCCTGATGAATATAAGCCCTTTCTGCCCAGCTGTTGGTGTTTACCTGTTTTTATTCTGGCCTTTCAGGTGAAGAATGCTCTACTTTGATCTCCTGCTAACTTTGTCTGTCTGCTGTTTGATGGCGAACAGGAAGCACGCAGCAGGTTTACCAGAGCTTCTGCCTGTGGGCTGGAAAAGCAAAGCACATGCTAAAAGCTCCGTAAAGAAGAAGGAAGACAATCCACTCTGGTTTTATAATGATGAACAGCTCTAACACGCTGCTCGCGTTCATTCGATTCTTCGGCGACATAAAAGTCATAATTATTGCTGCTTTTAAAAATTATTATCTAGTACTTTGTAGCTCCAAAATCTTTGAGAGGGAACTGTTGTTTTTCCCCCCTTAAGCTTCTTTTTTGCACAGATCATCACTTTTTTTGTTTACGGTATGATTTTTTTATGGGCCTGTCTAATCCTGCATGTTTAGCAATGTTTAAAAATTCATGCTGGAATTGCAACTCTGCATCACTTTATTAACATTATATCAAATTCAAATGATTTCTTCAACTCATTCAGCTCAGATCTTGACAGACCCCAGAAGTTGCGACGCGCACATATCCCCGAGCTGTACTTCACCTCTCCTGCACGCGGTCTCGTACGGCGGGTGCTGCAGCCGCCATCCTGTCAAATTTGGCCCTCTGGCCTGTGACAGGATCTCCACATTCCCAGAATGCTTCTTTAGGCAAAATTGCAGAGAGCGAGCCGCAACGTAACATACCGATACAACAGCAGGAATTGGGTTAGCGTGCTTAAAGATACTCTCAGAATGCTCCGTTATTGCTTGCAGCAAGGAGCTGTGAGCCATTAGCATTTCAGTCCTCCTGCTCTATGATGCAGGGTAGTAAAACTGTCAGCGAGTCCTTATCAAGTCAGTGACGTCTCTGTTGTTCGGCAGGCGTCAAAAACAAATGACGGTTGAAGCACAATCTTCGTTGTGAAACTCATTTCCTCTCGTGTGTTTGTGTGTGTGTGTGATGGTTCGGGGGGAGGAGGGGAAGAGAAATGTTATTGAGGTTACTATGGCGATTCAATTTCAGAACACCCCCCCCTCCACACTTATACACAAACACACGCTTCCCTCCGCCTCACTCACCCCGATTCCCTCGCTAGAACAAAAAAGCAAATATTTCTGAGAGGAATTCCCTCGGTCGCGGAGGCTGCGTCGGGTTTCACCAACTGATCTGAGCGAGGTTTGGGTGAACGTGTTCCCCGCTGGGGATCCCTGCTCACATATGCATCCTCACAGATCTGCTGAGCACGGAAGTTACACAAAACAATGTTAATTTCTGGAATTTTAAGTGTTTTGTGAGGGGCGGGGGGGGTGGAAGTCAGACTGGAAATCAGTAGAATGGAAATGAGGAAAGCTTGGAAAGACTGCGACAGTTAGGAGAGAAGACGGAGTTTGTGCGAGTAAATGTCACATCCTGCGCGTTCTTTATGCTCCAGTCAAAGGTGAACGATTAGCATGTGATTTCCAGGCGCCGCCAAGTCAAAATGTCACTCTGGTAGATGCAGATTTATGCTTCACATTAGGAAGCGTTTGGTGAAACTCTGCACTGTGTTTTTATTTGAACTTCAAACAGGAAGGCTATTTTTGCCCCTGAATCTCCTCCCACATCTCAGCAGAGTCCGCTGAGGTTTTGATTTTTCCTCCCAAAAATAGACCGGCTGGTAACAGAGGGAGAATGCTTGTAATTCCCCAAACAAAAGATGAGCACCGGGGCTGCTCTATTTTGACATCTAACAGTCTGATAACAGCAATTTGTTTCTCCCTCATCACTCTAAATCGCCTCAGGTGGATGAGGAGCCGCAAGACGAGCAGCCCCGAATGTGTGAGCTTGTTAGAAGGGTGTTTTTATTTGATTTATACACTTTCCTATTGATGAAATGCTGCGGACTGTGATACAAGCCCCCCCCACACACACACTCACAGACACTCTGGCTTCCTCTTCAGCTTAAGCTCGGCTCTTCCTCTCCACTGACTGTCTCGCAGTCACCATCTGCCATGTTGGAAGTCTGCCCTCAGTCTGAGAGCTGGAGGCCGACTCGGGAGCTGTATATATAGCTCTCCATATTTCACCTCTTTAGAAGTGGGGTTTTATAATCTCGCCTGCCTGTAAATCACAAAAATCACAAACCATTAATAATTGAGGGCATTTTTCAACTCACAGCACAGCACCTCGGCCCTGGTTAGCGCGCTAAAAGCACAGAACCATACAACCGCATATTGTGGTTTTCCTGCACCGAGGCCTGCGTGGAGCGGTAATTAGAGCCGCCACATGTTCTGGTTGAGGAGTGCGCGCGTGTGCGCGTTGATGGGGGGATTTACCGCCAAGCACTTGGCGCAACTGAACAAGATGGGGGAAGCCCACAGTAATGCCAGGGAAAGGTTGACGGGAATCCGTGTCACTCTGCGGTCGTCACTAGGCTGAATAGGGAATCCCTTCCTGCCACCCCCTCCCTACTGTTGTCAGACTACTGCCATGGCGACCTGGTGTTTACTGTAGTGACGCGGCTGGCAACTAACTACACAGCAACAGGCGGATGATGGGCTCATATGGTAATGCCTATTTATAAGTTTCAACCGTAAGCCTGTGCATGTGTGAATGCACCGCCTCAGCGGAAAACAACAGACGCTGATTACATGAGCGACCGGTCAGTTGCTGCAAAACAGAGGTTCAAATCAAAAGAGGGAAAAAAGACTTGTGGTAACTTAATCTCCATGGCAACCTACTGTATCATAAACAGATGATTGCTGTTAGATCTACTCATTTTCTTACGTTGCTTTAGAATTATTAGCTGATTTAAACTTTGTCTTTCTCTTATGACATTGAAATTCTCTGGTTTGTGAAAGCTGAGTGGGATCTTTTTTTTTGAAACATAAATTAATCTTTCCCATAAAAAAAGAGGATATTATGCATGTCTTCTTCTTTTCTTTTTTTTAAACACAAATCCAAAATAATGAGAGAAATTCTGGAGAAAAGGACCACCAGATAGCAGCGCTCTGTAGAGCTCAATTAGGAGTCATCTCTATCATTAACTCAACCCATAAACTATTAATGGTCTCCAGCCATTTTTCATGATAAGGCTCCCCGCATTTGAAAAAATCTCTTTAGGGGCTAAATTAGGGAGCTCTGGTTGATCAAATTTGGTCTTATCTGGGACTTTTTACATTCCAAAATAAAGATTTAATGAAACATCGCTTCTGTTTTTTAACTTTATCGCCAGGCTTTCTCTTCTGCTCCTCTAACAGGGTATTTCCATGCATTATAAGCAGGTAAATGCCTAGAAAGGTGTATTTTAATGTGCAAATTCTTCCTCTACGTTGTGAGATCCGCTCCTCTGTTTGTCACATCGTTTACCTCAGAATACCCAAATGACTTCCAAACTCCACAAACACCCAACACCTTTGATTTTCTACCAAAAAACGAGTGACTTATAGAATAATACATCACCCGCTCCACCCCCACCAACCCTTTGCGTGAAAAAAAAAGAATAAGTCTGAATTTTAAACAGCTCCATATGAATGAAAATGAAAGCCGTGTAAAAATTAATATTACATTTCCGTGACTTCCTATGCTGTTTAAAAAGTAATGAGACTGAATAAAAAAGCACTCAAGTTAATAGCCTTGAAATATTGTGCCCCTGACATTTCATCTGCACTTCCAGGAAGCAGACAGTGTTCAAATTGTTGGCAATGGAACCCGCCTTTTACATAATGGTTGTGTCCATTTGATAACTTAATTGTTCCCTGCATTAGGAGGAAGCTTTTACGTGCATTCGCGCAAATAGCTCAAGGATGACAGGGAACGTCGGGAAAGTTGACAAGTATGAACAGAACGAGGCTCGACCGAGGAAGAATTTATAGAAGCAGAAGAACAGATATGCAGATAGTGGCTTGGTGTGGACTTTCTCTCCCTCTGCCTCACACACACACACACCACTCCTCCATTTGTTCTGGTGTTAACCTGTGGAGGAGTGTGAGCAGGGATATCCCCTATGGTTTTCAAATAGGTCTGACTCGTTGCCAAGAACATTTTTTTCCAAGGCAAACACTTTGTCCTATTTGCTCCAGAACAAGTTCCCTGTTCCCTGAGAAAGATCCAGCTTCCAGGAGTGCAAATCTACAGCGAACCTTCTCAGGGTAATTCCAGGTC